>NC_080377.1:116819929-117137233 GCF_014773155.1 Arachis stenosperma
GGGATTGATTATTTAGTTATTTATTTTTGCTTAGAAAACACATTCAATTTTTAGTTACAGAGAGTAATGTAATTGATATCGAATGTACAACAAATCAATATACAATATATCAAATAAAGGACGAAATAGTTTATTGCTTAGCTAATTAAAAATCCCTTGTCCTGGAGACAATATATTTCTGGGATCAAATTCTTGTTTTCTTTGTTTGAAAAGTGTCCATTTGGGACCAAAATGTAACATCCATTCTTGATGTGTTTTGTTTTGTGGAAGATATTGCTTCATCCCAATGCCATCATCTTCACAGAATTGTAATATTTCTTGATTTTGAGCTTCAAATGCTTCCAACTTATCAAAATCCGTTGCACGCAAAATACTCACAACATAAAAGATATCTTCATTCGGTGTCACTGCTGACATATTATCATCCCACCTGTCAATTAATTTGTTAATTAATTAATTCAGTATTATCAATTATTGATTAATTAAAAAACTTACTTTGATCGGTTTACAGGGTAAACTATCACAATTCCAGGATTAATATTTTGCTTAAGCATGATGCCTTTGAAAACACCTTCATCAACATCTGAAATTCGAGATCTTGGAACAAAAAGATTCAACCATGGATGAGGAACTTCCCAAAGTCCTTGTGACCTAAGAGCCAGCTCATCAGAATGAACTCTGTTAAGAAATTCTTCATACGACACATCTTTCTCAAACATAAACGTAGGTACAAACTTTAATCCTTGGACCAAAAGTGCAACATCCTATGTAATAAAAACAAAAAGGAAATTATTAAATAGTATGAAGAGTTTAATTTTGATTCATTTACCGTGTAAAGAATTTTATACTATCATCGATCTAACTAAAATTTGATAACATTTTAAATAGGGAATTTGAAAATTAGTTATTTAATTTTGCATATGTTTTCATGTGATAGTATATTATAAATTAAGTTTTTCTAAAAAAATATATGATTATTTATTGTAAAAATTTAAATGCAATTATTTGTATATGAAATTAATATTTAAGAATTATTAGATAATTTAACATTTGATTAAATCATCATTTAATAATTTTTAACTATTAATTTTATATATAAATAACTGCACGTAAATTTTTACTATATTATGATTATTATTACCTCGTGGACATGTTGTTGAGTGGTATTGTCATAATATTTGACCAATTCTATAATATAGATAATGCCGTATTGGGTTACAAGAGAAGTTATGCGAGGTTTATCAGCTTCTGGATAAAAAGAAAGGTCTAGTGGTGGTTGATTTAGTAGAAGAAAACCTTCTACATAATTGGCTCCAATAGTTTCGTTTCTTCCATTCATTGCAATCAAATGCTCTTGATCGCCAGAAAATTCAGTGAACTTATTGTAAAGCAAACGAACCCATTTCACCTGCAACAAACATAAATAAGATAAGAGAATCATTTTTTTTAATTAATTAATTATACAAGAGTTAATATTAAATTTTTTTATTTCTTTTTGCTGAAAGAAAGTTTGTGATTATAACTTATTAACAAGAATTAATAATGTGTGTACTACAAAAAATTATCAGCATAGCGACCGATTTAGCGACTAATATTTTTTTGTCCTAATTGAAACTAACTCTATCTCTGTCGCTAAATCAGCCGATATTAATAACCAATTTTTGTTAATCGCTAAGATCGATCACTATTCTGATAATTTCTAATTGTGGTTCATGGATATATTTTTTTTAAAATGGTTATTATTAATTTGTTTAAATAAAAAATTTAATAAGAAAATAAGTAAAAAATAGAATATGATACATACCCTTGTGGGTGCAGGCCCTAGGGCTATTCTTGCTCTTGTTATGATTCCAAATTGACCTAGACCTCCAAGAACGGCATAAAATAACTCTTTGTTATTCTCTGTAGAACAAGTCACTAGTTCTCCTTTTCCTGCAAACATATACATATGTATTTAATTAAATTTCTGAAATTTAAATACATGCAATTAATTTTAAAATATTATTGTTTGTATGTACAATTAGAGAAGATGATAGGATGTACATATATATGTGAGACAAGTTTGATTCCAAATTCTTTTTTTTATCAATCAAATTTTTAAGAGAAATTATTAGAATTCTTTATTTTATAAGAGTATTTAAAATTCTTTATTTTAAACTAAATAAAGTATTCCATAAAAATTCTGGAAATTTATAATATTCTTTATATTAATATTCAAATAAACAAAACATTTTGGGTTAAAAAGTTTAAAATACTTTAATAAATACATTCATTCTACTCCAAATACTTTATCCAAAACACTCTCTAAAAGAATTATAGCCTTGTTTTTTTTTTAAAAAAACCTTAACCATTGTCATAGCAAATTAAACGGCTTAGGATTTTCTTGTTGCACTCTATCATTGATGTAATCGTTTACATAGAATCTTGATAAATATATGATGAAGTCACGTGACAATTACATTCTCTTTAATTTTATGTTTTTCTTGTCATGGTGTAGATTCTATTTTGAATAACAGAAAATGAATGTTAATTAATTAAGAACGGGTCAGAAACTAATTAAATACGCCCGGATTAAATAACATTATTAGTGGAGAATCCTTATCAAAAAAAAATATTTGTGGATCGGATAATTAAACCCGAAAGAACATTCTTCTGTATGTTGCGGACAAAGCTAACATGTTAAGCAATATATCAGATTTTATTCTTTTAGATTTTGAAATTTGACCCTATCAAAGTTCCAAAGAACTACCATATTTTGGAAGCATGTACACTACATCTATTTATTTTGGATCAGATTTTAATCATAAAGTCAAAATTCATTCATAAAATTGATCTCACCTATATATATCTCATTCATATAAAATGACGAGTTTAAAATCTTCTATAAAGATATGATTATATGAATGATGTGACTTATCGTTTGAATACGCTTAAACAACTTGTTAATTGAATTTGATTTTATTCAATAAAATTATTTGTTTAATGGCCTTTAGATTTAGTCTATTGTGTGTATTTTCAAAACTTTAAAAGGTGGCTTAGTCATATATGAAGAACCAAAGTTTAAAAACTAATATAACTACCTATTACATGTTTGTTTCGTTTTCTGTTGACGTATATGTGATACGCTAGTATATTGCGACACAATTCTCTCTTCTTTGTCTTTCTCTCTATAATATATATTGACTTTCGGTAATATGTTTTTTTATATAAGTTCTTTCTTTAATTTTAAAAATTTTTTATCACCAAATAAAATATATAGAAAACATTTAGCCTATTATTAATCTTTTTTAATCCTTAATAATATTATCAGCTAATTATATATATTTAACATATAATATGTGTTAATATCGGAAATGGATCCTCTCCATTTTTTCTAATACTTAAGAGAATAAAGTGTGATCTCTCACCTTTAATTCTATAAGTGGGACCAAAATTAAATAGGAGAGAGAGAACAATGAAAGGTGAGATCCTCCTCTGGACACCATCCAGTTTTTTCTCCACTGGAGAGGATCCACTCCCGTTAATATCTTAATTATTGTCTTGGCATGCGTAGCTGCCTCTAATATAATTAAATCGAGTTATTTTTGTATAAAATTAATAGTAAAAATAGTGAGGTAATAATTTAATTAAATATATTAAATTATCTAAAAATTCGGTAGAAATTTACGTGCAATTATCTTCGTGTGAAATTGATAATTGAAAATCATTAAATAATAACTTAATTAAATTTGTTAAATCATTTTATAATTATCAATTATCAATTTCACATAAATACAAAGAAGCCACTTAATAAAAAATATCTTTAAAAAAAGACGTTTTAAACATCTTTATCAGAGTGGCCTCCTAAATACAATTGCATAATAAAAGCTACAATCTCCACCTAATAAACACTTGGTAAAAACTTAAGTACAATTAATTTTACGTAAAATTGATCTATAATTAATTGATTTGACTAAATTTTCATCTAATTAACGATTTTTAATTATCAACTTCTTTAAGTAAAGTTAATTTAGTTAATTGTATCGGAGTTTGGATAAGTAGAAGGGATGAAAGATGATACCTGTAACGACGTGCAATTGATGAACATTGGAGATCTGAGGACCAAAAAGGAAGGTTTGGCCACTAATGCCAGCATTAGAGAGAGTTCCACCAACTGATAAGTACAAATAATCAGTCCAAGATAACGGCGTGAGTCCACGTTTAAGTGCTGCATGCAGAACATCAATCCAAATCGCTTCACCACCAACATCCGCATAAGGACCCAATGCACCGCCATCCGGCACAACAACCACCCCTCTCCCCTCCGTGAGAGCCGTCATGTTGACCACTACCCCGTCCCGCGCCATGGACTGGCCGTGAACGGAGTGTGCCTGGCCTCGAGCGGCGATCCCGAAAGGGATAGGAAGGGAATTTGAGAATTGAATCAAGTTAGAAATGTCCGTAACGGAAATTGGTGCGAAGATGGCTGACGGGTTTTGGTGAATGATGTGACCGTAATCGGTTGAGGCTAGTGAAATTGAGAGAGGGTCACGAATAAGCCTTTGTTGTATTTCACTTGGTGCTTGTAGTAGTGACCATTCTTTTGCTTCTCCAATATGTCTCATGCTCACCGCTATTATTATCCATACAGTAAGGACAATGATCCTAGCCATTTATTATTATTATTATTACTCTATATATATGCTTTTGAATTGATGAAAATGCCTAATTCAGCTTCTGTCTATATATATAGCAGTATAGCACAAAGATGAGGAAAATGTTGCGGGTATTTTTGCGCGTGTAACGACGTCGTTGCCGGTTATTTCTGTGTGCTTATTTTGATTTGGAACTACGCAACGCATGCACTACTATTACAATACTATTTAGGGTAATATTAGATTGAAAAAAATAATAATTAATAAATATTAAATAAAATATATTTTAGTTGATTTTAACTAAAATTTTTTTGTTATTATTATTATTTTTAATTAACAAAATAAAAAAATACTTGTTTAATAGTTATGTTCGTATCTGTGCTAATAAGGTTACCAGCTTGAGTGATTCAAAAATTTTAACTTAAATATTGATAGTACCAAATCCAAAGGATTTGGCTCTTCTAAAATTGTTCTATCACTTTAGAAAAAAAAAATATGCTATTAATTATCATTAGATTAAGATAATAAAATTTATAGATAATAAATATTATAAATTTAAAAGTAATTAACGTATTATTTTATTAATATTGTCATTTTAGAATATCTTTTTTCCAAATAGGAATGACATCCTAAAAAATATTCTAAGAAAAAATCTAAGAAATCAATAACTTTTGTATTTTGTAACCAGCACTTAACCATTAAAAGGAAAGTGATTAATCTTCCACTATTAGATGTAATCTCACACCATTAAAAATATTATGAATGACCAATTGATAATTACAAAACTTAAAAGTTACTTGTCCCTATCACTTCTCATATTCTAATATTTAAATTAGATCGGTAGAGTTTTTTTTTTTTTTAGGTAATGGTTTAAGCATTTATTGTCTTTGATCCCATGATCCGACTTTATTAATTATCATTAAATTAAGATAATGAGATTTACAGATAATAAACATTACAAATTTAAAAATAATTAAAGTATTATTTTATTATTTTATTAATATTGTCATTTTAGATAATTTTTTTACAAATAGAAAAAACATCCTATAAAATATTCTAATATTTAAATTAGACCTGTGGAGTTTTTATTTTTCTTTTTTTAGGTAATGGTCTAATTAAGCATTTATTGCCTTTGATGCCATGATCCGACTTTATACTGATTTATTATGATTTATGTCCTTTGATTGTATTTACGTGAGATTTTAACGAATTCATAACGTAATGATCTAGTAACGTTAACATAACAATCGCTGTTTTTGTCCATAACAAGTTAAACAAATATTAGTATCGAAATATTTATTATAAAAAATGTAGACGTAATGAAATTGATTACAATAATAAGAATTTACTTTTCATTTACTATTAGAATAAAAAATAATTAATTGTGTATTTGTCACCGTAGTAAAAAAATAATTAATTTTTAAAATTATTATTTAAATATATAAAATAAATAATTATATAAAATTTCATATATTATCAATATATTAAAATTAAACTCTAGTAATAATTTATAAAATGAAACCTTGGATCTGTGAAATTTGCTTTTTCATTTGTACGTTACTTTGCGCACGCCTGCATTTGGATTTTCTTGTTTAATTTCATGCCTTATCCTTAATTTAATTTTCTCAACCGAACATGCTGCCTTTGGACGGAGTTTAAAATATTATGGTCAAATGCCCAAGATATGCATATTATTTGTTTTTCAAAAAATATTTTATTGTTCCTTCTTGATATTAATTTAATGAGGGACGTACAATATGTCAAAGTCAACAACAGATGATATATGGTTTATACGGTTGACATTATGTGTACAGTGTATACCAAGTTATACTATATATATATATACGCTTCAGGAGATAGATGATTTTTTTTTTCGTTTTAGCACTCGAATAATTAAATTTATTTCAATTAGCACAACATTCCTATTTTCTGTACATGAAAACAATATTTCCGATATTGAAATAATAGTCCTTATAAATTTTGAGATAGAGAATTATTGGTTTTATTGAACAATAATGTTCATGTTATTAACACAGGCACACTCAATTACATTTATAACATTCATGTAAGTAAAAGCTATCAGAGATCAGAGACGCTCATGAACATATTTTAAATAATAAAAATATTTTTTATACACCAAAATTAATCACTAAAATTAATTATTAATATATTTATATATAAATATATATGTAATTTAATTTATTTTTAATATATATTTTTATTCTAATATATTAATAGCTGATTTTAATATATATATATAGTATAATTATTTAAATATACATACATATATGGGCTAATTTTTTTGATATTATAAACATATAATAGGAGTGTAATAAGTACATTGATAGTATACTAATTTAGTGTAATATGTCGATATAGAAGTTGTTAATGTCACAAAAAATCGTAATTAATAATTTTAAAAAAGGACTAAAAATAAATAAAAATGATATTAACAATTTAAAATAGGACAAAATATAAATTAAAATGAGATTAACGATTTTATAAGTAGAACAAAAAATTTTTAAAATTAGTCAAATCGATAGTCTCAATTTTTTAAATTGACATTAACCATTGATCAATAATTTAACAGTTCTTGATTATTCTTCAATCTTCTCTTTTTTATTGAAATCGCCAAACATAATTAACGATTTCTGTAAATATCATTATAAGACTCATATATGTGGATTATACATCTAAAATCTTATTTTCACGTATTACACAAATTTAATTGTAAGATGAAAAATAATTAGCAACATATATGGGCTGCTTGACTTTTCTTAGAAAAAAAAAATTATAAAATCTTAGTCCCAAATTTCAATCAGAAAATAATATCCCATAAGTAAAATGTTGTTTATGTTATTGTTGAAGTGGTCGTCCACTCGTCCTCGTAGTTTGGTTCATTTTTATTTTTCCTTGTCCTAGAATTCAGAAACGTGAAGTAATAACATTAGATATGTACAACTTTAGGTCGGTCCAGTCTATCTAGGCCCTAACCTTTACACTTCATCACGTATAGTGGCGGGTAAACAAATATAATTAAATATAGTTGAATTGTATTCCAAGAAAACGATTAGCATTGAAATGGCACGTGCATGCTGAAACCAAATGAACACACTCCTAAGAGTGTATATAGGATTGCCAATGCATATCTTATCTCCGAGTATTTAATTCGATCCAATCTATTTGAATAGAATAGACTATTTAATCTACTACAATTAATATAAAGATAAGATAATACAAATTTTATTTGTAAGTATTCAATTTGACTCAATCTGTTCGAATAGGATAGACTATCTAATTCACTATAGATAAGATAGAAATCGGTCTGGATATGTCTGTGGATAGAATATAGATTTAGAGTGTATTCTACTCTATTTTATTCGCATCCCATATATAATACGTATTTTGTGAAAATTAGGTATATAGGAGGTGAGAGTTGAATCTACAATTTTTTTCATGTAATGTCGTACAATAAGTAAGCAACTACTAAACTAGTTTGTATATTTATAAATTTAGTAATTTAGGATATTTGTATATTTATAAATTTAACATAAAATAAAAATAAAACAAAAAATTGATATTTTTACGAATATGATAGAGTAGGATAAGATTTAAAATTTTAAGATGCAGGTAGGATTAGGATTGAGAGATTCTCAATCTGCGAATAGGGTAGAATATAGTTTTAATAAAATTTTCTTACTCATTGCCAACCATAGGGTAGCGTTTGGAAGAGAAACAGAGACTCGGAGACAGAGACTGAGAGACAGAGATTTAATTAAGTCTCAGTATTGTGTTTAGTGAAAAATGTATAGAATTGAATTATGTCTCAGTATTTTGTTTGGTTCAAAATAAATACAGAGACTAAAATAAGTGAAATGACCAAATTATTCCTACTAATTAAAAGAAAAAAAACAAAAATAAAACCTTCACCCAATCCTCTAGACAACTATTTTTCCTTCCTCCTTTCTCAATCCCCAATGTCTCCCATCAGTTCACCCCATTCTGTCGCGTCACTCTCCTGCTTGGCGTCGAGTTCGCCGTCGACGAGGAAGCCTTGTCACCGTTTCTCCATTGCTTTGCATACGGTTCTCTCCCTTTGTCTCCCTCTCACTTTCGATCTCTGTCTCTCTCTTGCTCTCTCTCTCACTTTCGTCTGTTGGTTAGGGGATACTAGATAAGAGCAAATTGGTTGATATTGATACTAAAAACAGGGACTATCCTCCAAATAAGGTATGTAAGTTGATGATTACGATGTTTTTGACACCAAATTTTTTATTATTTGATGATGACACTGGTATGAGATAGTTAGCATCGTTGTCAACTTTGAATAAAGTTACAATTTAAAAAGTTATTTTCCATGGTGAGTACTTTTGAGTTTGTGGTGTTTGAAATTTAAGGGGAGAAAATAGTTACATGGTGATTGAGTTTTGGAGCACATAACCTAGTTATATGTTTGCTGTTTTTCATTGTTTTTCAAGAATCAAAATTGCTTGCAGTTGATATGCTTATTGCTTGAAATTCTTTTACTCTGCTAAATGTTTTCAATTATATCACTGAGAGCTAAAAAAGAAGATAATTTTGTTTCATTATAATTTTGTTAGTAGAAGTCGAATTTAATCAACTCAATTTTGAAGCGGACAAAATGTCACACTCATGGTTTGCTCTTCAACGTAATGCATGATTCTCAAACCACTGCAAACTGGGTTTGTGGTCAAGTTGAAATTTTTGTTCTCATTTCTTAGTTTGTTGTTTTGGTGTTTGCTCTTACATTAGTGTATATGGTGTGCCATATTTCAGTTGCTTGCTGGTAAATCATGTTCATACGTTTTCATACTTTTTTTGTCTTTATTTTGTGAATGCACATTATAATTCTTTTTTCATATGTTAAACCAGGTTTCAGTTATTTGTTTTGCTATGTGTTTTATCTATGATTTGTTTATCTTTATTTTTTCTATACTGTTGAATGCTAACTTTAACAGCTACAAAATAATTAAGTGTTAATTTTAACCTAACATTATTACTGATGGACTGGGAGAAGGGTCCTTCTCAGAGTCCATTGACGAGTCCTATTATTACTGTCTCAGTAGGTAGGTCTTGAATCTCTAAGCATGCTTTATTGAACCTCTCCATGTAGTCTCTAAGGGTCTCTCTGACCTCCTGTTTTACTCCGAATAGACTAGGTGCACGCTTGACCTTTTCTTTATGTATTGAGAATCACATGAGAAACTTACGCGAGAGGTCGTCAAAGATGGTAACCGACCTAGGGGAAGGCTATCGAACCACTTCATGGCTGCCATTATTAAAGTCGTCGGAAAGACCTTGCAGTGAGTAGTGTCCGATGCGTTGGCTAAGTACATCCGACTTTTGAATTTACTGAGGTGATGCTTCAGATAAGTTATCCTGTCAATAGGTTCATGTCAGGACTTTTGAAGTTCCTGGGAACTTTAGCCCTCATGATTTCCTTAGTGAACGGGTCTTCTTCCCCCAAAGGGGTATCCTCCCGATCTGCGCGAGAATCCTTATTTCAGAGGTTAGATTCTAGCTTCGAGAGCTTTTCTTCAACCTCTTTTCGTTGCTAGATTTCATTCTTTAGACTCATCTCCGCCTCACACTGTCGCTCCAGCTCTTGTTCTAGTTGCTTGAGTCGACCTTGGTGGCCATGTAGTAATCCCATGAGGTCAATGGAATGAGGTTGCCCCTCCTTTCCGGGCTTATGAATCTCAGAGGAGATTCTCTTTGATCCCTAAGCACCACCCTACGGTCCTTCCGTTCTTGATAGAGGTATTATTGCTTGGTTATTATTGGCCGCGTTCTGATGCTCTTGATCGAACTCAGATGCACTGTGCTCGTCTTTATGTTGGTCTTCTGCCATTGTGCGTTGATCTCTGGGTCCCCGACAACAGTGTCAATATTCCGGGGTTTACCTGAAATTGGGTGGTTGGGCTCAAATGAGAGGCCCAAACGCTGAAGGATGGAGGTCTCTGACTTATTCATGCTTGGGAGCTACCGTCCGAGTTGCACGTGTATGTTTGAATAGGTGGAGGGTGGTACCTGCAAGACTCTCCAATGCCTAAATTAGCAAGTGGTAAGCAGGTTTAAAGTGTTGGAACTTAAATGTACCTGAGTGCGTCAGGGTATTTATAGGAGATGGGCCAATAACCACCACTGAAATAGTTTCATTTCTGATGGTGGATAACGTTTCCTTTATCTTAGGGTTATTAGGATCTCTCTTCTAGAAGAGTGTGAAAGATATAAGGAGGCAGTTATTTACTTATGTTAATTGCCTTCATGTGTTGATTCCGACCTCTTAGGGAAGGTCAGACAAGTGGCGTGGGCCAATCTTTTCAGATTGGAACTTTTAACTGGATTGAGCCTGGCTAGTACTTTGGATCAGGGTATGAACACATACAAACAACATAAGCTCTACTACTGTGCAGTCAAGGTTAATGTCAAAATCTAACTTATGACTTATAAATTTTATATTACCATGAGGTATCTTGAGATTATTACCACGAGTGATTGCATCTCGAAGTATTCTTGAATTAGATGCAGATCCCTCCCATCCACTAAGTACATAAACAAAACTTATATATCGAAACTTATATATCGGATACACACTCCTAGGACATTGGTAATTTTATTCTTCCTTATTCGATATCTTGACTTATCAGACTCGGGGACTATCACCTTTATATAACTGCCATCTAATGCTCCCAAACAACCCTATAATCAACAAAAAATTACGATTTTTAGATTTAAAATCCTTCCAGGCTTAAAACAAATTATACATATAATCCATTTAGGTTTACCTTAAACTTTCTCCATGTTGGGTCTATGCAATCCTCTTCAACCGGTGAGGCCTTGGCGAATAACAAATTTTGCATACATATAATAGCCTTTAAAACCTTATTGAAATACTTACTAACTATTATTTTTCTAGACCTACAAAATCTAACTTTAGACTACGGTTTTTTTTTTTTGTGATGCGCTAAGATAATTAAAAAAGTTGCAACTTCTTATGGCAAGCTTACTTGACCATCCTCACGAAGTCCTCCTTAGACTTGAAGCAACTCACACAAATTAGTAAAGGCATTTATGTTCATTCTCAACTCCCAAATTCAATTCTCATCACTCTCACTAATAATACGTTATAAAGCATCACGTCTAATTCTACTATTTATCCTTCTGCCTAATGACACTTTTCCACTATTTCTATTCCTAAAGTACACAAATAATATAAGAACAAAGTTCAATATCAAATTATCATGCTTCAATCTCATCATTTCATAAAAAGAAACACATTATTTCATAATCTCCGACCATTCCATTCCTTCCTAACAAAATCATTTCATAAAAAATTTGCATAAACATTCAATTTAATTAAATCAAAAAATCTAAATTAGATATAATTATTCAATGCCTTTTTGTCAAATTTCACTAACTCTAGCGCCAAAAACAAAAGTTTTCATAAGTTAAAGAAGAACATTCAGATCATGATAACAATTTTTGAATGATGAGCAATTTATTTGTATAAATACTAAATAGTAGTAATAAAGATGAGAAAATTATGGTTAATATAATAATACATATTTTTTCCTTACATAATTCTATTGTATTAGCCACTATAACAGTATAAATTATCTAAAAGTGACAATCAAATATTTTATATTACCCTTTTTTTGGCTTGAGGAAATAAAAATAGAAGTTTAAATTGGGTTATTACATAGGTGAAGAGAATGTTGACTCTAATATGAAATCCAAATCAGCGTATACTTAAATACGAAATGCACCTATTAAAAAACTTTAATTTAAATTTAGTCAACTATGAGTATGAGCAGTTGGGCACACTTTCATATCCAATTCTAGCAAAGTTTGCAGTCCAATATTATTAAAAATCACACAAATTCTGTTATTTATTACTTAAACATATCTTATTGAATAAAATTATAAAAATTACAAACAAAAAATAATAATACATATTAGACTCTGTCTAAGATATAGCAGATAACCAGATAAGGGCATAGGACATTTTTGTTTCAATAAAAAATCAGCACACAAAACTAAGTTCATTAGAACACAAATTTAAATTATGCAACACACAAAAACAAAAAACATCGAAACAGAAAATAATCTGCAGAACACACTGAAATATACCCAAAATTTCAACAAGCAGAGCAGCTGAACTTTTCAATAAAAAATCATATAACATACAACTTCATATAAAATTACAACAAAAACAAACACAAATACAAAAGAGACGACAAGAAAAATGCAAATATGGAGGAGAAGAGAAGAGAAATAAAGGCTTCACGAGGATACCATGAACTAAAAAATGTGCCTACGAAAATGAAGGTGTGACAGTGACTAACCTTGCTCACGGTAGTTCGACGATTGCGATGACGAGGTAGTGGTCTTGTCAGCAGCGATGGGTAGCGGCAGCAGCTTCAGGGTCTTCGAGCTCCAAGGTTTGCGAAATGTGATTATATTAGAAGAAGAAAATCCTGATTATTTGATTTGGTCAAAGGGGCAAATTAGGAATTAGTTAATTAGAATGAGGTTATTTTGGACATAAATTATTATTTAAATTTCTATCTCTGTCTCCAAAAATTTTAATCCCATGTGTCCTTACTTTTTGGAGGTACTGAAATACTGAAAATTTGAAGACGGAGACTGAAATTTTAGTACCAGTCTCTAGACCAACAAACATAAAACTGAAAACCGAACATATCGAAACCAAAAAAACCGAAAAAAACTTGTTTTGCTATTTTTTCTGCGGTGCGGTTTGATTTTCGGTTCTTAACATGAAAACTCTAACCGAACCGAACCAAACCGGTTCGACCAAAAAACCCTAAAAACTACCAACCCCAGACCCCCACCCCCCAAACGAGTCCTAGTGTGCTGCTAAATGCTACTGTTGCGCGACTGCGTCCCTAGCCCACCCCAAATCCCCAATCGAAACATAACTCCCAAATCCCCAATGGAAACCTAACCAGTAACCACGCAACGCACCATATCTCGCCCTCTGCGCAGTGCGCACCCAGCCACGGAGCCAGCCAGCAGCCACCCACGTCCTTGAGTTCGAGACCGGCGGCACCGACGTTCCTCCCAAGTCCCACCACCTCGAAGCCTTCCTCCGAATCCCACCACCGAACAGAGCAGAGATCCCCCACCACCGGTGCACCACGAACACGGAGACCCAGATCAACACAACACCTCGCCAGTCGCCACCACCCACTGACCCAACAGGGCAACACAGCAGACAGCACCCACGATCAACATAGCACCTCGTCACCTCCACCCAGCAGCCGATTCAAGTGAATATGGAGCCCGAGCCATCTATTCAGGTAATGTTTAGTTGTTTACCATTCTTGTTCAGTTTAGGATTATTAGTTTATTGTTCAGGTTTTGTTCAGTTTATTCTTGATAATTTAGTATTGCTGGAATGCTAGTTAATAATTATTGATTTATTGTGCAGTTTATGTTGGTAATTTGGTCTTGCTTGTTATTGATTTCTTGTTCAGTTTAGGGTTATCAGTTTATTTTTCAGGTTTTGTTCACTTTATTCTTGATAATTTGGTATTGCTGGAATGCTGGTTATTGATTTTTTGTTTAGTTTATGTTGGTAATTTAGTCTTGCTTGTTATTGATTTCTTGTTCAGTTTAGGATTATTAGTTTATTGTTCAGGTTTTGTTCACTTTATTCTTGATAATTTTGTATTGTTGGAATGCTGTTTAATGGTTTATTGTTCAGTTTATGTTGATAATTTGGTCTTGCTTGTTATTGATTTCTTGTTCAGTTTAGGGTTATCAGTTTATTGTTCAGGTTTTGTTCACTTTATTTTTTATTGTTCAGTTTATTGCTCAATTTATTGTTCAGTTTATTGTTTCAGTTTATTGCTGGTTTCTATCCTTGATTTATTGTATTTGTTTATGTAGTTTATTGCTAGTTCCTATCTATAATGATGAACATTATGACTTGTTTAGCTTTCATTTATGTTTTCTGCCTTTATTTTGTATGTGCAGGTTTAGGGCTGATGTGATGGAAGTAGTTGCATCTTGGACAAAAATCTTATGCATTGACATCTCTCAAGGCCGCATACCAAATCATGTTGATGATGTTAAAGCTGAAACTAGTGAATTAGGAAATAAAGTTTTCTCTAGTTGGAGTGTACTTGACATTGGGATAGGCAATGATTTGCTTCTCCAAGAATTAGCTAAACAAGGGTATGGTATTTCTTGCGATGTTCTGCACTTTTAGTAATATATGCTCTATAATTCTTTTATATAAAAAAAGAGTAAAGAAAGATTTTGTAAAAGTTAGCAAATTTCTGAATTACTATTTATTATAACAAAATGTGTATTGTTGGAAATCGGAAGGCATGTGAATCTTGTGCCGTATAAATTTGTTCTTACACAAATATATTTAATTGCTAATTAAATGAGAATTCCATAGCATCAAAAGCAAGGTGTGAATATGTGAAAATCATGAAAAACAAAGATATATTCAAGTAAACAAAGAAAGTTGCTACATAAAGGTGGCATGGAAATGTATATACTATTATATGCTTTTTTGGAGGGAAGGTACACTTATAAGTACTTGGAAGTTCTGCCTATTGGTTTCTGAGAGATATCTGGGTTTTTTTATGTTGCATTGCACGTGTTATTAATCTTGTTCTTGCTACCTTTCCAAGTTCTTTGATTTGACTGGTATGGATTATAGTGAAGGAGCCATCAGCCTTGCTCAAAGTGTTGCTAATCGTGATGTATTTTTTTAATTGATTGAAAAATCGAACAAATCGAACCAAACCAAACTGATTTTAATTGGTTTGGTTTGGTTCAGATGGCTTCGATAAAAAAAACTGAACCGCAGTTTAATTACACGATCGGATTAGATCCCTTTTTTCTCAAAAACTGAACCAAATCGCACTGCGAACACCTCTATTATAGTCTCCCAGTCTCCGTCTCAATAACTCAAAACAAACACTACATTGGTATATATCGTGTGTACCGAAATATGTACTGCGTATATGTACCTACGTATTTCGCCACTTTGACGTAGACCAATACAAGAGAGGGTACCTACGTATTTCTAAAAGCTGCGTTTAGCTATTGCAATTAGGGTTGGTAATGGGTAGGGTAGGGTAGGATTTGAATCCAACTCTAACTTTTTCCATGGATTGAGAATATCCCAACTCTAACCTTATCCACTATTAATCCACAAGTACCCGACCCGACCCGCGGATTACAAAAAAGATAAAAAATTATTATATAACTTGATAATAATTTGAAATAGAACTGAATTTTATGTAAAAAAAAATATATTAAATTATCAATTAATAATTTTTTTATGGTTAAGGATCTTTTGCATTTAATGAGAAGTCTTTGGTTCAATATCTACTTAAAACATATTTTTATATAAGTATATAATATATCATATATATAATGGGGGTTGGTTAAGTAGGGTTAAAGTTCAACCCACACCCTATCTTAATGCCCACTGCGAATCGAATTGGCAATCTTACTTGACCGAGTAGAATCCCTCAAATTAGGTATTTACGGGTAAAATACATATTGCCATCCCTAATTATAATATATGGGATTTGGTTTAACTGTTTATAATTATTATTAAGTTTTGCTTTGACCATTTTTATAGTCACATTTTATATGTCGTGTTTCTATATAAAAAAAAACATGATTGTATGTGCTGTTTATTTCCTTTCTCACAATGAAATTAGCTTACATAAGATAACTTTTCTTTTTTTTTTTCTTTTTTACTTAGTAAAATGATTCTTCTAAAATTTTCATGATGTATATGGATTAAGTTAATATTTTTTATAAAAAAATTTAAGAATTAGTAAAATTTATTATTTTTTATTAATATTTTTAGTTATTTGTTTAAATTTTTTTAATTTAATAATTTAACAACATACTTTAAATTTATATTTTTAAACGTTGTTGATTAATTACCAATTAAAAATAATAAATCTTGCAAATCCTCTAATATTCCTCCTGATAAATTTTATACTTAAAAAGTCGAAATGAATTAATATTCACTAGAATCGACTAAGACAAACAAGGTTTAAAGAATCTTAAATCATTGGACCACATATAATTAATAAATAAATAAGATCAATAATCCTGAAATCTTAGCTATATACTTGTCATTTTACCTAGTTATACAAAATTCACTCATTGCATGGGTGATTATATAGAATAGAAAAGTAGCAGTAACAATAATATATGATTGACAACTTTTTTTTTTGGGTTTATAAAGGAGGATATGATTGACAACTTGCGTCTATAGTTCTAAGAGTAAAAGAAGGGGGCTGAAGCCCAATTATATGTTTATTCTCCTTGCTTTCTTTAGCCCATCTTTTGGGCCTGGAACACTACGTATTACTTTCTTGGATGTAGGAGACTAATAAAATTGGGCCGATGCTCAAATAGATTCTGCTGATCATAGCCCACTAGGTTTTGCGGTCGAGAATCGGATTTGAGTAAACCATGAAAATCCACGTGATGTTGGAGATTCAGTCCTAGGATTTGTTTGGAAAATTTTAAAAGTAACTTTTTTTAATTTTTGAATTATAAAAAGTAGCAGTATTAATGTTTGGTATAATTTTTTAAATTAAATTCCAGCTTTCTAAAAAGCTATTTAAAAATTTATAAAGAAGTTAAAAAAAATGACTTCTCTCATAATACTACTACTTTTTATCATATTTTTATAAAATAAGTACTTTTAAAACTAAAAATTCAAATAAAAATAATTTATTTATAAGTTACTTTTAATATAGTCATTTATTACTTAAGTTATTTTTTCAAAAGTAACTTAATTAAATTATTTTCTCAAACTGAGTCTTAGTTTGATAAAGTTTTTACTTTTCAAAAGTAGCTTATAAAAGTTAACTTTTAAAAGATAGTTTTTTAAAAATTATAGCATTTATGTTTAGTAAATCAAATCAAAAATAGCTTTTAATAAACATAAGCATATCAATTGTGTTTGGTAAACTAATTTTTAAAATTTAAAAATATTATAATAGACATAAATGTAAGCATTAAATTTGAAAATTAGTTAACATGTGAGATTATATTAAATTTTTAAATTTTGAAAAGTACAAGTCAATTTTAAAAAGCTCTATCTTAAGTGCTTTCAAGAATATCCCAATCTTTTAAAAACTGCAAGTATAAGCACATAATCTTTTTGATTTACCAAACACAAAATGAAGAATTTAAACTTTTAAAAAATACAAAAGCATCTTTTTAAAAAATTTTATCAAACTAAACCTCAATGTGACACAGGGGCGGAGCCACATTATGAACAAGGGGGGCAATGGCCCCCCCAAACTAATAAGGTGTATGTATAAGTTTTTAATTTTTTAGGTTAACCCTTTTTTAATTTTTAATTTTTCTTTTTTCTTAACTTATATTTTTCATGTTAGCCCCTCCCAAAATAATTTCTAACTCCGCCCCTGATGTGACAGGATTCTAAGATCCTTGGATATCAGAGTCATGCAGCAGAAAGTAACAGTAAAGAAACTAAATTGAGCAGAGAGGAATCAGAATCTGGAATAGCTAAAGCAGAGAGAGAATAGCCACAGCTCTAGACTGAAAACTGTTATACCAGAATTCAGAAATGTCACACTCTAACAAACTAACAACCTGACACACTATCTCAGTTAGTTTAACTAGCTATACTCCAATAGTCCAATACACTGAATAATATGTGTCTGAAAAATAAATAAATAAATAAATAAATATTTTATTAAAAAAATATATAAACAACGAGGTATTTACAAAATTACATTAGGAGACACATTTCGAATGCTAAAGGTATAAATGAAAAACGAATATATTTTGGCGTTTGAGATTCTATTCTGTGTAGCTGGATGACATCAAGTCATATTTTAGGTGCACTTAAAATATGTATTAAGACAAAAATTGAGTACTAAACACTCGAAATAATACAATTTTATAAATATCTCATCATTTATATATTTTTATAAATAAAATATTTAAATAAAAAAAATCTGCGTTTGTGCCTTGTGAAGCAGACTTCATACATAATATCAAATATTTTTCTTTTTCGTTCTAATATTTTTATACACTACAATGGTAAAAATACATGATTTTTTTGTATAATGTGTATAATAGGTTATATGAGTTAAAAAATAAACATCACCTATATTACTCAGAATAACCATTCGAATACTAGGGATAATAAACATTTTATGTCATCAAACCACTCATCTCAAAAGTTAAGGTTCACCAAGGATCAAATTCTTGATCTTTTGGATCTAGAGTTTCTATACCATATCATGATACTATTTATCCCAAAAGTTTAAACTGATGAAAAAAGGTAATACTAATGATTATATCTCTAATACTGAATCGGACATCCCTAAACCCCTATTGTACACATTGTACAAATATTTCATTGGCTCCTTATACTTCCTTTTTAAGAAAAGAAAAGAATAGATATATTTGCATTGTCTATTTAATCCAAGTGAATTATTTTTATTTTTTAACGATGTTATACGTACATTAAAATTTAATTATTAACTATTTTTTTATAAATATATAATGATTAATTTTTCTGATGTGGTACACATCTAGCTACTATCTTGACAAGACAAAATTAGCTGTGTGATTAGAATAGAATCAACAGAGTTTCTATTTTTCATGCAAACTTATCCAAATATCATAGTAGTCCCATGCATCCATCATCTTTCTCAAAGCACACAACTTTTTTGGATAATTATAATAAAGTTGTTCCGAAGGAGCACGCATGCAGAAATCTATGACCTACTGCATGTATTTACAAGCACAACAAATAACATAATTAAGCTAATTTTAAGAGATATCTAGTATTCTTCAATATAATCATCAAGAGATTATAATTTAAGTTCCTCCACCTTCTATCACATGCTTGATGCTTTACATACATATCTCAATCAGTCTTTTTATAATTTAAATACCGTGAAAATCTTTACTAACCAGTAACCATTAACATATTTTTAATTCATGATTTAACATGCTTATTTTCTACCATAGTTGTCCTAAACCTTTATTCTTGTAGCGTATGGAGACACAATTTAAATATACATACTTATTTCGATTTCTTTTGCTGATCACAATGCAACATTGTATAAAAAGGCTTTTAATTAATTGGTAGAGAAAAAGAAGGGATGAAATGACAAATGATAATCAAAATTCATAATCTAAACGCAAAATACACATCAAATCCGAAATTAAAGTTTCTTTTATATTCTTTAGAGAAAAGGTAAATATCAATTATTAGTTGAAAAAATTAGAATAAAGTATAGTTTTTGTCCCAACGTTTGTGGTAAGTTCTATTTGTGTCCCTAACGTTTAAATTGTCTTATTTGTATCCCTAAGATTTATAAAAGTGATTCAATGTTATCCTACTATATATCAATTATATTAACAAATCAGATTATATTTTTCAATTATTCTCACTCAATTAGGTCTCATTTGAATGTGTCCGATTTTAATATTATACCCATTATTTGTGTTTAGATTCAATTATGTCCTTAGAAAAGTAAATTATGTAAATGTTGTAGGAATTAATTTCAACTTTTGATGAGATATTTTTTGGAGTGGATCATCGATTTTATCCCAAACATTTGTATTCTAACTTCGAGAAGAGATTTTTAAAACTCAAACTAAAGCATTCATGATGTGTAATTGACGGCAAGATAACATTAAATCACTTTTATAAACGTTCGGAATACAAATATGACGATTTAAACATTAGGGGCACAAATAGGATTTACTCCATACGTTGGAGATAAAAACAATACTTTACTCAAAAAATTAAGGGAGCCATTTAGATAAATACGCTTAAAACGTCTTTTTTTAAAGATATTTTTAAATAATTAAAATTCAATACATATAATTTATTAAATTATATTATTTTTATTAAAATTATATCAGATAAATTGATTTGGCCAAAAAATTGATAAATTACACATTGAATCAGTCTAAATTAATATTTTTTATAAAAAATAATTACAATATCTCTGTTATAAAAAATGACTAAAATATTTTTATTATATATATATATTGAGAACTCTAAATTTTAACCCTTTTCTTTTTTCTGTATCGTTATAGGGTTAGAATTTAGGGTTTTCAAAATTAAAAATATATATAATAAGAATATTTTAGTCATTTTCTATAATAAGGTTATTATAGTCATTTTTATAAAAAAATATTAAGTTAGATCGGTTTAAAGTTTGGTTCACCGATTTTCCGGCTAAATTAATTTTTCTGAACTAATTTTGACAAAAATAATATAATTTAATTGATTATATGTATTAAATTTTAACTAATAAAAAAATATTTTTAAAATAATATATTTTAAGTATGTTTAGCAGAGTGTCCTCCAAAATTAATCATATTAACTTTCTAAGTACTCTTAAAATATGCAGAGAACTAATAATATAGGTATTATAGGACAAGTTCATTAGAAGAAGATACTTTAATTTTATTACTGATCATACAATACAATCTGATATATAGAAGCACCTATAATTAATCATCATCAACATAATCCTACTCTCATTAATTTGATCTGGTACAATAATAACTTCACCCAACTATGTATCTCTCTATGAAGAGTGAAGACACACAATTACTAATGGTGTAGAAGGGTAGTTTAGTCTTTTCCCCGACGCAAATAAGACAAAATACGTTACTCGCTGAGCATCGCACATTGCATCATCAATGGCGGAATCCAAAAGCGTCATAGTTGAGTTCAGTTTCCTCTGAGCATCTCTCTGTAACGGAGAATGGAATCAACCCTCTGCAGCCTCAGCTGCTTCTTGAACCTGTTTATGAAATCGTCCGCTTTCGCGTCAACCTCCTCGTCTTCACCCGTCGACTCCCTCGTCGTCGCCGGCCTCCGCCTCTCCACCGACTCCTCATCTTCCACCCGCGCGCTATGCCCCCTCTCGCTCGCTGATTTCCTCATCTCAGCATCCTTCCGACTCGGATCCGAACCCGAACCACTTGCCTCGGCTGGTTCGGGTTCTTCTTCTCCTCTGTAGAGGCGCGAGAAGTTCATAGACTGAAGGCGCTGCAACAGCGACGGAGTTCGTCTCAGCTGCGGTACTTCTTTCGGTTTCTCCGGCTCTTCGGATTCCGGTTGGTTGGTTTGGGCCTGGGCCTGGGCCTGGGACTGGTTATGATCTGTTTTTTCTGCATGTGATGTTTCCGTGGTTTCGTGTTTGTGGAAGCTGAAATTGAAGGACCTGACTCGTTCCAAAAGCGAGGATGTTCGAACGAGTTGAGGCTGAGTGAACTCGCCGGGTTCGGCAGTACTCGGCGTTGTGTCGTAGGTGTATTGATGAGTGAGTCTGAAGGATCTGACTCGTTGCAGGAGGGAGGGTGAGCGAGTGAAAGGGTGTTGGAGTTCATGTTCTTGAATTCGGTTGTTGTTGGGGGAGGAGGTGAAGCGGGAGGTGATGGCAATGGTGCCAATGACGAGGTTGACAAAGATGAAGATGGAAGAAGGTGTTAACCAGCTGGCTATGAGAAGCGTCACTGAAGCTGTTGGTTCTGCCATGGATGCTGTATGTGAAGAGTGAATGAGGTGAAAAAAAAGGTTGAAGAAATTTATAAGTGATGATGAGATGAGTGGTAAGGTGCCATGGTTGACGTTTACTTCTTGTAGCAGTTTGTCGTTTTCTGTTATTTTGTTTATACGTTAAGCGGCTCTTTATTATTTCAAAGATGCTATTTTTATATTAAAATTAGTCATAAATATATATTATTAAATTTATTTTTAATATATATTTTATATTAATAAATAACTTTAAAAATTAATTTTATTGTATGCATAACATAATTGTTATTATTTAGATTTATCACCATCAACTCATTCTTTACTCTTGGATTTGGGAGACTTACTTACTGTGTTTTTTCTTAAAATGTGTTGTAACTTGAAAGTATTTATTTCAGTATTTTAAAAGCAAATTTATGAAAATTGTTTTTTGCTTAAAGAAGAAAACTAAACATGTGCTTTTGTTTGTATTGTATGTATGTCTTCGTGCAATGGTTGATGTGTATGTTCCAAGCAATTATTATATTTTAAATAATGAAATGTATATCTTTAATTTACTAGTTGTTATATTAACTGGAATTTCTTATTTCTTAATGTTGGAACATGGGATTTAATTTTATTAGCGACATATTTAATTTGTTGTTGTTTTGGATCTGACTACTTTACTCATAAAATAGTAGTTAGATTGAGTAGGTGCGGTTGAATACAAAGTTTTCTCCAATTTAGCAGACATAGCTTCGAGTTAGATAGGATAGTAGACTTGATATTAAGACTAAAATTCTGGAACCCATATTAATATTTTGAGAAAATTTTACTCCTGAGGTATTAAAATTCTTTTTTTCTCTATCTTATAAAAAAGTCATTTAAATAAAGACGATTAAAATATATTTTTTTAAAGATATTTTTTATTAATAATTAAAATTTAACATATATAATCGATTAAATCATGTTATTTTTGTCAAAATTACGCTAGATAAATTGATTTAACCAAAAAAAATAGTGAATCAAATCTTGAACTGATCTAAATTAATATTATTATTTTATAAAAAATGACTACAATACGCATATTATAGAAAATGATTAAAATACTCTTATTATATATATATATATATATATATATATATATATATATATATAATAGAAACATTTTAGTCATTTTTTATAATAAGGTATTGTAGTCATTTTCTATAAAAAATAATATTAATTTAGACCAATTCAAAATTTGATTCACCATTTTTTGGTCAAATCAATTTATCTAATCTAATTTTGACAAAAATAACACAATTTAATGGATTATATGTGTTAAATTTTAATTATTAAAAAATATCTTTATAAAAAGACGTTTTCAGTGTCTTTATTTGAGTGGCTCCCTTATAAATGTATATTCATCTCTCTTCTAACTTTTAAAAAACTTCCTCTTTAATCCATTTTAAACTTTTTTGTGGTAACTAATATTAACTTTATTTATTTTTTAAGAATTTAAAAAAAAAACTATTAACAAATTTTTTTATCATTAAATTTTGCTTATCAAAATATCTTTTAATAAATTATTCTTTTATTAATTAAATTATATTTTTAAAAAAATTTAATAATTATACTAACCCTTCAATAATTTTTTAATTATTAAATTATAATTTTACTAAAATTTTCGCTAACAATTTTTTTATATTTTACTATTAATTTGTTGATATCTATATATACTATTTTAAAATTAAATAAAAAATTTTAGTACGATTATTTTTCAATATCAATATATATTAATTGTTATACATATTAACAGTGATAAAATTTTTTATTTAATATTAAAATAATATATATTGATATCAAAAAATTAATAATAAATATAAAAATAATTATTAAATTTTTTTAATAAAATCATAATTTAATAATTAAAAAATTATTGAAGGTTAGGAATCTTAGAAAAAAATAATTTAATTATTAATTTTTTTGAAAATATTTTAGTAAAAATATAATTTAATAAAAAAATAATTTATTAAAGGGTATTTTGCTAAGCAAAATTTAATAATAAAAAATAAAATTTTGTTAATGGATATTTTTTAAATTTTTTTTAAAATGGATAAAGTTAACATTAGGGATGGCAAAATTCCCCGAGACGCGGGGATCCCTGCGGGGACTGCCCCGAATGGGGATCCGATTGTGGGGAATTTTCCCCGTGGGGATGGGGATGGGGGACAAAATTCCCCCGAAGCAGGCGTGGGGACCCGAGCGGGGATCCCCGCCCCGTCCCCGCTATTCCCCGAAATTCATGAATTTCCTGAATTATTCTTAATAGTTTATTTCTCATATATGTTTTTTAGTCATTTCTCACATAGACATATATATAGAAACCCAAAACTCCTAATCTTTATTTGCATAACCCTTCTTCAATTCAGAGATCTCAAAGGTTGTCCATACTCTATCCAACCTCTCTGCAGCCACCCCCTCGTCACCCTTCTCACCACATCGTCACACCTCACCGTGCCCTCACTCTTATCGTGTTGTAATTTCTATTCGCGGCGTTCCTTTTCGTAATTTTGCCGTTGTGTTCATTCTTCTCTCTGTTGCCACGTCTCCCACCTCGTCCACTGTTTTGTCCTTTGGCTCGTCGTTGCGTCCCCCCATTGTGTTATTTCGAAAGAAGTTACCATCGTGTCATTTAGAGTTTTTGTATAAAATCTTGCAGTTTTTGTATAAGATAGATACTTGCAGCTCTATTCATATAGAAATTAATAATTAGTTAGAACTATTATGTAGATGGGGAATGGGGTCCCCGCGGGGAATGGGGCCCCGTGGGGAATGGGGATGGGGAGCAATATTCCCCCACGGCGGGGAATGGGGCGGGGATGGGGAGCAAATCTGAGGGCGGGGATGGGGAGCAGGGAGGCTTCCCCCGCCCCCGCCCCGCCCCATTGACATCCCTAGTTAACATTAGTTAGCACAAAAAATTTATGAGCAATGCTAGGGACCAGCAATTTTTGTGATTGTTAGCCATCAACTAGTCATCAATAATGATTTGATGGTGTGAGATTGGTGTGAAATTTCATCCAATGGCTCACCTTTCTCTACTGGTTACATGCTGGCCAAAATTCAATAAAATTGCTGACCCCTCGACTTTTCTAAAATTTAAAATAGATTAAAGAGGAGGTTTTTTAAAAGTTAAAAAAGAGAAGAATATACATTTATAAAAAATTATATTATTTTAATATCTCTCAAAGAAGGGAGTAACATTTTCTCTAATATTTTTTTTTAAAAAGAAAAAGAAACAACATGCATATCAAACTTTTTCTTAATAACTATTGCAATCAGATGTATACAACGATACACGTTACTAAAACATATTGAATAACAATACTTTCTCTTTATGTATACACTCATTAGGTAACGAGTTCCACAAGTATAAATAATTAAGAGAAAATTAACTTGAAATTTATGAGTTCTAGAACCTCTTCTTAGCTTCAAGGAAGGAGCTACGAAAACTAAATAATTAACTTGGTTAGTATTATGTTTCTCAACAATTATTATTACTATATATTATTATAATATAAGTAGAATAGCAATAATTCACACATGGTATATAGAGGCATATGCCATGTATGTGGTGTTCACTATCTTTGACGAGATTATAGTGGTACAGAAAACATATTGTGATGCTGGAAAGTGGAAAGTATGTAATGGGAAAGATATATCCTCTCTAAAGATGCATTATTATTGCATGGTATCTTTCGATGATAAGTTGCATGAGAACACTCAGAAATTTAAATTTCAACTCCCATTTGGTGTTGGGATTTAATTAACAAAATTAATAAATGAAAACGTACTCGAAAAGTATGTGACGCAAACAACGGTGTGTAATGCATGCTGATGCTATAAATAATTAAGTATATATACCTCAGATTCGCCATGTTTTTTAGTTTATACTAATATATAATTAATGGGTGAATTATGTTGACCTTGACCATATTCCAGCCACTCGTTTTGGTCCACAGAGATAGACTTAACCTGTGACAGTCCCTGACATTTAGGGGTGGAAACAGGCTAAGCCAGGTCAGGCTTTGCTTTTAACAGACCTGACTTGTTATACAGTTGATTGGCCTGAGCCTAGTTTGCAGCCTGTTATAGGCTCTTTATAAAATACTAGGCTTAGCCTGTTATTCAGCCTGACCTGGCCTGAAGTCTGTTAAAAGGCTTGATAATTTTTTTTACAAAAATAAAAATATTATTTAAAAAAATTATTTTTTAATGAAAATAGTTATATGTAATATGTCATATATTTAATATTTATAAAAAATTTTAAACTTTTAATATATTTAAAATATATAAAAATATTTATAATAAAATATAATAAATTTAAAATATCTCATAATTTTATTAATAATAAATAATTATTTATATATTTAATTATATTTTAATAGACCCAGGCAGGCCTGACAGGCCTATAAGACTAATTAGTAAGTCTGGGCCTGACCTATTAATATATTAAGGCTTTTAAAAGAGTTTAAATATGTACCTATTTTATAACAGGCCAGGTTAGGCCAGGCTGCAGGCCCTGGCAGGCCGCCTGACCTTTTTCCACCCCTACTGACATTATATTGAACATTTAATAATACAGCGTTATTTATATTTCTTTTACATATGAAAAAGCACACAATAGTGATCGGAGTTATAGCGTGTCTAGATGTTTTCATTAATAAAATTGATTTTTGTTAAGTTTAGATTATTTAATTGAATTTAATTATAAAAAATATTTAAATAATCTAAATAACTCGATTTGTGATGTGGAATTATAACATCGGATTTGTAACAACGGTACCAATAATATAATAGAATCTTTTATTTGTAAGAACAATGTAATAAACCTTTATTATTGTAGCTTATACAAACACAAATTAAATATGAGTAATATTATATGCATTTTTAAAATTAGTTATTAAAGTCAATCACTAATATAAAATATATATTAAAATATAAATATACATTAAAAATAAATTAAATCATATATATGTATATATAAATATATTAGTGACTAATTTTAATAGTTAATTTTGATATACAAATAATATTTTTATTTAAATATACATACTTATTTTTATTTCTTTTGTTGACAAGTGACAACATTGTAGAAAAAGGCTTTTAAATGGTAGAGAAAAAGAAGGGATGAACTGGACAAATGATAATCAAAATTCATAATCTAAACGCAAAATACAAATTGAATCCGAAATTAAAGTTACTTTTATATTCTTTAAGGAAAAGGTAAATATCAATTATTAGTTGGAAAAAATTAATCATATTAGCTTTCAAGTACTCTTCATATTTAGTAAGATTAGATATTAGAACATAAATATGCAGAGCTAATAATATAGGTGTTACAGGACAAGTTCATTAGAAGAAGATACTTTAATTTTATTACTGATCATACAATACAATCTCCTATATAGCAGCACCTATAATTAATCATTTAGTGTGTTTTTCGTTTTGGGATTTTCTCAAAATCACCCTGAAAATTAGCTTCCGACTTAATTTAGCTATCGAATTATCAATTGACTCAAATTCACCCGTGGACTCCGTTGTCGTCGCCGGCCTCTGCCTCACCTCCTTGTCTTCACCTGTCGACTCCCTCGTCTTCACCGGCGGATGTATGTCAACGATTACTTGATGCTCATCTTGGCTGGAGGATTGAAATTGATTAGAAGGCTGAGACTGAGCTTGGGTTTCAACAAGATATGTTTCAGCACCTAAGAACAACTTGATTCCCATGAGCTGTACAATTAGAGCTCCCGTGAAGACGGTGAGGAGTTCACTGAATAAGAGGTAAAGAAAGATCTTCCACCAGTTCCACTCTCCGAAAAGGGGGATGAAATAGGTGCTGTAAGCGTAACACAGCAATCCAACCACGGTTGAACCAACACTCACTAGTCTCCGCACCTTTTCTTCTTCGTTAGGTCTCATAAGCAAGACCCACAATTTCATATATACTTTTTTGTTTTCGGGAATTCTGTTTACTGCATTTCAAAGACATGCAGATGGAGTCCTCAGCCAGCTTTAATGCTTTGATCAGCGTTGTTGTTCCTCCGAACAACTTTCCTCTTTCTCGGCTCTAAAATTATTTATTTATTTTAAAGGAATGATAACGAGTCAGTAATTTTTGTGTTTTGTAATTATTAATTGATCATTAATAATATTTTTAGTAGTGTGAGATTAAATTTAATAGTATAAAATGATTCAATTTTTTTTATAATTAAATACTAACCAACTTTTTCAAAATTTGCTGACCTCTGATACGTTTTCTTTCTTTTCTTTTTTTTTTATTTAGCAAACGAGATAAACACTAAATTATCGCTAACATGATAGGTTGATAACAGCACAAATAATTTTATTATATATTACTAATTTTACGAATAAAATATATTATATATTACTTTTCATAATTAAAATTTGATTTTTTTTAAATTAAAAAATTTTTTAATCTCTCTAATTATTTTACACACTTTATTTTTTATATATTACTAGTATTTTTACTTCATTACGAGAATATAATTTTTTTAAAATTACCGTTCACTTTGTTCTGATAGCATAGATTATGCATGACATAAAAAAAATTATAAAATCAAACTATTTTTATAAAAAAAATCATAAGTAGACAAAAGTCTCTAACTAAGAAGACCAAGGCATTTGTAGATAAAAAATCAAATAATAAAATTTTTAGTTATTATTTTTATATAAAAAAGTCTAATTTTTTATTAATAATTAATTTTAACATTTGTTATCTAAAATTTAAAACAATTTAACTTATATATTTTTATATTGAATTAGATTTTAAGTCTATTGCACAAATAGAAATAATTAATTTTTATACTTGTTATTTAAAAATAATATTTTTTCTATATATATAAAAATATAATTAGATATTAGCATAAAAAATTATACTGATAGTTATAAAATTAACTCAAAATTAATTTTTTTAAATAATTGAATTTTATTCTAATTTTTAATTATAACATTAGTATTCTCTCCAAATTATATGTAATAAATATTTGAAAGAAGAAAAATAAAAATATAAATTAAAAAGACAAGCGGTAAAAGTTTAAAACTAAAAAAATATGTATATAATAATAATATTTTTTATTTTAATTATATTATTTTGTTAATTTTATTTTTTGTAGAACAGAAAGATAGAAAAAATAGAGAATAAGAGAAAAGAGAGAGAAAGATAAAGATGAAGAATAAGAGTAAGAGTGCGCGTTTGTTAATTTTGGAAGAAAAATTTTATTTTAATTGTAAAAAAATACCAGATGATATATTTTGATTTGTTAAATTATTAATATAAAATATAAATTATGTATAGAGTGAAAATTGTAGAAAGAAATAGAAAAATAGAGAGAGGTAGATGAGAAAAATTAGAAAAGGAATTTATTAATTAAAAAAAATATTTTCTCTTAATTTTAATAAGAAAGTGTCATGTGACACATTTGACTATTAAATTAGATAGTAATTTATGATACATAATATAGGTATATTTTAATTTCAATTTTAATATTTTAATTTTAATTTTAATATAATTAAAAAATATCATGTTGCACATTTTGATTATCAAATTAGTAATTAGTCATTGATATTGACAATGATATATCAAATAGATAAAGTAGTTGAAGAAATGAGAGAAATTGAGAAAGGAAGAGGGAGGATGGAAGAACTCTTTAATTTTGGAGGAAAAAGTTTGATTTCAATTGCAATGAGGGAGTGACATGTGGCACATTTTGGTTGTGAAATTAGTAAGGAAGAGGGAAGAATTAATTTCAATTATAATGAGAGAGTGACATGTGACATATTTTAGTTGTAAAATTAGTAACGAGGAGAGGATAATTCCTTAATTTTTGAATAAAAGATTTGATTTTAAGTGCAATGAGAAAGTGACATGTTTGGTTGTAAAATTAGAGATATATAATAGATAATAAGTACAATAATGCTAGGGAACCAAGAGGGTTTCCAGCAAAAAACCTGCCAACTCCTGTTGGGCTGGGACTCAAAAGCCCAATCCGCCTTAACAACATCCAAAATTAACCTAGGTAAACATAATTAACCTAACTAAACCATCGACGGCAGTGCCATACTATAAAGTTCAGCTCGTGGCATTATTCTCTGCTCCCGACGGACGCTGCTCTTCGGTTCACCACGTGCAAGCAACATCCGACCTCCGTAGCTCGCTTCAGAACGCCGCAAAGCTTCCTTTTCATCAACGTTGTCATTGCCGCGTTACTTGGAGTCAACACCATCTATGCCTCAGCGTCGCCGTGCCACCCAATTGCGAGGAATAAGGAGGTTCTTTTTCACATCAAGAGTGCGCTGCTGCTGCATGTCAGTGATGGTGGTGCCCTTGAAGCCTCTCTATCCTACATTGTTGCGATAGGACGCCCCCTGCCCCACCTCGAATCATTGCTTGACGGAACTAATTGGTAAGTTTTTAATAATTTTAGTTGATTGATATAGGGTTTGAGTACCATGATTTACAAGTTGTTGGATGTTACCGTTGATTTGGTAATAAACATAGATTTGTTAGATGTTGTTGTCGATTGCATCTGACGGTTTTGTTAAAGGATTTGCTTATGGTATTTTATTTAGCTAGATGATTCTTTTCTACTATAGTTAGAAAATAATTGAATACTAATTGTATACATTATTCGATTTATCCAACAATTGATTTTTAAAACAGGGTGCCCCTGATCTGTTGTTGAAGTTTAGCATCATACATAAATATAGATTTCCTTTTATATTTCATATGCACTTCCAACTTATTGTTGAAGCTTAGCATCATCCCACCTGCATATGTGTTTTCTATGTTGCATATGTTTTTTTTTTAAATTATTATTGCTAAATTATTATTTTTTCATGTGAACAGCAGTTTAAAACAAATAAAAGAAAAAGAGAGATTGGTTTGCACATGCTACATTGGTTCTCTTTTTTTTTTGAATTTATAAGATTTTAATTAGTTTGCATATGCTACATTGGTTTTCTTTTTTTTTTTTTGTGGTTTGGGAGTTAGATTAAAAAAAGATGAGAATTGTGCTCATTGTGTTTGTTAATCTATTCTATACTTCAGAAACTGTGGATATAGTCAATGTGACTGACTTTTGCTAAATTGTTGGAAGTTTTTGAATTGATGTAATTAGAGATTGGATGTTGATGAAATTAGTGAACGAATGATGCTGTTATTAGGAGTTGGATTTTGCTGAATTGTATGTGATTAAAGATTGAATGTTGCTATTTTCTTAATAATTACATGGGATTTTGACGAGAAAATTATATTAAATTTAGTCTAAATTTGGTCAAATTTTGTTTTGGTCCTAATCATGGTCCAAGAGTCATTTCATTTGGAGCTCTGAAATCGATTCTCCTTCTCTTCTTGTATCTTACTACTTGTTAGACAATATTTTCTACATGTCAAATTTAACTTGGATGTTATTCAAAATGAATATCTTGCAATTTGATAGATGATACTTCTACTTTGGGTTTAATATAGTACTAAGTAATTGTGGTTTCGTATAGCAGCAACAACTATTTGCAATCGTAGACTCTTTTGGTTTTGCTTCTGATTTCGTATGCAGTTTCTATTAAAGGATTTACGCTTGTTTCTTGTGAACGCGCACCAGAATTGTGTTGCAGAAAAGCCAATCAAGATAGGAAAAAAAAGTAGAATGATATTTACCGTTATCAACATGTCGTTCCACATAATCCTATCTTTGACTTACATCTACTATTGTCGTTGATAGAAATGGTTAGAGTCGTGGTGCTCGCTTAGCTACATCCATGACGTGATGAGCACGCTAACTAAAAACAACTCCATTGAGAAACTTGCGAAGATTGATCAAATCGGATTCGGATTCCTGAGGCTTGTTCCTAATTGGTCAGTGAAGCATATCATTATGGTTCACCTGGCCGAGTCGTATCAGGTTAAGACAAGAACTTTTGTACTCGACATTGGCAACATCCGCTTCAATGTCGAGTTAATCGGGAAGGTGTTCGACATTCCGTCTGGAGGTGAGTTCCGCTCTCCGAATAACTAAATGTGCCACGGGTATATTAGTGCAAATATCATTGGGTATATACTTATCACCATGCACTGACGTATCGACATGTTGTAGGAGATCTATTCCCAAAACTGGATGACAATAATCCATCTCACGTGGCCCTGAAAAAGAGGTTCCCCAGACGGACAACAACTGAACTCTGGGATCTAGTGTATAGCTGTCCTATAACAACAGAATCAGATAGGATGGAGTTCAGAAGATATTTTCTACTGGTGGTAATGAATAAAATTCTTGTGCCCCACCACTCAACAGGTAATTTTTTCATGGCACATTTACCCAGTCTTAGATGTTTCTAATCCACGAAGATTTAACTGGCCATTGCAAACTCTAAAGTTGTTCGACATGGCTGTCGAGAAGTATAAGCTGAAAGGAAACAAAACTTGTGAAGGCTGCATGTTCGTCATGCTGGTAGGACGCAATGACTATTAGTAAATTCAGTATGCCGTTTTTTTTATGTAGAACATAACTTGTAGAAAATTAATTTCCCATGCATTAGTTTCGAGAGTTCAGGCACTAGTACTGTTATTCGTATGAGATATACTGATATTTTTGCTGAATGACTTGAATTTTTGTTGACTAATTTAGATGTTTCAGCATATGATTTTAGCTGAATGTTTTATGTCACTAGTTCTGTGTGCCTTGCAATATGTCTCTTGTATACGCTAGCTGATGTTATTCCTTGTGTAATGGGTGTTTTGTAAGAAAAAAGTTAGTTATAAGTAAGTTTATTTTTTGTTTTAAATCAAACTTTTGTCTGAATGTGGTTATTTAAAATTGCAGCATCAAAAAGTAATTTTTTGAACAGGTTTGTTGGAGTTTTAACTCAATCTATTGGTAACGATGTGGATGATTATCTAAGTGGACATCCATATGTTTTTTTTGTACTGATTAGATAGTTTTTGTCTTTTATGCAATATGTATTTCCCACTCAAAAAGTTTATATTATTAGTCCTGCAATGAATGGCCAAAACTGATTCTCGTTTTCTTCTTTTACCTTACTATTTGTTAAGTAATTTTTCTGAATGCCAAAAATTTTCTCCCCTTACTTTCCAACCTTTTACCATCCTGAATTATATCTGGTTCTAACGGTTCAACTTAAGAATATATTCAAGTTGTTTTTCCTTCATGTAGAACATAACTTGTACCCATCCTCTATGCAGGTCCTCTATTTTCAGCGGTAGCAATACAGTCAGCTCAACAACTGTCATGAGCATGGGCCATGGCTCACTACATGTACCTCGGAGAGGCTAGAAAAGAAGGTGCAATATATTATATCTGAGGTACTCATTTCTCTCTAGTAATCGGTTACTTTATGCCAGTATGTAAGTGGATGCTGCTTCTAAGAGGACTCAAGATGTTTCTTATCTTTGCTATTTGGTTGTTTCTAAATATGTTTTCCAGTTTCAGATGTGCTAGGTAGTTATGGTTGACCCCGTGTGGTTGAACATATTACTGGTGTATTCCTGGTGAAACTGTCTCTTAATGCCTGTGCTCCCTATACATGAGATGACTCCTTTCGAGTCCGCAACATTATCTTCCAACTCCTTCTACTCTTTGTTTCCAAGCACATTGTCGCATTCATGGACGAACTGAACCAACCTACTATTGCAATGCAGAAAGCCCCCGTAAAACGCATGGATACTTTCACTCCACTGTGTACTCCTCATGCCGGTCCAAAATTCACTCTTGAAGAATATTGGAACCCACTTCCGTCGATTCGCATAAGGTCTGCCCAAAAAAAACATAAGAGTGTTACTTAGACAAAACATGATGATAGCTTCCAAAGCACTGATAAAACAAATAAAAAAACATCCAGACACACTATGAGAAAAAAACATCTGTTTGTGTATTAAAAAGAACATCCACTGACTAGTAAGGTAGAAAGCTCAGCTACATTTCTTAGAAAAAACACAAGAACGGAATCAAGCCGGCAGAAATAACATAAAGTGAATAAATAGGCAACATGAAACCAACAGATGAGATTTAATTTAACGATCACGGACCTGCTAACCATCTGTTCTGGCCTAGGTCAAATTATTTGATGAAACTAGCCCAATCAGCTTCAAACGACTCAGACGAAGGAGAATTTCACACAATGTGATTCATCACAGCATTCAATTCTCCGTACCTAGTGTAGCCCCTGAGCATGAATTGTGATTTCTTCATTATGTGTCAGATGCACCATCGGTGGACAGTATCGGATAGGACCTTCCTAATAGCACCAGCCATTGCCTTGCACTAGTCAGTGATGAGCCCCTTTGGCGTAGTCTTGATGCATCTCACCCACTGCGTGAACACCCACTCAAAACTAGGGATCTCCTCGCTCCCAAGTAAAGCACAGCCAAGAAGAGTAGACTTCCCATGGTGGTTTACACCGACAAATGATGCAAACAGTAGACCATACATGAGAAAACACCAACAACAAATGTGAGGTAGAAAAATAAATTTAACAAATAACTGCTCTTGCAATTCACCAATAAGTATATAGACTTGTTTCTTCTGTAAATGGTGTCGAACGACACCACATATCCGTAATATTCCTACAAAGCCCTGCACCTTGCATCTACCCAGAGTGCACTCTTAAATTTATTAGCATCGTCAACATCTATGGCATAAAAGAAGTTGGGATTGATCTCCTTCATTTGAACGAAATAATTCATCATCCCCTTGAAGTCCGCATTGTCATTGGAGCATCAGAGTTTGCTTGTGATGTAATTTCTGACATTCTTTCTGAAAAACTCGGGTTTAAAGACCCACCAACCTCGTTTGACAGTGCTAGATATGTCTTGTTGGGTCTTATGCCAGCCTCGTTGTTATCCGTAATGACGCACTTAGCATGCATGGTCAAATCCCTATACTCATGATAGCGGACAGCTTTCTTAGCCGAACAGGGGTGAGAATGCCTCAATTCTAACCTAGACACAACCCAACATTCCTTCTCCCTGTCCAGCATGACATACATCCTTACTCTGCATCTCGCGGCTGTTATTCTGTTTGTCCGAGTTGCTGCCTTAACCCGAGATTCCCGATAACCCTCTCATGTGTAGTGAAGAAATTGATTAATAGGTATCTTTGATTCCTTTCGCATATTGTCAAAGTTCGTGTTCTTGACTTTGGTTACGAACCCCACTTTCTTTGCATAATTTGAATAAAATTTCTGTGCCAAATGCAACGAATCAAAACTCATTCCTATGACTGGCATTTTCTCTTCGCTGATGCCACTATGATCCGGCAATTGTAAAGCCAATTTACAGAACCAAATACGAATAAAGCTAGCATTAACGTAGTAACTATAACGCGATAACAAATAATAAGGAATAATTCACACCTCGTATCTCAATTCCAACTCATCCTTGCTCATCACAATGACGTCAGTAACTTTGTCGCCCTTCAATTAAATATACGGGAAAAAAACTTTTACAACCTAAAAAACCTTAGTATATAATGAATCACTCAAATAAAAAACATCAACAAAATAGTGCAAGGGCAAATGGGAGTCAGGCTAATTTAATAATAGCAATTCTTTGGATTTGAACATGCTGGGTAAGTATTTGGTAACAATTCGTATCTTACTTTAATAATTTCTCAACTAAATACAACACTATTCCAGAATTTTTCAAATAAATAAAGTTAAAAAACATCTAATTAACATGAAGAAAAAACATTCACATAACACGTTGTGATAAAATTGTCTACAATGCAAGAACAGCTCATGCAACATACCTTAGACCCCTCTTGCTCTTGAATAACAACTTCTCCCGTACTCAATTCTTCATCGTCTTGGGTTGAATTGGTCAATGTGTTGTTCGATGCGCCCATCGGAGTTGAAAACTCCATGAACGATGTTATGTGGTTCCGGAATTCTTGCACCGCAACAACCGCTTCTTTGTGAAGGAAACACTTGGCGTGATGATCCTTGCGGGAGTTTCTGTTACCGAGTCGGGAACACAACTTGATCCACGATCAAGAATGTCACCGTCAATGGCGGCACGCACCCGCAGAGAGAAGCGATTTATGGACTTTCGAAGTGAATGATTTGAAGGAGAGAGTGGTGGCACGGACTAATGGCAGCAATCGGGAACAACAAGAACGATGGTCAACGCAACCCAACATGTGGCGGCACGGACCGACGAGTACCAATCGAGAAGGGAGCGCCGCTTGGATGGTTGGATGGAGGAGGTGGGTGCCGCTTGGGATAGAGGGTGAAGAATTGGGATGGCACCGCTTGAAAGAGAGGGTGAAGAGATTCGGAATTCTTTAAAGCAAACTTCGGTGATCCTCGTAGCTAATTTTTGAACGTATCATTCAAAAACATAATTTGGGATAAAAAGCAATTAATTCAAATATTCTAAATTAAAAATAAATAAAATTAATTAAAATTATTATAATTAAATGAGTTGTTTCATTTTTGGCTGATTAGGAGTCTATATATTTTTCTAATAGATATAATAGATTATATAACAATTTTAAATAGGAGGCCACTCAGATAAAAACGCCTAAAACGTATTTTTTTTAAAGATATTTTCATGTTGTGTTTTAATTAGTTTCTGTATAATTTATTCGGTGTTCCTCATCACATATTATTAAATTCCTCAAAAGATTTTCTTTCCAAAAATAATAAAAAAAATTTAATTTAGACTAAAACAAAAAAGGTAATAAATTAACTATTAAATTTTTTTAAAAGATTTTTTACATAAAAAATATATCATATTCATCAATATATATATATATATATATATATATATATATATATATATATATATATACAAGCTCTTAAAATTTTTATAAATAAAAAATAATTAATTTTTATTCGTATAATATATAAAACAATTACTATATTATTATTATATTATAGATTAAAATTTACTAATTTAAATTTTGTTTTTATTTTTAATATAAGTATTAAAAATAAATAAATTTTTTATAACAAGGTGTAATGTAACAAAATATATATAATATTAATTAGTTTTTAAAAAATTCTGGAAAGATAGTTTTTTTCTAATAAAGTGTCATTAAAAAATTAACATTATAAAAACTAATTTCAACCAATATGATATAATAGGTTATTAAATATATTTAATACAAAACACATTGAATATAAATTTTTATTGATTTAAATTTTAAATAATTTTTAATTGAATTTCGAATACTTTTATTTTAAAGAGTTAGAATTTTTTAACATCATTTTTTCGTATCTTTTTAATTGAGTCTTTGATTTTTTAAATTATAAACCTTATTTATAATTAAGAGTAATGTTTTAACACTACCAATTAGTCACACATATAAAAATACAAGAACAATTCTATTGTCATAATTATAATCTAACTTTATAAACAATACAATACATTGAAAACTATATATAAGTAATATAACTAAATTTTATCTACCTTTATAGTCACATTTCATAAATAATATAAGTAAATTATATTTATGTTTATAATTAAAATATGAATAAAAATATAAAAAATTATCAGGATGTTTATTTTTTTTTCATATTTTTTTATTTTTTGTTGTAAAAAGTTTAATTATTTTAATAATTAATTATTTTTTAAAAAAGATAATTGAATAACACAAAAAATCTTATTAAGAGTAATTTATTTATATATGATTAAAAAATAATTAAATAATTATATACGGTAAAAAATTAATATTATTAAAAAATAAAAATAAAATTATTTTAAAATTAAAAATAAAATTTATTTAAAAATAAAATAAAAAATCATGGTTTTTTTCTTTTTTCCAAAATTTATCTACAAGTAATTCTATAAATATTTTATTATGAATAAAAATATTAAACTTGTACTAAAATTTATTCTAATAAAATTTATTTTTATTCTACTAAACATTAAATAAATTATTGAAAAGAATTTTGTTTTCTCCATTAGAAAAGAATGATAAACTTCCATACTTCTATTATGTTATGGCAATAAGGCCTGTTATTTTTTAATGTAAAAAATAATAATAATAATAAATAAGTATATCACAGTAAAAAAGGAAGCACGTCACCAAATAATTTATCATCCGAATTATATATGAATCAAATTGATAATATGAGGGCTAACACTACAAAAATCAATAACAATGTTAGGGACTTACAAAGCATTTCTTAAGATCATAGAAAAAAAAAAACGTTTATATTTTTGTGATATATAAAACAATTATCATATTATTATTATTATTACATTATATATATATGAGCAAAAAAAGTCCAACTGTTTTAAAGTAAAATTTTCTTTTAATATTTGATTAAATGTTCTTGTATTTAGTACTCTTTTTTTGCACTTCCTCTTAGTTAAAAATATAATCATTATAATTTTTTAGTTATTATTGCTAGGGGTGTTTGCAGATGGGATATGGATGAAATTTCGATTTAATCCGCACTAAACTCATTAGATCAAATTCGGTATTCTTACTTTTTATGTTTGGATCAGATATCAAATATATCCATAAAATAAAAAATATTAAAAAAATTTATTTTTATAAAAAAGGTCAATAATTTTTTTGTTTACTTTTTTAAACATATTTACTTCTATCTGATTAGAGTGTGGATCCAATTCGATCTAATCCGATTATCTTACAGATAAGATCATATCCTCAAATTACAGATCATAAATACATGAACACCCTTAACTACTACTATAGGTTCATTGTTGCAAAATAATGCTTCTTTTATTATAAACCATTATTAGATCTTAATTACCATTAAAACAACTTAATTGTCAATAAAGAGATAATACTTATTGATCTTTGAAATTATGTTCGTATTTCAATCCATAGTTGTAAAAACCGAGCTGGATCGACTGGTTCGATCGGAAAACTAGTGAACCAAACTAGAACCGGACTAAGTCCGGTTCGATTTACTCCTTGGACCGTTTAAGGAATAAAATCGGTGTGAACCGATAAGAACCGGAGCAAACCGGTCTAACCGAACTGGTCTGTTTGAAAAATTTTTTAAAATGTCTCCACAAGGTCTCGAACCAAAAACCTTGGAGCAAAAACAACCTTTACTTGCCACTTAGCCATTGCACTTCTAAGTAGTATATTTGACAAATACTAATAATATAGTATACATAAATATCTAATTTAATTTAATTTTTGTTTTTTCTATTTTTAAAATTAATTATATTTTAATTATATACCATTATTAATATAAATATAAATTTCACTAAAAATTTATTAATTTACTTGATCTATTTTATTGCTAGTATTGTAATTAAAGTTATTTGTTTTGATGTTAGTGCTAAAATCTACTGATATTATAGTTAGATGATAGGCTTTGTGAATTAATTTTTTTTATTGTGTAGAAATAAGATGCTATTGTAGTATTAAAATTTTATGGTTTTTTTATATTAGTTACTTTTAGAAGTTGAGACTTGATTCTTCATAAAATGTTAGTGAAGATATGTATTTCAAATTTTAATTTTAAGTTTTTAACTATTTTATATTTTATATTTACGTGAGACCGGTTTTATCGATTCAACCAGTGATTTATCGGTTGAACCAATAAACCCGTGAACCAGTAGCTTGACCGGTTCGATCACTGGTTCGGATCTAACAACTATGTTTCAATCTAATTTCAAAAATTTTGATTTACTCAATTTAGTCTCCCAATTTAATAGTTATGAATCACATTGATTTCTAATCTTATTTTTGTCACTGTCTCATAAAATCGTTAACGACATGTTGAGATGGACTAACGACTGCTACATTATACATTCTAGCGACTATTTGATGTGACAATTGAATTTTTTTTACCTTATTTTTTTTCAACTAAACACTTAAAACCCTAATATGAGTCACAGATACCTAAGTTAAAAAATTAAACTAAGTAAATTGAAATTTTAAAAATCAGATTAAAGCTCGAATATAACTTCAAAATAAAACTTTAACTTATGTAGTGATTAATTTAAATGAGAATCAAATAAATCAAAATTCAACATAATTTTTATCAATGTTTTCAAATTCAAAATTTCTATATCAAAATTAACTAGGATTTTTCTTTAAATTAAAATTTAATGAAATAGTGAATTTAATTATCTTAACCAATGTCCTAATTAATTACTTTTATGTCTTAAAAAAACTGTATATGAGAAGAAAATAATTAATTTGTCTACTTTAATAAATAGTTATTTTACTAAAATGAAAGAAACTATTTTTTTAAAATTTTTTAAGAACTAATTAATATTATATATATTTTGTTACACTACATTTAGTTATAAAAATTTTATTTATTTCTAATGCTTATATTAAAAATAAAAAATATAAATTAGTGAATCTTAATCTATAATATAATAATAATATAATAATTATTTTATATATTGTACAAATATAAATTAATTATTTTTTATTTATAAAAACTTTAAAAGGCTTGAACTTGTTTTATATATATATATATATATATATATATATATATATATATATATATATGATGAATGTGATATATTTTTTTATGTAAATAATCTTTTAAAAAAAATCTAATAGTTAATCTATTACCTTTTTTATTTTAGTCCAAATTAAATGTTTTTTATTGTTTTTGGAAAGAAAATCTTTTGAGAAATTTAATAATATGTAATGAAAAATACTGAATAAATTATATAGAAACCAATTAAAATACAACATAGATACATCTTTAAAAAAAGACATTTTAAACGTCTTTACCTGAGTAGCCTCCTTTTAAATAACAAGGGTGCCAGAATTGACGTTTACTTCTTGTAGTTTGTCGTTTCTTGTTATTTTGTTGATATGATAAAGGGCCCCTTATTATTTTAACAATAATATCTGTATATAAAAATCAATTATTAAAATTAATTATTTATATATAAATATATATAAAATTAAATTTATTTTTAATATATATTTATATTTTAATACACACTTAGCATGGTCATTATTATTATTAGATTCCTCACCATCACCTCATTCTTTACTCTTGGATTTGGGAGACTTACTGTGTTTTTTTCTTAAAATGTATTGTAACTTCAAAGTGTTTAATTCAGTATTTTAAAAGCAAATATATATGAAAATTGTTTTCGCCTAAATAAGAAAACTAAACATGTGCTTTTGTTTGTATGTATGTCTTCATGCAATGGTTGATGTGTATGTTCCGAGCAATTATATATTATATTTTAAATAATGAAAGTTATATATATCTTTAATTTACTGGAATTTCTTAGTTCTTAATGTTGGAACATGTGGGGTTTAATTTTATTAGCAACATATTTAATTTGTTATTATTATTTGTTTTGGATCTAGCTACTTTACTCGTAAAATAGTAGTTAATTAGATTGGGTAGGTGCGGTTGAATACAAAGTTTTCTCCAATTTGGCAGACATAGTTTCGAGTTAGATAGGTAGTGGATTCAGTATTAAGACTAAAATTCTGGAACCATATTAACCTTCTTTTTTAAAAGAAAAAGAAACGACTTGCATATCAAACTTTTTCTTCATTACTGTTGCAATCAGATGTCTACAACGACAGACTAAAACATATTGAATAACAATAATTTAGGTGATGAATTCCACTAAGTGTTCCTATGTAAATCTGGATGTTCTGAGGTAAAATTCGTTCTGCTGAAATTTAGACTGGCTCTTCTTAGAACAAAAGGGTGGAACATCGTCTATTTGCTGAGAAGGCGGCGTAAGGTACCTGCAAAAAGACTTTAACATTTAAATAAATAAGAGTTTGAGGTAATTCAGAGTAAAATGGAATGTATTACGTATCTGTGATTAAGTAAGTCATTCGTATATATAATGGATAAGAGTAGTCTTAGGTGGTTATGAATATCTTTGATAATTCTTTTGCTAATGCTCTAATATTTAAGATTCTAACGATTTGATTAGAGAGATTGGAGGAGTTTATTTTTTTTGACCAGTCATCAATTCTGAATTCTATTGAGTGAATCCAGTTTTAGTAGTAACGGATCAATAAGTATAATAAAATATTAAGTAGACAAAAAAAAACAGTCAGAACTTACCTTATTTAGCATTCATTAATTGTCACGACAATTAATAAATACTAAATAAAACAAGTTCTGACTGTTTTTGACTAATATTTTTTGGTTACCAGACATTTCCCTTAATTTAAGAGAAAAGTTATTATAAGCAGAATAGCAATTCGATTTACACATGGTATGTAGAGGCAAATGGTGTTCACTATCTTTGACGAGATTATAGTGGTGCAGAAAACATATTGTGATGGTGGAAAGTGGGAAGTATGTGATGGAAAAGATATATCCTTTCTAAAGATGCATTATTATTGCATGGTATCTTTTGATGATAAATTGCATGAAACACTCGGAAATTTAAATTTTCAACTCCCATTTGGTGTTGGGATTTAATTACCAATCCATCCAGAATTAATAAATGAAAATGTACACGGAAAGTATGTGACGCAAACAACGGTGTGTAATGCATGCTGATGCTATACATATATACCTCAGATTCGCCATGTTTTTTAGTTTATTAATATATATAATTAATGGGTGAATTTTGTTGACCTTGACCATATTCCAGCCACTCGTTTTGGTCTACTGTACTCTGTACTATACCATACTATAGACTTAACCAGTGACAGTCCCTGACATTTGAACATTTAATAATACAGCGTTATTTATATATCTCTTTTACATTGCAGTAACATACTTTTAATTAAAAATAGATTTTATTCACGTGCCGTATTTATTTAAAAAAAAAAAAAAATACATGACCAACATCTAAAATTTTAATACAAACACATAACAAATTAAACTTAATTTTGTAGTAAATAAATGGTTTAATATAATCCACCCACTTGTAGTAAATAGATAGCTAGCATGGAGAAATTAAAATGTAATTTGGGACTAATCACTTTCGATGCATGGTTAATCGAGGTTACCAAATGTAAAGAGCTGGATTGAAGCACATGGCCATACCACCCACTTCATCAACAGCATTAATAACTGTTGTGTTCACATTCACCATGCACTAATTAATTATACAAATCATGCACCGTGTCCCTTAGTTGAAACGTAATTATGTGGCTAGCTTCTATACTTATTACTCACGAGGGTTAATTAAAGAACACCATAGAATGAATTAGCTACATAGCTAGAAGAATATTAGAAAATTAGCATTTCTAGTAAAAGAAAATGGAGAATTAAATAGTGTTAAATCAAATAAAAAAAATATTGATCACTTGATAAGTTGATATCTTCTTTTAAATGTACAAAACTTAATTACAATACATGGAAAACGACACTACAAAAATTTGATAAATTAGCGACGAATTTTTGCGAGAAATATTTTTTTTATAGAATTAGCTTTTAATTTAGTGATAAATTTGTGACTATATATTCAGTCGCTAAAATTTTTTTTCATTGAATTAGAGACTATTGTGTTTGTCTCATTGATCTACGACTTATAATTAACGAAAAAAATATTGGTTATTAGACGGTAGCTAATCCGTCACAAATCGTATTTTGTGTCAAATTAGCGATATTTTTCGACTATTTTTGTGATAGCTAATCGGCCTTATTCTTGTAGTGCGATTAATCTAGAGAGAAGCCTGGAACATCCTAAAAGCGCCTTTCACTTTCATCTATTCCACAATGTAACGACTTCCACTTCAAATTAATTAATGAATTAATTAATTATGTACGACTACTTTGAAATCTTGCTCGAATCATATTAAAAAAATATATAAATAAAAGTAGAAGACTAAAAGAAAACTGGGCATGTTCACACTTTCGCATTCGCACTTTGTAATAAAGCCATACCAACCAGACCACGTGCCAAACCCCATCTTTTTCTTTGATTTTATTTTCTTACCGGGCTTGAAAACTTTGAAATGTCATCTTGTCTCTTAGCTTCCTCGTATATGGTATCAACTATAAAGTACCAACTGTGAACAGATATAATTTGAAAGTAGTCCTGGTAGCAACTTGCAAGCACCAAATATTTGGTGGATTTTCAAATAAAATATAGCAATGGTAAAATTGTTTCATAATAAATTATTATGATTGGATATCAATAAAAGAGTGATATGTTTTAGTTTAAATTTAAACAATTCAAAAATAATATTCTATCTGCATGTCACTTTTTAATTAATTTATATTTGATCATATGAAGTATAAAAATGTTACTTAAATATTTATACAATATTACGCGACCTACGTATTGAGTATTGACAAAGCTTGGTTAGTTGGAATTTTCTTTGAAAAAAAGAAGAATAGACAGCACTTCATTAATTATTGATTACTAAAAGTTAATATCAAGTGATGAGGTCTGCTTCATTGAACATATATAATATAAAAGTTAGATCCGCTTAACTATTCATATGGAAAACTATGTTTATTGAAGGATTATTATATTAGTTATAATTAAAATAAAAAATAAAATAGGTGAAGACACTCCATAAAGATATGTAATATGCAAACTTTTTTTGGTATTAATAAAGATATGTAGTTATGTTTTTTTTGGTTTTCCACGGTATCTCTCAACCCGACAGGTCAAGGACTAAAGAGTGTGTTTGGCAAACACGTTGGTAAAGAAAGAAGTGCGTTTGAGCTTCTTGAAAGTTTCACTTTTATGTTTGGCAATTTTTTTCTTTCTAAACGCAGAAACGATTCTGCCTTAAGAAGCTAAAATTTGTAGCTTCTGCGTTTCACGTTCATGGTTGCTGATTACCTTTAGAAAATTAAGTGAAAAAATTTGTTCTTTTTTACCAACCTTACCCTTTATTTTCTTCTATAAGAAGGATACCAATAACTATAAGTTTCATTGTGTAGTTCTTTCTACTTTTTCATAGTTCTTTCTTCCATTTTTTTTTCATCAAAATCATTCAGATTTGTTTCAATCACTAGTAAATTAAATATTTTATTTTTTTATTATTTTTAGTACTCATTTTCATATTTTAATTTTTAGTGTTATGATTTATGATGTTATGTTTTTATATGAGTTTTTTTTATCATTTTCTATACTATTTTTTATATGTATATTTTTTTATGATTTTTTTTTATTTTTGTTTGACTTTGTTTATATGATTTTTTATTTATTTTATTGTATTTTTTTATTCATATGACAAATATTGTTGATTTTTTTTATTTTTTGTAGTGCTATAATTTTTCAGATATTTTATTAATTTTTATGATTTTTTTATTATTTTTTGTTCATATGACTTCTTTTTTTTCTATCTTTTACTACATTGTATTTATATTGTGTATGAAATTTTTTTATTTATTTTATTCATATGTATTTTATTTAATTTTTATTGTATTTTTTGTTCATATGATATATGTGGTTGATTTTATGAAATTTGTATTATTTTTTTATTTGTATGATTTTTTTTATTTTTTGATGTACTCTATCTTTGTTTTATATTAATTTTTTTTATTTTTTATTTTGACTTTGTAAAATTTGTAATTGTAATTAATATATACTACGTTTATTATCCAAATTTTGTATAATATAAACTATGATCCTATAAAAAAGGATAAAATAAATAAAAAATTAATTATAAGTAGCAATAGAGCCATAAATAATGAAAATTTATAATTCAAAATAATACTAAATTAAAGAGTACGTGTAATATTAGAAAAAGTATAGAATATTTTTTTGTTTAACATTATAAAATTTATAGTACTCTCTTTCATATTTTTTTATTTTATTTATTTATTTATATAATAAATATTTTTTATATTATTTTTGTTAGATTCTGTTTTTGCATGTATATAAAAAAATAAATTAATGTCTCTTTTTAGTAATTTTTTATCTAAAAGTGATTTTGAGTAGTATAATCCAAACAACATTTATTTTGCTATAATCAATTTTGATACAAATATTGTCAAACATAAATCACTTAACTCAAACTTACTTTTTATCAAAATCAATTTTATAAAATCAATTTTATGCAAACTCACTTTTACAAACTGAAATCCAAACACACACTAAGCGGACTAGTGAGCTAACCACTAGACCAACCCAACTTGGTTAAGATATGTTGTTATGTAATTATGTATTGATTCAATAATTCTTCTGGAGCAGAAGGCCCACGAGTCCATAATGTGGGCTCAGATTTTTGTTTTTCTTGGCCCAAACGGTAAAACCACATATCAGTGCAAAAAAAAAGAAAACTACATGTCGTTTGAAAGCAGGACCTGTCGTTTTGCTCTCCCGCTAGAGTGAAGAGTGAAGCTCTCGCGAGCACATCGAGCTTCATCTCCAATTCCATTTCCATTTCAATTTCACATTCTCTCTGTTTATCTTTCCATAATGCCTCCAAGAATCCTATTATGCGGCGACGTTTTTGGGCGGCTAAACCAGCTCTTCAAGCGCGTCTCATCGGTCTCTATCTCTCTAGGGTTTACTATCACCTTTGCACAGTTTCCGTTGGCGTAACACTGATTGTTGTTGTTTTTGTCTTTTTAGGTGAACAAATCGGCGGGTCCATTCGACGCGCTTTTCTGCGTGGGTCAGTTCTTCCCGGACTCGCCGGAGCAGCTCGACGAGTTCATGGCCTACGTCGAAGGCAGCTCCCAAATTCCGATTCCTACTTACTTCATCGGCGACTATGGCGTCGGTGCCGCTAAAGTATTGCTGGCGGCTTCCAAGGACTCCGCCAATCGTGGTTTCAAGATGGACGGTCTCAGAGTCTGCGAAAACTTGTTCTGGTTGAAAGGCAGTGGCAATTTCTCCCTCTTTGGTATCCACTTGTTCCTTTTTCCTTCTTCAAAATATATAAATATTAATGCCTCTATTGCATTTACACTTCGCTGAACATGTCAAATTAATCAGTCATATTTAGCAGCAGTTTAGCATGATGTTTGGATTGTGTTATCTATTTTCGTGATTTGATATCGTGTCTTTGGTGTATTTCATATGGCTTATATACAGGTTTATCTGTGGCCTATTTATCCGGGAGAAAATCACCGGAAGGGCAACAGTTTGGAACCTACAGTCAGGATGATGTTGATGCTTTGCGAGCAATAGCCGAGGAACCCGGAATTGTGGACTTGTTCTTGACATATCCTTGAATTTATCTGCAATTTTCGTGTTAATTCTACTCTGCTTTTCTAGAAGTGTGAATTGTTTGTTAGTTTCCTTGATTCGTCGTTACTAATGAATGGCCAACTGGGGTGACAAATAGAGCTTCAGATATTCCTGCTGGATTCTCGGATTCCATAGGCAGCGATTCAACCATATCGGAGTTAGTACAAGAGATTAAACCACGGTAAGTGTTACTTGGCACTTAATAAGTTATATAGATATCTAATTTGTAGAACCTTAAAAAAAAAAAAAGAAAATTGGACAATAGCATTTTCTTGCCGGAAGTTTCGTGTGTAGGGAAGGGCTTGAGTTTTTTCTAGTTAACAGATGGCATGGTATGGATATGCCTGATTTCACAATATTTGGTGAAACTGTGCACTTCAAGCTCTGGTGGGAAGGACCCTCAGCATACTTGTTCAGTTGACTGATTTTTGTGTTCAACTGTATTTTTGATTTTATAGAAGATTTTTTTTTTTTTTTACTTTTAATCATATCGCTGGAGTCTGGAGATGACAATCCCACAAACATTTAAAGGAAAATTGAATTTGGTTGGACTATTGAGATTAACTCAGTATTAATCTTGTAGGGGACATCATGAAGTTCTTTAACATAGGAGGTTAATCTTTATTGATCATCATTTTATTTATTATTATTTTGTTTGCAGCTACCATATTGCAGGCACTAAAGGTATATACTATACCCGTGAACCATATTCCAATGTTGATGCTGTGCATGTGACTCGTTTCATAGGGCTTGCTTCTGTTGGAAATAAAGATAAGCAGGTCTGGCCATTTACTTATTCTTTCATCATCTGTCCTTCATTTTGATTAGTAGTTCCTCCATGATTCTTCATTTGGTCATATTTCTGATAACTTTCTTGGTTAGAAAATGTCTTATTCTTTTGAGGAATGCCCCTAACCAGCTATGCACAATTTATTTGTGTGTTAGTACTTATTAGTTGCTCTCTTTAAAAGGTTAATAGCTTTTCAATATTGTTAATTTCTTCACCTCTTTTCAGAAATTTATTCATGCACTTTCTCCCACTCCAGCATCTACCATGTCTTCCACTGAGATTGCCATGAAAACCACAAATAGCACCTTATCACCATACACACTCATGGAAAAAAGTACATCTCCGAAGGATGTCTCTAAGAGATCTGGTGATGTGATGTCTGACGATCAATATTGGAGATATGATGTTTCTCAAAAGCGTCGAAGACATGATGCTGGGGAAGGGGAAAAAATATGTTTCAAATTTGTATCTTCTGGTTCTTGCCCACGTGGAGAGAAGTGCAATTTTCGACACGATGGGGATGCAAGGGAACAATATAAGAGAGGGGTTTGCTTTGATTTTTTGAATAAAGGAAAATGTGAAAGGGGTCCAGATTGCAGCTTTAAGCACAGTTTGCAGAATGAAGGCGATATGCCTCCTTCTAGGCGGCCTGGATCTGAAAATACTAGGTCTTACTCCTCGTCTTCATTTACTTGAGATCTTTCTTGTTCACTCAGAATTTTATTTTTTAGCGTTTTGTTTGACAAATCTTTACATTACAACTGCAGATCAAAAGAATGTTGGTTTTGCTTGTCAAGCCCCAATGTGGAGTCTCACTTGATCATAAGCATTGGTGAAAATTACTACTTGGCACTGGCTAAAGGTCCACTTGTTGAAGACCATGTGCTGATAGTACCAGTTGAGCATATGCCAAGTACCTTGTCTCTGTCATCTGAATCTGAAGTTGAGCTCTGTCGGTTTCAGAACAGTCTTCAGAGGTATTGCAAGAGCCAGGGAAAGGAAGTCATCTTTTTTGAGTGGGTTTCCATACGCGGCACTCATGCAAATCTTCAGGTAAAATAAGTAATACTTGTAACTTGATTGGGTAGCTCTTTGCTTGACGTGAGGTTGCCTCTCCTCCCCTAACTTTCTTCTTGTCCCTTTTCTAGTTCTATGATATGTTGACTCCACTGTAGATGTCCACTCTGTTTATCTTTTTCCCCTTTGGGTCAGCTATTTTCTGCTTAATAACACTAGTATTTTGTCAAATATGTTTGAATTTCATTCTTATTATGTGATTTCTGCTCTTACATGTAGGCCATTCCTATTCCATCTTCCAAGGCAGTTATGGTTGAAAAGGCATTCAATTTAGCTGCACAAAAGATGGGATTTAAATTTGTGTCCAAGAGTTGTAAGTATTAATCTTCTGGTCATGCTTCCTGTTTCATTTTTTGTTCTGTCTGCTTCTGACTAACCTTTCTTCCCCCTCTTTGTAATTTCTTGTTATTAGTTCTAACTTACTAATGACATGACTTGAGAAATCAATTCTAATTTGTTTATTCTAGAAAATGATCTACACTTTGACTCGTTTTAGAGTTTATATTCATTCTTATGTTCTTTATTGTGACAAAGTTGATAGCATTTCTGATGGAAGAAAATTTCTGAAGACACAAGCTGATGGGGAGTCAAGCTTGTTCTATGCCGAAATCCCAGGAGGCACAATTCTGCTGCACCGTGTTGAGGAGAAAGTGAGATTCCCTGCCCAATTTGGACGTGAGGTAGGCACTTAACTGATGGAATGCTATGCTAATATAAGAATGAATCACATACTTCTTAATCAGTCTTTTTTTTTTTTTCCAAGAGGACATCAACGATTATCATTCTTTTTCTTATAAGGAAAATTACTCTTGTACTCATCAGTTTAAGATTGGAGCTTATAAATTTGACTCAGGTCCTGGCAGGGTTGCTCAATATGGCAGACAATGCAGACTGGAGGAATCGCAAACATAACAAAGAGGAAGAAATGAAAATCGTAGAAGATTTCAAGAGCCGATTTCAAGAATATGATCCAAACTGTTAATTGTTCATACATCGAAGACTCAATTTTCAGCAGTGCCACTTGTGATTACAGTCTCTTTTGGTTAAATGTCCAATTGCTTTAGGTGCTGAATGCCAAATTAAAAGGTACATATTTATTTTTGTAATCATCAACTTCCTGTTTGCTTGATTGTCGGAATCAATTGACTTTTCAGTTGTTCATTATGTGACATGAATTGGTGTTCATGAGACTTAATGATGTGATATTTTTCTCAGCAGTTTCCACGGTAAATCTCCACTTTCTTAACACGGATTCCCTGTGCCATCTTTCTTTCTATACATGGTTGATGAATTGTAATGTGACAATCAGATGTGCATTGTGGAGATGCCACCTCAACTTTGGGTTAGGATATATTTCAAGTGAAGAATCATAAATCTAAAGTCGCTATTCTATCAAGCTGTATGCAGCAACCAACTTGCACGAGCTTGCATTGAAGCTCTGAAACAAGCTGGCTTAGTTGAGGGTGAGGTGAGGGAGGTTTGTTCCAACTTTCAACCGGTGAATTTGTATCATTTTGTACGATATTATTTAGACGTTACATCTTACAATATTTGTGCTGGTAGTTTTCGTAGAGTTAACAGTGTATATTTTATAGCCATAATTTTACTGGCTTATGAAAGGCCCTTGTTATGGAAATTGAATTCTGTTTAGTTTGTAGTAGTTTGTATTATGTAGCCTCTCTCTCTCTCTCTCTCTCTCTCTCTCTCTCTCTCTCTCAGGTTTGGGAGGATTGGAGGAATGAGTTCTTTAATATCATGTAATGATGTAATATGCATACGATCCTGATTGTGATTTGTTCCTTTTGGTTCATGCGTTGAACTTTTGATTGGAGTCCGAAAATCTATAATCTGAGGGTATCTCTATATGTCTCATGTGGGTATATGTGGCCGTACTTTGATCTTTCATTTGATCATTTCGTTGGTGAGGAATTCCTTCACGCACAAGAGTATGATTTAGATTGAAAAGTAGCGGCCTAACGCTGTATTATGTGTTTACAAGAATTTTCCTTTGTGGTTTGTTAAGCCGACATATTACATAGATAAAATAATAAATAAACTGATCACAATCTGCCCCTCAAATGAAATCGATGATTGAGGGAAGCTGTCGGTGGATCCCAAGAATGTCTCAAATCATCTGCCCCCTGTCTCTTTCTTTTTTTTTTTTTTTGCACCGTAGCTAACGAATTATGTATTTATCAATCCGAGAACGCTTCAGCCAATTTCCCCTAGTTGAGATAAACATCGGAATTATGTGCGTGCATGCACATAAAATTTAAGTGCTGGAAACAGCAATGAAGTATCTGGGCACTGGATTCCACTAACAGTATATAATAATAAATAATAATAAGGATATATAGTAATGCTTAGTGATGCAACTCTGTTAATTATATAGTTATTGCTAATAAGGTTGGAGATGGGTCCCAAGGGGATGATTCCTAGTGTTACAGCAGAGAGTTTGCACCGCCATCTTGATGGTAGTGCCCACTGCCCATTGCACTACAATCCAAGAAAACTACCATACATTATTTTTTTGGGTGGTATAGGTATGAGTGAGAGAAGGAAGAAAGAGCACATTATTTTTTTGCCTCTAATTGCTTCATCAACTGTCATGTCTTGTATTATTATTAGTCCACATCTTTTGCTTTTGTTTTGGTAGTAATATACAAGAACCATGATTAAATTGCTGCGACTCTTGTGACAATTAAGTATTACCTTATCTGAACTTTTCCTTCTCATCCAACTAGTATAATTAAATCCACATTAATCATGACTAATTGTTCTTTATAAAGTGTAAATTTCAATTTTGTCATTCTAGTACTTGTTGGGTGAAATTCAGTGACCAAAAAAGATATTATCTAAATTCTTATTATCTTTAATTTGATATAACATTTTACTAAGTTATGAGTACTAACTGACAAGCAATGTGTCAAGTTTTTACCTTTTGTCCGCTATAAAGAGTGTCACGGGCGCCACATCTTTTTCATTAATATCTATCTTGAATGAAACAAATAAATTGGAGGACTCTTCACACTCACACCAGCTTCCAATTAGATTACACTTCTTCATATGCTTGTGATGGATCAAGTAGTAATTAATACTGTAGTAGTCATTATTTTTTTTAATTTTATTTTCTGACTGACTGCTAGGCCTTTTAATTTAAATACAGTAGATCTTTAATTTAATGCTTGTGATGACTCCTTTAATGCACCATTTATTATTAAGTGTCACGGAAGTCATAGTAAAATGAGAGCATGTGGGAGTGTGATGTGTCAGAATGAGTTTTTGACAGGTAAAACACTCCCTTATTCTCAATATAAATCACTATCTTATTATGGCCAACAGGAGCTACCAAAAATGAAGTAAAAGCAACTAGGCAACCTATATAGATATGGAACTGAACTGAACCAATTCATTTATTTTTTATGTTCCTCCACTGACATAACCACATTACATTATTATTACCTTATCACAGAAGATTAGTTAAATACATATAAAAAATAAAAAATAAAAAATACACCCTCTTTGCCTTACCTAAGATTAGTAAAATATATACATATGTGACTGCCTCTTCTTAGAGAGGACAAGGAGTTTTCTTGTGATTCTGAATTGTAAATACACGTGTGATGTTTTGTTCTTTCTTTGGATCCATGTTAACTTTGTTTAAGCAACTAACTTCAGGTGAAAATAAGAGAACAAAAAGGTTAATCAAGTTTTACCACTCCCATGGAATTTTCTAATCTCTGCTAATTCCATTGCTCTTGTTCTCAAGGAACACATGTTCTTGGGTGTTGTCGTTTTCCAAAAACAGCTTTCTGATTGCTTCAGTGTCACTATATGTGGGCCTTCTTCTCCTACTTCTAAATCCATTTACCCTTTTTCTTTGTTCTTGCTTCAAGTTACCAACTTTAGTGTCTGTAATTTATTCCTCATTTGTTAGAAAGTGTTGGCCTTTTGAGGAGGTTGTGCTTGGAGTTGGAGACTGGTATGGGATGAGGGTGGTATTGGCAATGATGCTGCAACTTCTTAAGCTCTGCATCATTTTTCTTTCTGTTGCTGTCCTACGATCCAAAGGTAGGTGCTTAATCTTCAGAATAATTCATTGATGTTAGTCCTCTGTAAACTTTGCAAAACAAACTTATTCTTAGTCTAGAACCTTGAAGTACTTGATATGGGTCAACATTCTTGCTTTTTAACAATGATGTTATTATATCTCAGTGAACCTAAACTTAACTTCTGTGTTAAATTTTACAGTTAAATGATTGGTTTGAATAGCCATAGAATGGAGTAGGAGATGCCTTCTATCTGTTTGTCCTTTTGCATTGCATCCAAAGCCTAATTTTGAGTAGTATAACATAATGCAAGTTACTGCTGGGATTTGAAACTAGTTGATCTTTATGACATGACAATGTGGGTGACTACAATTTTATCAAAATGACAAATTTGTAGAAGAAATTACTGATTCTACCCATATGTTTGCTGATGGAAATTTTAATCTTTTGTTCCATGGAATTTTGGGCATTCATATGATAATATCTTTTTTTCAGGGTCCACTGTATCTCCATCTCCAGCATTCCTTCCTGTGATTCCTTCACTTGGAAGCAATGCACCAAGTTTACCATTACTTCCACATGGTATGTCACCATATCTAAATGTAAATTTTGATCTTTGATAACTTACCTTATGGTATGTGGATGTTCTATAACTTCATTCAGGCCTGGTTGTACCTCCATCTCCAGAAAGAGGTTCATGGACTAACATTGCCCCAAGCTCTCCAGCAGTAGCAAATGGTAATCTCATTACATTAGTCCATTAAGTAATATTCGGATCATCCGAGCTAAATGCTTCAGTTTTTCACAATGAAGGGTCATTCTTGCTTCCTCCTGATGCTTTACCACTTCCTGCATCAGCTCCAACTCCTCAGAAGCATGATAAGGACATAGAACCATCCTCAACTCCAAGTCCAACTACTATCGCATTGTCACCACCCCCACATGAGGTTGCTCCTTTGCCATCAACGCCACAAGGAAATGCGCCGCTGCCCTTTAGATCAAGTCCACCACTAGGGAAAACACCTGCTGAACATGGAACTCTAGCACCTAAGATTGGTAATGGGAATGCAAATCTGAGTCACAAAGAAGAGCCGGTTTCACCCTGTATGTAATAAAAAAGTTCTAGCATTTCATGTTGTCACTAGAATTCTCACTGCCATGGCTTTCTATTTTTCATATTCAACAGATTCCTGTTGTTATTTATGCTCTTCTACTGAATACTTGAACAGCACCAGCTGCAACACCTTCTATCAATTTGCCGAAAATTTCACCAAGCATCCAACCAAGCGATAATGGAAGTTTTCCTCCTCAAGAGGGCACAAAGAAAGGTCACAATTCAGAACCAGTTACACCAGGCATGTTATAAAAGTTTAAAGTTGCCACCTTAATGCTTCTGGTTTCAAGTCAATTTCAGGCCATACTATGTGGTTCTAAACTTCGTATTTCCCATTAAATGAAGCACAGAATCTGCTGCATCACCACCATGGAAAGCGGAGCATAATCCTTCTCCTCCACCACCAGAAGCACACCCTATTAGTCCATCCATATTGCCTGGTATATTTTATTAACTTAGTCTGATAAATTTTATCATTATTTCTTATGTTGTTGAATTCATGCAGCACCTGTTGCATCACCACCAAGTTCATTTCCAGTGAATCCGCCACTGGTCCATCCAATTATTCCATCAACATTACCAGGTATGATGTTAACAAAGATTCTTTCAGTGTCATGAAGGATGCCTGTGCTTGTGGTTACTTCAGCATTTGTGTGTGCTTAAGTTTCTTTTATGTTCAAATGCTATAGTGCAATCATAATTCACTTCATGAAACTTATTTAGTGCAAAAACATGTGGTGCAGCACCTGTTGCCTCTCCCAAGTCATCTTCTTCTGGAAGCTTCAATTGGAAAAATGGTGATGCACCACCAATTGCTGTACCTTTGTACAAATCACCAAAGCCACTTCCAGCTGTAGTACATTCCCCTGCTCAAGGTAGGGTAACATTAAAACTTTTAAGACTAAAATAAGAGCATAAGCTATAAACTGTTTTTCAAAATACTGAAAAAATGCAAATATATACATCATATTAGAATGCCATTGGAAATAGTTTCAAAATATATGCAACCCTTTATTTTGTTTTATTTTATTTTATTTTTTATAAATGTAGCTCCTGCTGCACATAAAGCAAGGCAAATTGATCATGATCATGAGCCATTGACTAAAACTCCTAATAAAGAAAAGCATACGCCTGCATTGTCACCTTCTGCCTCATCATATGAGCATCATCATACAAGGAACACAACTGCCAGTTCTGCTCCTCCACCACCATCACCATACATGGTTTCTTCTTCCCCTTCAAATCATCAAGGTTTGCAGTATTACCTGATTTATTAAATTGTGCTACAAATGAAGTTTTCCTTGTTCAACTAAAAATATAACCGTTTTCTATGTTAGGTAAAGCAATTCCTCCTTCATTACAACCAAAAAGTGGGGAAAGGCATCATGTTTCACCTCCAATGAACCAAAGTACTATATAAGTACTATAACCTTTTTTTCTTATTCTTTTAGTACTATAGGTAAACAAAGATCATTTCTAATTATTATTATTACTTTATTTTATATTTTGCATGGTAGGTTCTTCAATTCCTTCATTCTCTTCTCCTACTCATTCACCCATGACCCAAGTTTCGTCGGCTCCTTCATCATCAATCGAACTTGCTCCTCACCCAACTGAAAGTAAGAATGACTGCCTTCATCCTTTTTATGTTATAGAAATTCCATTCTTATTATTTAGAAACTTTCTGTTTAGATATTTTGCCATTTCATTATTATTTACTTATTAGCATGCATTTGTTAATTGTATTTGCAAGTGCAAGCTCCATTTCTTCCCCCTAAAGTAGCTCCTTCTCCCTCAAAGACACCATCCCCGCCTCAAGTTCGAGCATTGCCACCCCCACCTCCAAATGAAGGTTAGAACCTTGTTTGTTTGATCCATTTTATGCAGAAGTTAGTGCTGCAAAGTGCTAATATCTGTGCTCTTTGGATTGTTCCGAGCCTTATTCATCATCATGTTCTTCACTTTTCAGAGTGTTCATCAACCGTCTGCTTAGAACCTTATACAAACTCTCCACCCGGAGCACCTTGCAGATGTGTTTGGCCCATGCGAGTCGGTCTCCGTGTCAGTGTCTCTCTTTATACCTTCTTCCCTTTGGTTTCAGAGCTGGCTTCTGAAATTGCTACCGGAGTTTTCATGAGGCAAAGTCAAGTTCGGATTATGGGAGCAAATGCAGCAACCGAGCAACCTGAGAAAACGGTTGTCTTAATTGATTTGGTACCACTTGGTGAAAACTTTGACAGTACTACAGCACTTTTCACTTCCAACAGATTCTGGCATAAACAGGTTGCTATAAAAGCTTCCTACTTTGGAGACTATGATGTTTTATATGTGAGCTATCCAGGTATATAGAACTTTCATTTTCTTTTCTATCATTTTCTTCCATAACTATTTTGGCAAGAACTTTTATGGGATCCTCCAACATATAATAGGTTTGGCTCCTTCTCCTCCTTTACCACCTTCAACCATTTCCATCATTGATGGTGGTCCATATTCCATTGATGGCAATAATGGAGGGACAATAAAGCCCCTTGGCGTGGACATACAGAAGAGGCAGCATAAAAGTGGACTTAGCAGAGGCATAGTTGCCATTATAACTGTTTCAGTTTTTCTAGCAGTTGTGTTATGTGCTGCCGCAGCAGCAGCCTGGGTTATGCTCAAGTATGGAGATCATGTTACTCAACCGGCATCAACGCCACGGCTTTCACAACCTTCTCTTACCAAACCACCAGGTAAGACAACCGTGATCACTTCTCCTAGATGGTTAATCATAATACAGAACTTTATTTACATATTACAAGCCAAAATGTTTGAAACTAAATGATTGAAGACTTGTAAATTTTCTTTTGTATCCAACTAGTGAATTTCACAGGTAATGCTGCATCATTAGTTGGAGGTGGGGTTGGTTCTGCTTCGACATCATTTCGATCTAGCATTGCTGCTTATACAGGGTCTGCTAAGACTTTCAGTGCGAATGATATTATAAAAGCTACTGATAATTTTCATGGTTCAAGAATACTTGGAGAAGGTGGTTTTGGGCTGGTTTATGGTGGCATCCTTGAAGATGGAACAAAAGTGGCAGTCAAGGTTATAAAGAGGGAAGATCATCACGGCGATCGCGAGTTCTTAGCTGAAGTTGAGATGCTTAGCCGTCTTCATCATAGAAATTTGGTCAAGTTGATTGGGATATGTACCGAGGAAAGTGTCCGCTGCTTGATTTATGAACTTGTTCCAAATGGCAGCGTGGAATCCCACTTACATGGTACTTGAATGCGGTTGCTTGAGTCTTAAGTTAGCATTCAATTGTGTTGAGCACTTGAAGAAAATGCTTTGTTTTTTCTTTGTGGACTTGTGACAGGAGTTGACAGGGAAAGTAGTCCACTTGGTTGGAGTGCTAGGATGAAGATAGCTCTTGGCGCGGCTCGCGGTCTAGCCTATCTGCACGAGGATTCGAGTCCCCGTGTTATACACCGGGACTTCAAATCAAGCAACATATTGTTGGAAGATGATTTCACACCAAAAGTATCCGATTTTGGATTGGCTCGAACAGCAACAGATGAGAATAATAATAGACACATATCAACACGCGTCATGGGAACTTTCGGGTAAAAAACTAAAAATCAATTTTACTATTAGCTGAAGTATGATGCATAATGCATTTCATTTTTGAATTTTGATGATGTGTGTAAAAAATTCATACAGTTATGTGGCTCCGGAGTATGCAATGACAGGACACCTTCTTGTTAAGAGTGATGTTTACAGCTACGGCGTTGTTCTTCTTGAGCTTTTAACAGGAAGAAAGCCTGTGGACATGTCACAACCTCCCGGTCAAGAAAACCTTGTTGCTTGGGCTCGGCCGCTTCTCGCGAGTCGCGAGGGATTGGAGGCAATAGTAGATCCATATCTAGGAGGAGATGTGAGTTTTGACAGCGTGGCCAAAGTTGCAGCAATTGCTTCAATGTGTGTGCAGCCAGAGGTATCGAACCGGCCTTTCATGGGGGAGGTTGTGCAGGCCTTAAAACTCGTGTGCAATGAATGCGAGGAAGCGAAAGAAGAAGAAGAAGAAGAAGAAGAAGGTGGTTCAAGAAGATCATCCACTCAGGATATGGATTTGGATGTGAGAGTGAGTAATATGGATGTTGAGAGAGGATTGGTTGCATCAGAACTATTCAGTTGTTCGGTAAGATTGGGAAGGCAGGAAGAAGAATCTGGATCGTTTAGAAGACACTCGTATTCGGGTCCTCTGATGACCGGAAGAAGCAGGCAGTTATGGCAGATTATGAGACGGCTTTCTGGTGGCACTGTCAGTGAACATGCAAGTATCTTCAACTTATAGAGAATACAAAGTCGAATTCATGTAAAATTGATAACTGAGAGCCGTTAGATAATTTGACTATATTTTTATCTAACGACTGCACCTGAGTTTTCACCATGCAAATGTGGCTGATGCTTATAACAAAATCATTTTGTATAAACCAATCAACGTATCCTTTTTCTCTCTCTACGAAAATCCATGATCTATGTATGTAACAGACAGATCATATTTCAGAGTTTGTAATAATGTTAGCTTTAAAGTAAATACACATGCTTTAAAACGTGAGGATTAAGTCTTCTAAACGATCATTACAAAAATTGATGTAGCACCGTCAAAATTCAAGAGGGGAAACAAACAGTTTTGCTTTTTTGCTATGTTTACTATTGTTCTTTGTCCGACTTTGGAAGACATTTGGCCTGTTATTTCCTTCTATAGTAAACTTGCTATAGAAACTCCACGATCAACATTTTTTAATAATTTTGGTCCTCATTTATTCGGCATAAATACTAAAATTTTTTTAACAAATAAATTTTATTAATTTATGTATGTAAATTCTAAAAAATATGAGTACAAATTATATTGACTCATATGTATAAATTATAATAAATATAAATATAAATTATATATTTTTTAGATACAAACACTTGAAAATATGAGTACAAACTTATTATACTTTGGCTCTTCATATTTTTTTCAAATAAATTTTATTAATTTATGTATATTAAAAAATATGAGTACAAATTATATTGATTCATATGTACAAATTGTAATAAATATAAATATAAATTATATATTCTTTAAATACAAACACTTGAAAATATGAGTACAAACTTATTATACTTTGGCTTCTTATATTTTATTTTGTTCACGGTACTACCCGACAGTCAAGAACTAAACCGTTGCGGTATTAAACTAGTAATCTCCATCTTTTTCTTAAAAAGTTATCTAAGAGGCTTTGGGTACCCAAAAAGGCTGATTGATACAAACGAGGCCCATGATGGTTGGGCTGAATACATTACAAGCCCACTATGGACAGCAGTTTTATACATGAGAGTCTGAGACTGAGGCCAACCAAGACTGGAAGTCAGCAACGTGGAAGCAGGTTCCCGATTCGTAACAGCTCAAGATCTGCCTCTCTCTCTCATGGTGATCCCTCAAAACATCAATTCCCGTTTTCTACCGATATTTCTTCACATTTCTCTATTCGTTATATAAATAATTATGTTTCCTCTGATTTTGGATGTGTTTGTGTGGAAGGCTCCGAAAGCGATAACGAGTCCTGTCCCAGATTCATTGTACCCGACCCTCTCCATTCTTACTCTCGCCATTGGTCTCGTCTTAACTGCATCTTTCTTCATGTGAGTTCCTTCTCATATTCCGAATTTCGTTCATGATCTGCATTTTATTTAGTGGTTGTATGAGTAGATTTGATTTTTACTTAGTCAAGCGAATTAGCCTGCCGATTCTCGAAGCACTGGAGTGAATTAATTCACCGACTGTAGGAAAATTAGGATTAGCGGTCTTATAGCTACAACTAATTGGACTGAGTTATATTAGTGAAGGTGCGATACTATTAGTACTGGATTTAGTTTGGTGCAAGGTTAAAAATATGGTGATAGAGGCTTACTAGGGTCAACTGAAAAGTAGGTTTGGAGGTTATTGTAAAATATGATCATTTCCTGGTGCAATGGTATCTGCAAGTGGAAACTTCAATTGTGAAGTGGGGATGAGTTGTCTACACTTTGCAGTGGCGAATTTTCTAATTCCTTCCTTTCCTGTAGTTAATTGCATTTAGAGGTCCAGATGGGAACATGTGAATGAAATATGTGTCATAGGTGTGTTGGATGCAGATTTTCCATGTCGATGGATACAAAAGGAGTAAGAGTCTCCAATGAGCTATCTGTTTAGCAAACAATGTAATTTATAGAGTAAAGATCAAATTCGTCCCTAAAAGATTACTCGCTCTCCAAATTGGTCATCGAAAGATTTTTTAATCAAATTCGTCATTCAAATATTTGTAGTTAGTCACATTAGTCTTTTTGTTACTAATTGTGTTCAAAATTTGCTGATGTGGCACGTTAAGTGACACCACATTGATAAGGATGTCTTTACCGCTTTACCATGCACTTTAGTGATAAGGATGCTCAAAATTAGCTTCTACCTTCTGTGACGTGGTTGAATGGTTCTCCCAAGGTTCTGTTCAGTTGGTATCAAAGCATTCCACTTTGTCTCTCTGCTGAAGAGGAGTGATATGAGTGATGATGCCAGCGTCACAATGTTCTCTCAGAACTACTCAAAGGGGCTAGTGCACAGCTACTCCCGCATGGGCACTAAGTTGGGGAGTGTGTAGTGAAATGTTAGGATCCAATTGCAAAGTATTAAACTTGGGTCTAGCATAAGATGTATGGGGTCTCTATAAGTCATCGCAATAACTAACTTTTGTGATGTAATTCTCCCATGTTCCATATCAGTAATCATTGAAGCATTCATGATATGAATAACTCCAGTTAGCTGGATTTTTCATAACCTATATACAAATGTTCAGGTGATATCTTATCATTTCACTTCTATTCTCTATATTCATTCGGAAAAAAAAAATCCTATTATATGCAGTTACGAAGCAACAACTTCCCGGAAGACCCGTTCCCTTGCTCAGGAGCTAACAACCGGGGCAGTGGCATCAGTTTTCTTGGTATGTTATGGTTGTATTTCATGTATTCGCTAAGTAACTAACATGAAACTGTTATGAAATAGTAAATTTACGCCTTTGTGTCTATCTCTGGCAGGGTTTTGGATCCTTGTTCCTCCTAATTGCTTGCGGCGTTTATGTCTGATTATGAGCAAAAGTTTTGTTAAGCAGATAGCTTTATATGAAAATTTACCCCCGGACATTTTAGTTTAATATCTGAGTTATGTTCTTAATCTATCAATGACGGTGTTGGTTGTCTGTAATGCTTAACAAGGTTATGAATTGGTGATATAGTTTTCAAGCCTGACCTTTATTGGGGAAAGTTTAAATGTGCCATCCAGCTATTGAATATCGTAGCTGATAATAGAGAACTTGTCATAAATCATAACTCGGGGGACTATACTATAAGGCAACAAGAAATGTACTCCTGTTGTCTACGCATTCTGTCACGGTCAAGCGATGTTTGGTTGCGGCTGAGCAACTTTTTTTATTAATTAAAAACAAGGCATCTTTGTTAATAAATGTTTTAGAAACACTTTTGTAAATTATTTAAAAAATATATATTTTTTAAAAAAATTACAGTTAATGTTTTTAGAATTTCGTATATTCTCAATATTATTAAATTTTTGTTCTTAAAGAGTATCTTTAAGAATTTTGTTAGTACAATCTTAATAGAAAGGATAAGTAGTGCTAAACTTTATTGTAGTGATACTTTCATTAGTGTGTTTTTAAAAAATATTTTTGTACATGTCAAAATTACCCTATCAAAATTAGTCATTATATATTTATTTTATTTAAATGTATTGTATTATACATTTTTAGTTAAATTTTGTATTATAACATATATTGTAACAACCAAATATCTTAAGTAAATAAAAATGAGGTGATGACCAATTTAAATTTGAATTTTCTAAAGTGAGGAGATTGATAAAATATAAAAAAATGAAGATTTAATTATCTTTGAATTTATAATTTTTATCATATGTGAATTTTATTATTTTTAATTTAAGAGAAATTAATTTTTCACTCTCTCATCCCTAGAGGAGATTGACCGACCAATTCAATCTCAAATTCTCAAATGCAAATTTGCAATTAACACAATACTAATATGAGGTGTTATACTGATATCTTTACATAAAATAAGACTTCAGTTTTAATATGATAAAATAAGTAATAAATATTTTAAATTGGTTAATTAATATAATTTTAATTTCTACACTAATTAACTAAAATAATTCTAATAAATTAATTTAAGAACTTATTTTGATTCATATTAAAATTTTAATCTCCTTATGTAGAAAAATGTACAGACGTAAAAAGAAGTGATTAAGAAATGTTTTTATGACAGCAATGAATGGGAAGAGTATGACTGGTGAAATGTTGAGTCCACGTAGGCTAAACGGGGGAAAAGTGGGGGCGCCGAGTGAGAAATAGAAAAAAAAAGGGCGGGGTTTAGGGTGAGGAGAGAGTGAGTGAGGAGAGGAAGCAGCTGGAAGAAGATGGAGAGTGGTGGTGAAGAAGTGGTGGTGAAGAAGAAGCGCGGAAGGAAACCGAAGCCGAAGAACGAGGAAGGGCAACAGCAACAGGTGAAGACCCCCAAGGAAAGCAAGAGATCACAGCAACAACACCATCAACATCAACATCAGCAGCACGTCAATGCAAATGCTGAAGACAAGTACAACAGATGGAAGGCCGTTGTCCCCGTCCTCTACGACTGGCTCTCCAACCACAACCTCCTCTGGCCCTCCCTCTCTTGCCGGTTCTCTCTCTTTCTCTCTCTCGCTAGGGTTTTGCTTCTTCGTTTCATACACTCACATTTTTCTTCTTTCAGGTGGGGCCCTCAGCTGGAGCAATCTCCTCACAAGAATCGCCAGCGTCTCTACCTTTCTGAGCAGGTAAGCCATCTATTTTTATTATTATTTTCATACTTGTAATTTTTGTTTAATTACATTTGATTTTGCCATCTACGAGTTGTTAATTATTCCATTGTATTTAGTGGGAGGGTGGCTATTCTTGTGTTTAATTTTCAACTAAGTACGTTTTGTTGTTGGTGCTAGACGGATGGTAGTGTTCCCAATACTCTGGTCATTGCAACTTGCGATGTAGTCAAGCCTAGGGTTGCAGCTGCAGACCACATTTCACAGGTCCCTTGTTCTTATGCCACGTTTGCCTTTTTGCTTCCATGTTTCAAACTTTGAGTCTCTATTAAGCTGCTATGGCTTTCTTTCTTTTCAGTTTAATGAGGAGGCTCGCTCCCCATTTGTCAAGAAGTACAAGACCATCATTCATCCTGGAGAGGTACGTATTCAAACTAAATTTACACTTCCTTTCATGCATCTTTGTTTTCTTTTATTTTGTTTTTGTAATTTGTACATGGCTTATTAGTAATCCATGTTGGATTTGATTTCATTTTATCAACATCAAGGTCTTGCTGTTTGTTGACCTGATTTTGAGCCTTTGGATACGAATTTGCAGGTGAATAGAATTAGGGAGATGCCGCAACATTCTAATATTGTTGCTACTCATACAGATAGCCCTAATGTAAGAACCCTATCTTTTACTTTTGTGGATACTTTTTTAACTAGTTTACCATTGTATTATTTGATTTTTCATTCTTTGTTTTGTGATTTCTTTATCTTATCACCCGCAAAATTCAGGTTCTGATCTGGGATGTTGAAGCTCAGCCTAATCGTCATGCTGTCCTTGGAGCCACAAACTCTCGTCCAGATTTGGTATGGCCGAGTGACTGAGTGTTAGTCTTTTGTAACATTATTTTATCTTTAGAAACTCAATATATTTTGTACAGTGAAATAGAACAAGGCAGACACATCTTCCTACATGTGTAAAAGTAAGGCTATGCTCAAGCCGTATAATTGAGAATTTGTCACTAATTTGGTGCTAGATTATCCATTGTTTTCTTTGGTTGAATTGTGGAATAAAATGTCCAATTCCTCCATTTTATACTTGAGACTTGTTGCTATTTCCTATTAGACAGAAAAGTGGGATAGCAATTGTGGTCAGAGCAGACCCCATGTGCACCATAAGTTGGAACGGATAATAGTGAATTGACATCTACACTTTGAATTATGCAAGTACATATTTTGTCCTCTTAAATCATCCATTCTTTAAGAAGCTCCTGATGTCACATTATTTATTTATACATTTTTTCTCCTTGTTATTGCTGTTTGATATGAATGCTGTTTCATGATTTTTTTCTTATAGACCTTTTCTTCTTGCAGATATTGACTGGACACCAAGACAATGCGGAGTTTGCTCTTGCAATGTGCCCAACTGGGCCATATGTGCTTTCTGGAGGTTGGAGTACTTTATAGACATTCATTAAGCAATTGAATCTCTAAATTCCTGCTCTTTTATTGATGTGGTTATTCTCTATCTAAAAGATGTGGCATACATTGTAGGAAAAGACAAATCGGTGGTATTCTGGAGCATTGAAGACCATATAACATCTGCTGCAGACTCCAAATCTGGCGGGTCAATTAACAAACAGAACACCAAATCTGGGGAAGGCAATGATAAATCTGCTGATGGCCCATCTGTTGGACCACGGGGTATCTACTGTGGACATGATGAAACTGTTGAAGATGTGGCATTCTGCCCCTTTAAGTAACTAATTTTCTTACTCTATACCGACTAGTTATTTCAATATTTTTATATTTACTCATTTAAGTGGCCATTTTAAATTTACCATTCACCTTATTATGAACTCCATTCGAGATATAATATCAGTTATAAGCCTCTACCTTGCAACTTAAGCTTTGAGGAGAATGGGTTCCTAACAAATCCTGTAGTGTCCTCATGAACTAAACTTCAACTTTAATAAACCATCACTTCCTGACACCATCGTAATCATGCTGAAGTGCACAGGAGTTCTGTAGTGTTGGAGATGATTCGTGTCTAATATTGTGGGATGCACGTGCTGGCTCTGGTCCTGCAGTTAAGGTATATATGCTTTTTTTTTACCTCAATCATGCATTCAAATTTTCGATAACAAATTGATATCTACAACTAATTGTGTTTCACTGTATTTTGTGGTAACATAATTGTCCTTTTTTTTTCATTTAGCTGAATTCCGTTTTTCCTATGCTTTCACGACAGGTTGAGAAAGCTCATGATGCTGATCTTCACTGTGTTGATTGGAATTTCCATGATGTTAATCTAATTCTTACTGGGTATGTTCTGCTGTTGTTCAGTACTTCAGTTCTTCTTGGAATTAGTTCATTATTTAATTTAGTTTGAACTATTACTATTTGACTGGTTCTACCTTCTTTATCTAGGTCTGCAGATAATTCTGTTAGAATGTTTGACCGCCGCAAACTTACATCTAATGGAGTTGGATCAGCTGTTCATAAATTTGAGGGTCACTCAGCTGCTGTTCTTTCTGTTCAGGTAATCTGTTTTATTTTTCATTTTTAAACATTATCGTATTAACTGGTTATGCCACAAGATATGCTAATTGCTTCTTTATGATTAATTCAGTGGTCTCCAGACAAATCATCTATCTTTGGAAGTTCTGCAGAAGATGGTCTTTTAAACATTTGGGATTATGAGAAGGTTAACTCTCAATTGGATTGTGTTTCACTGCTCTGTACCACAAAATTATTCTAACTGTTGGCATCTTTCGCTTTTATTTTGTAATGCAGGTGGGTAAAACCACAGAACGATCTGGAACAACAGCAAGTTCTCCTGCAGGTTTGTTTTTCCAACATGCAGGTCATAGGTATGAAAGCACCGTCCATGTAGAACTGTATCTAAGGGATTACCTTGTTGTCTTTGCCTATTTGTTACTGCTTTTGTTCGAGACATGTGGTAGTTTTTCTGTTAACGTGTCACTTAAGAAGTTTATATTTGTACACAGAGACAAAGTTGTTGATTTCCACTGGAACTCATATGATCCATGGACTATGGTTAGTGTGTCTGATGACTGTGATAGTAATGGTGGTGGGGGAACATTGCAGGTATGGCACCAAACAAAATTTCTCAAATTCATTATCTATTTATTGAGCATGGCATTGGCTGATACTTTGAAGTTAAATTGTGCAGATATGGCGCATGAGTGATTTAATCTACAGACCTGAAGAGGAGGTTTTGAGCGAGCTAGAGAAATTCAAGTCTCATGTATTGACATGTGCAGCTGCAAAGTGATAAAATCCTCCCCCCTGGATATATAGTGGTATTAATTTCATTTCTTAACTTGTCCTTAGATTACAATTTGAAAACTGGTATGTTTCTTCCTTAGCCTGACCCATGATTAACATAGCTGCAGTGACTGTAATTGAAAAGGGTGTAATAACCACCTGATCCTTGTTAGTTCTTACGCTGGAGTTCCGTTTAAATCTTGTATGAATGTTGAAAGGGTGTTTTTAAGTGGACATTTGCATGCTGGTTCAATGACCAATGTTGATCATCCTTAGATTAAATAAATATGAAATGGAAGACATTTATGATCTAATGGTGAGAATAAGAAAGACTATGCGTAGTCTTTGACTCTGTAGATTGTAGACTTAACTTTTTGACTCAATAGTGGACCACACCACATAGGTACCCCACCCCATAAGATTAGGTGCAGAGCGCAATGCGCACCACCCACAAGTCACGAGTATTATAGCACACCGTGATTTGGCCACGTGTGAAGGTTGTTGACTCAAGTCAATGAGAAGGGAAGGGCTGATATGGGGGCCCATCCCACCATTCCAGACGCCGTATCCTTCCTTCCTTTATTTCTTTCAATTCTTCGTTCGTTGATGGGTGAGTGCCATGTCTGTGCCAGAGGCTCGCACCAAAGCAGAGGAGTTGATGGAAGAGTGGTGGTCTGGAGCGGAGGTTTTGGGAGGAGGAGGAGGAGCATGTGCAACGAAGTTCGTGGAGGACCCATACTCATCTCTGGTGGTGGTTCAGTCGTCGTCTTCATACGTGACCATAAATGGCAATGAGGAGAGTTGCGGATCTTCCTTCTCTGACAGTGGCACCTCCCTCATGGCCACCTTTCACTATAACCCCACCCTTCCACCGTCACTCATCCCTTCTTTCTTCCCATAACTGAATGGTAAGTGGTGAGAGTGGATTAGCAATTTAGCATTACCATTGGCAAATAGGACATAGGGGAGGGTAACATGTAAAGCACGCTAACATAACCAAGGAAGCACCCATTGGTAACTATTGTCATGTTTCTCTTCATGCTTCATAGCGTTATGTGAAGAAATGTTCTTTAATTTGTTTCAATTTTTCGCCTTTTTTTTTGGGACCAAAATATTGTCAAATTTTAATGCAACCAGCACCTGGGGTCCTGAACCTGAATCCTGATCTATCAATCAGTCACAATCAGTATTCAATAAGTGAATGTCGGCGCTGTCTTCCCATTTATTGGTTCTATGCGTTGGGCTCCGAAATTTTGTTGGGCCGGGTACCTACGAATTTAAGTCTTAAATTCCATTTCTTCGGGCTCCAAAAGTGTTGTCTGGAATAGTCTTTGACTGTTTAAATTACTTATATGTGTATTTTTTGGGGAATGATTTGTTCTATAGTAACAGGTTAAGCATTATAAATAAAATCACTTTGAACGATGTGACTCCACGAATATAAATACAATATATCAACTAAATTTTTATAAAACGTATGTATTTATATAAATTTTAAATAATTTACGTTATCATTTGTAGGTGTGACCTTATCAGTAATTGCAAATATCACGTGAATCTTCCAGATTCCAGACCAGAATAATTTGGTGTTCTAAGTTAGGTACTCAAAAGTGATGTGAGAAAACTATAACTAGTCCACTAATATAAAATAATCATGTCCAATAAATTTTAATAATAGATAGACCAAAAAATAAATTAGTCTAGTTTGACATTTGATTAGTACGTCTGTAGCCTAGCTTTTTTTTTTAATGTTTATTTTCTTGTGTCTGATGTGTAGCCTATTCGATTGTAGGAAAATGCAAATAAATTAAAATAGTTCAAGTTCGTCAACCTAACAATGTGGTTTTCTGATTATAAGAGATATCACTACAGCCACTACAAACTAAAGCACTTGAGTCGCGAGCATACTGCATTGGAAAATATTCTGTCTCCATCGTTACCCTCTTGAGTGTACTTTTATACGCGACCGTGTTGAAATGTTTAGTATAGAATTTGTCATGTTATATCTTTATCATAAAAAATATATTACATGTGTGTGTTTTAATACATCGATAAATAAATCATTGTCACTAGTATGTGTCATTCGATTTCTTTTCTTAATGAAAGATAGCTTCATCAGCAGATAGGTTAGCAATGACTAATTCAAATGCATTACTTCACGGACTTAACTAATCAGTCTCTTAAAGATACTATTATTATTATAGCTAATAGAATTAAAATGTTATCTTATATAAACATATTTTATTTTCTCAAGAACTAATGAAATCCTTTTTATTTGATGAGTTTTGCTGGTGTTTCAAGAACATAAACGAATGAATTTAAAATGAGAAGTTTTAATTTCTAATCAAGAATAAGGATATATGTTTGTTTCTGTTAGAATATTATTAGGATCAATTAGGATCAATTAGTATTATTTAGTACATCTGAGTATTTATTATAGGAGATTACGTCTTTATTATTACGATTCTCTTAGTACCTATAAATTTCCTTTCATATTGTATCATTCTAGACAATTTTAAATAGACATACAAATCTTTTCTCCAGTTTTGTCTCTTGTTTCTAACATGGTATCAGAGCCATGGTATCCTCCTTGAAGAGGATAGGTTGTTTTTCTTGCGGTGAAATCATCGTAATTTTTATTTTTTTTCTCTATGCCATTCTTCTTTTCCTTTTGTCACTCCTGTGCTGTTTTTTCACTTCACCAACTAGCCTATTTTTTTTGTTTTGTGTTTTTTTCGAGTCGAATGATCAAATACCATTGTCACCTGCTGTTTACCTATTCTTATGAAGAAATCATATAGTTTTCGCTCTCTTTTGGCAGTTCTGTCTGCGTTCTCTCGTGGCAGTTCTGTCTGCGTTCTCTTTTGGTAGTTTCGTCTGCCTTCTCTCGTGGCAGTTCGTCTGCATTCTCTCGTGGCAGTTCTGTCTGCGTTCTCTCGTGACAGTCCCGTCAGCGTTTTCTCGTGGCAGTTCCATCTGCCTTCTCTCGTGGCAGTTTCGCCTGCATTTCGTTTGTGTTTCCGTGTGGCAGTTATGTCTGCATTTCCCTCATATAGCGGCAGTTCCATCTGCGCTTCCTTCAGACAAGCGGCAGTTCCGTTTGCGCTTCCTCGGCAGTTTCATCTACGCTTCCTTCCGGCAGTTCCGTCTGCACCTGTTTTATCAATTTATGCAATTTTTTCCCTTTTTTTCGTTGTTTTAAATAAGTTTCAAACTCAAGTTGTCACTTGAGTTTGAGGGGGATGTTAGAATATTATTAGGATCAATTATGATCAATTAGTATTATTTAGTACATCTGAATATTTATTATAGGAGATTACGTTCTTATTATTACGATTCTCTTAGTACCTATAAATATCCTTTCATATTGTATCATTCTAGCTAATTTGAATAGACATACAAATCTTTTCTCCAATTTTGTCTCTTGTTTCTAATAGTTTCAATCAAAGCTGTTCTAGTGATTAAAAATATTTGTAAAACTTTTCCTGTTAAACTTTGAGTGCATTTGTTAAAAATAAATATATAAGAATGAAAAATAAAAAAATATTGAAGAAAAGTTCTGAAAATGAATTTCTACGAATATAAATTCTCTTAATTTTTTTAACAATTAAAAGAGATTAAAGTATTAGTTTTACTTATAAAATTAAGTGTAAAATATCACATTTTATTCGAATTTCTAGTTTCTACCTATGCTACATGAATCCCTAGAGGAGCGTGTGAAAACCTTTTGAAGTTCTCAATCAAAATTTGGTTCAGTGCTCAAGAAAAAATTTCACGATAGACGATGTGAAGTGGAGTAATTATTTGGGATTACGTGGGGATTTCTTACTTGTGAGTTTCTGAGTAATTATGCTTTGATAATGATGCATTACTACCCCCTAGTTAACAACTAATCATGTGTTCAATATAGATATGATTAAGCTATTAACTAATTAGCATCTCCCATCTATATTGGACTGTTTTCATTGGCCGCCTTGTCCACATATCATTGGTTCTAATTTTATATGTTTCTATCGCTTCCGGTGTGCAATCAATTTCACCTGAAATTAATATTTGAAAATTATTAAATAAAAAATTAGTCAAATCAATTAAATCATTTAATGGCCCTCAAATATCAATTTCACGTGAGTTTTCATGATTGCTTTTCCCTATTTTTCATTTAGAACGAATTGAATTTTTTTTTTTGGTGACTGAACGAATTGAATTAATATAGTGTATTAATTATTCAAAGAGAGACTAGTTTTTAACATTCTGTAAATATCGTGTGTATTAATTATAAAAAATATCATCCTTAATATGAAAAATGATTTATGGTTAAAAGTTCTTATTCACTTTATAAATATAGATAAAGAATAACCATCATGTGATGCTGCGATTTATCCTTTTTTTTTTTCTTTTCTCACATTTTCCATTTTGCTTGGAAAATCATGCAATGTTGGAAAACCCTCAACTCGTTGACCATGGAGAATGAAAGATGCGTGGTCTCACTCACAGAATCTTCATGCATAAATAAATGAGCCAAAGTAAATAAAATCATTAATTCAGAAGTTAATAAAATCAGCGAACAGATTCTATTGAGTATAATCCAATAATTAAAAATGGATTTTAATTGTTAGATTTTGCAGTGAATAGTCTTAAGGACACCCCCATCCATTGATGAGGTTGGTGAAAAGCACTATCAACCTTTTTTCTCATTCATTAAATTTTTATATTAGTTTCTACGTTCAATATCTGTGACTCTCTGTGTTGTGATGATGCAATTTGTTTTGTTTGTTTTCCTCTATAAACCTGACCACAGGTTCTCTCTCTCTCAATTATTACTCAATCGTGGACATGCCGTAGGGTCACAGAAGAGGACTTTGTCTCATTATTATTTATTATTATTTTTAGATTCAACTTTTAATTTTCAATGTATTTATTAATTATAATAGTGATATACGTAACAGTTAGCATAATTCAAAGTGAGACTATAGTGGTGGTTGTTTTGTAGATAAATAAAAGAAAAGTAGATCTCTGTCTTTATTATTAGGGGTAAGATAAATTATACTAAAGAACAAGTCACAAGGGGAAAAAGCCACTCAAGTTTCCTTAATCAAGTGATTAACTATCTTCTCTTACTAGTTTGTAACTTTTACCGAGAAAACTTAAGACACTAAACATTTGAAATTTTTTTTAAGTAAAACAAGTCAAATTGACTTGATTGGTTGTACAAAATAAATAAATAATGGGGTAGTATATAAAATAAGCGTATGATATAGCCCTGTTCAGTGAACCCAGCACGGTTATAAATTCATTCTCAGTAACTCAGAATATCACCCTCTCTCAAATAACACACATTACTACTTTGCTCTTCAACGCCCTCTAACTGTTTGTTTTATTGTCAGTGTGAGAAGCAGTGAACAATGGTGGTGAAGAAGCCAAGGATTGTGATAGTTGGAGCAGGAATGGCAGGGCTCACTGCTGCCAACAAGCTCCACAGTGTGACAGCCTCAAAGGACTTGTTTGAGGTTTGTGTTGTGGAAGGTGGAAGCAGGATTGGAGGGAGAATCAACACCTCTGAGTTCTGTGGTGACCAGATTGAGCTTGGTGCTACTTGGATCCATGGAATTGGAGGAAGCCCTCTTCACAAGATTGCTCAACAAACACACTCATTGCTTTCTGACAAGCCTTGGGAGTGCATGGATGGAAACTCATCAGATCAAACCACCATCACCATTGCTGAAGGTGGCTTCCACTTGGACCCTTCCATTGTAAACCCCATCACAAGGCTCTTCAAGAACCTCATGGATCATGCTCAGGGCAAGAACCAGAAGAACAACATCACTGAACGAGATACTACTGCAAGAGGTGATGAATTTCTTCACAGCTTCTGTAAGAAGGTGTCAACAAGAGTTGGCTCTGCAGGCCTTAGTATTGGTTCTTTCCTCAGGCAAGCCATTGATCCTTTACTTTTTCCTTTAATTATTATTTTTTAATATAATTCATTCATGTCTCACCACTCAATAAAAGTAGAGAATTATTACATTGATTGGACACATTACCAAATCAGACACCTTTGTTTGGTATGTGTTTCAAAACAAAAAAATATAGAAACATAAAGCAAATGTATTTTTATTCCTTTTTTACTATTCCAAGTTTTATAGGTGTCAAAAAATCTGACAAATTGTATTGCTTAATAGAGACATTTTATCTATTTTTATCATTGTCTCTTCTTCCAAACAAATTTGTGTCTCTGAATTTGTGTGATGAGTCAATTATTAAAAGCAGCCATTAAGGCCTATATCATCACTAATAAAAAACTATAGATTACAAATAAAGTGATTTAGAATCTGATTTGAAAATATGCTCAATTGTGACTCAGGGGAGGCCTTGATGCATACTGGGATTCCTCAAAGGATCAAGAGGAGTTCAAAGGGTGTGGGATATGGAACAGGAAGTTGCTTGAAGAAGCAATCTTTGCAATGCATGAGAACACGCAGAGGACATACACATCTGCCGGTGATCTCTTGAACCTTGATTACAATGCTGAGAGTGAATACCAAATGTTCCCTGGTGAAGAAATCACCATTGCCAAAGGCTACTTGAGCATAATTGAGTACTTGGCTTCTGCTCTACCGCCGGGGGTAATTCAGTTAGGTAGAAAAGTCACAAGAATTCAATGGCAACCGGAGAGACATGAACAAAATGGTTTCTGTTCTTCTAGGCCTGTGAAGCTACACTTCTGTGATGGATCAGTTATGCATGCTGATCATGTCATTATCACTGTTTCACTTGGAGTGCTAAAAGCTGCTATTGGTGATGATCAAGGTATGTTTCAGCCCCCTCTTCCAAATTACAAGGCTGAAGCAATTTCAAGGCTTGGTTTTGGTGTTGTTAACAAGTTGTTTATGCAATTGAGCCCAACAACACATCATTGTAAAGACGGTCATCACCGCCCTAAAAGGTTCCCATACTTGCAATTGGTTTTTCATTCACCTCACTCTGAGATGAGGCACAAGAAGATACCTTGGTGGATGAGGAGGTCACCTACCCTTTGTCCAATCTACAAGAATTCCAGTGTCCTCCTTTGTTGGTTTGCTGGGGAAGAAGCAAAGGCACTTGAGTCACTCAAAGATGAAGAGATCATTAATGGAGCTTCAGACACATTCTCCAGCTTTCTGTGTTCTGGTTATTCATACAATGAAGTTCAGTTCAGCAAAGTGTTGAAGACAAAATGGGCAACAGATCCTTTGTTTTTAGGGTCATACAGTTATGTTGCTGTGGGATCAAGTGGTGAAGATTTTGATACAATGGCTGAGCCATTGCCTAGAGAAAGCACATCATCACCACCACTTCAGATTTTGTTTGCAGGGGAAGCAACTCACAGAACCCATTATTCCACAACTCATGGAGCTTACTTCAGTGGCCTTAGGGAAGCCAATAGGCTTCTTCAACATTATCACTGCCTTGGGATATATAACAACTAGTATTTTTTTTTTCCTTTTTTTCTTTTGCTCCTTTTTTATTTATTTTTTAGTCATTAATTTCTATGATATGATTCCCATTTTTATTTTAGACATCTTTGTTTGTTTAATTTTCCTAAAGTAAAGTAGTAAGTGGTTGGAGCAAAAATTCTAGAAATTAGAAGGTGCAAGATGGAAAGTGAGATGGTGGGGTCATTTCAGCTGTATGAAATAAATTTTCCTCACATCTCTTCCTGTTCATCCAATGGATGTTAGTTTCTTTTTGTTTGATCACTTATTTATCTTCAAATCAAGTTTGGCGAGGTATTCACTTATATTATATTGTCTTTTTGTGATAATATCAGGTTAGATATGCTTTAACCATTTATAGAATGAAATTTCATGGGTAGTTGTTAGTTTTTCTGATGCTTAAAATTGGAATATCATGATAGAAGCAGTCAAAAGCATGCAATAAGAATTTCTCCACCCACCACCCAAAGTTTAGACTATGATATGATGTAGAATTCTTGGATGCTACACCACCCACATGTGTCAATGGTGACGATATTTTCAGCTTGGAATATCCTTATCAGATACTCATTACAAAACATGACTAGTCACCACTCTCTTAACAGGAAGCTGCAACAAAGTCCTTTTATCTTTTACTCATATTAAAGCTCATGGGAATTAACTTGAAATGAAATAGAATTTTTTTCCTTAATCATATCTTAAATAAGTTGTCTTCATGTGAAGTTGATAGTTGAGAATCGATAGATGATAATTTAATCAAATATATCAAATCATCTAACGATTCTCAACTATTAACTTCACATGAAGATAACTGCGGGTGAGATTTTACTTTTTTTTTTCTTATTATAATTGTACCTAAAATGAAAGTGAGGTGGTTGAGGTGAATGTGATTGAGATGGAGGCACCCAATGGTGGGGTCCCATGTGGCTATATGAGGGAGTAGGGGTCAATCATAGCAGTAACCAAAATGTCCTTTAACATAACAATGAGACAGAATTGTATATGCTTATGGCCATCTGATTCCATTGCACTGATCTGCTCTCCTGATCAGGATTCATGAATGAACATGACATAGACAGCAACCCTGTCCCATCCATGGCACCATAATGCATATACCTGACTACGTGTATTGTATTGTATTGTATTGTATTGTATTGTATTGTATTGTATTGTCTTGTATTGTACAGTATTGTATGGTATGTGGGAGTATGTATTATGTCACACTCACACTCACAATCATTTTAGACAGTTACTAGTTCTAAGTACTAAGAAGTAACATTGTAAATTTTATGGAAGTAAATACTAAATAGTGTTCACTTTTGTCATCCTTGCATCACATGGAACTAAAAATCAGAGGCTTTAGATGTCTACAATAATTCTGCTTTTAGCTTCAGCAGTTTGCCAGTTACATGATGAGTCAGAATCAGATCATCAATGAAATATAATTGCCATGCAAGGAAATACTCGTGTCTAATGTGCCCCCACCTTTTAAAATCTTTAGGTGCTTTGTCCTTATTGGATTAAACATACTGGTAGGGGCCATTGAAGTGACGACACGTGTAATCTTCTATCCATGCATCATTATTTGATTACTTTAATCAAAAGTGTACTGTGTACTTGCCCCTGTAATAATTTCCTATCCTCTTCAGCAGAGAAATTAATAAAACACAAAGTTGAACCATTATTGCTTTGCTTATTTGACTTGTACCCTCCATGCAGATGGTGGCAACTGGCAATTGCTCTCTTGAATCAAATGTAAATCCCTGCTTGACCTCTTGCTCTTCTCCATTTGGCAATGGATGTTGCAAATAGCCCATGGTTTCATTTCTTTTTGTTTCTTTATTCATCAATTTACAAATGTCCATGTAATACACTTATTACTCATCAACCCCTTTAGCTACTTATTGCTTTTCTGTTATTCAGTTGGATGTACTTTAATCATTCTTTTCTCAATCTTCCTATCACAATTCACCTTTGGACAAAGTAACATTTCTTTAACCTTACGCTTCTGAATTCTCTGTCATAATGATCCTGCTTTTTTCTTTTTTATTTCGCAAATCTTCCATTAAAAGCTTAATTATACATGATTAAGAGGTCTTCATGACTCTATCCCTTTGTTCTTTCCTAATGACATTAACTTTTTCCTCACTTTTGAAGAGCTAATGATGACAAAGGGGAAGATGACATATATAATAAGTTATCACATTGGAGCTCTGGAATTTGCTTTATGAAAGCCTTGGTGGTGGGTGATATAGGGGCACATTCTTTAGTTAACAGTAAAGAAAGATCAAAATCTACATGTTTAGTCATAATCTTAGGCCAATAGGGTGTTTGAAAATTGCCCATTTTCTTAGCAATGTGAGAAATATAGGTGTGACTTATGATTTTTTTTTCCCTTTATATACTTTCTGATTATAACCGTGGAATCAGCTACTGATATAATTAAAAGTTTAACGGCTTATAATACACTTTTTTCTAGATCCTGCATTAACACGAGATGCTTGTACACTGACTTGCCCTATTCTTTTACTCTATGATCATAAGATAAATATTCCTCTCATTTGGAGAGAAAGTCACATTCCATCCCATGAAAGTTGAAACAAAGGAAGCAATGCACAATATTTTAGCTGGACAAGCACAATCTTGGAGAATTAGACTAATTCTTAGTATAATAATGGGAAAATAAATTACGAAAAGTTTTTCTCTTACCACTATTTGATTTGCTGAGGAGAAAAGGTTGAGAGCTATCCGGTGGCTTAATTCTAATAGTGGAAGGTGGGCCTCTGCAATAATATATTAAAGTAAGTTTCTAATGCAAATTAAGATATCATTTTCAATACATTGGGGTGAGTGATTAATTGGCCTCCAATACAAATTCTGCATTATGAAGGACCAATTGTGATTTTCCGGGAAAAAAAAAATGTTAAAGAGAAGTTATTACTTGAGTCAGAGTGATTGAGGCTTTGTCTGATGTGCTTGCCATAAAAACTTGCCTACACAGCCTACAACCTACAGTTGGAGCTTTAATGCTAATAATTGTCTGCTTGCTTTATCTTGTCTTTTCTATCTTTTACTTTTACTGCTTAGCATTCTCTTTGTATAAATGATAGCCTTCTTCACTTTATATAAAAGAAATCCTTCTCTATTAAATATAATTACGACTTCTTCATGTGATGTTGATAGTTGAGAGTCATTAAATAATTTGATAGGTTTGACTAAATTTTCATCTAACAACTCTGAACTATCAACTTTCCATTAAGTTAACTGCACCTGAGTTTTTACCAAAACGGAATGAAATTATTGATTACACATTGGCTACAAAATTATTAATCACATAAACATTCTTTAGAACAAAATCTTTAGTTCATTTGAGCCTGTAGAATCTTCTTTTAATAATTTGTTTTTGAGTGCCACAATTTGATGAGTGGAGAAAGAAATAGGGAAGAGGAGGGTGGAAGAATAAGCATTTTGAAAAGCAGTTCCACAAGTACTTACAAGATTGAATCCCAATACTTTAACGTACGTACCTTAAGCTTTCGGCCATCACAACTCTATTCTGTGGATTCGGACCTACCTACTCTTTAGATTAGTTACTACTACTTTTTTAGATTTGATGCCTTAATTTATATAATTTAACTTAAGTTTAACAAATTAACATTAACATCATTTTACTGTTTAATAAAATACCGCAAAGTAAGGATTATAATTTGGAAAACTTTGAGGTTGGGTAATACAATAATGAGATTATGTTAAATGTGTATAATAATAGCCACTTGTAATTCAGAATTATGCTGTTATTCATCACATCATGATGATGAGACAATTGAATCAATCAATTTGAATTGAATTGGAATTTTACAGTACAATAACTCTGGCTTATTTCATAGTTACATGAATTCACTAATTAAGTGAAGTATCGTATATCAATTCACAATTCATCTACATACTGAAATGTCATAAGTAACTGTATCTATCTGTATGTCATTTGTAAACATTTTCAAAGTTTGGGAAAAAAAGAAAGGAAGAAAAAACGTTTACTCACATCACCAATGGCCTAGTGAGGTTAAGGAACATGTGAAACACAAAGAGGATAGAAGATGATGTGAGAGCTGATATAGTCTAAAAGATAAAGATCCCCAAACCCCTTTAATGTGTATCTCAGAAAAAAGATTGTGTGGTGTGGATGATTATTATTGGTGTAGAACAAAAGGACCTTAGCATGAAACTAGAAACAGTTTGGGCTCAATGAGTCAGAAAGAGGAATCCTTTTTATACAATTCAGCTATTTAATTGTTGGGCTTCAACTTTGAATGCTGATCCTGAGACTGTTCCTATCTGCATATGGCCTCAACTGAGAGCTTCTTATCAATTCCTGGACATGGGTCTCCCCCAAAAACTTCAGAAGCAACGGTTACCATGCATGATTGTTTGCCAATGCAGTTCTAAAACCAAAACAATAAAGTTAAATACAAAAACATTGGGTGAGTGACATTGTTTTGAAGCAACTTTTGTGTTAGAATTGTATTCTAATTGTGGTTCAATTTTGTTAATATAGAAATTAGTTCTGTGTGATATTGGCAGTTAGTTAGTTCTCTTATTCCATCCCGGTTGGCGGTTCAAGAATTGGAAGTCCCAACTTTGGAATAAGGATATATGGCAATGACTGGAGGTACATAAATTACTAGTTTTATGAAATAACTAACACTTTGGTATGGGCCAATCCATCTACTTTGGTATGTTGAATCATGTTACTTTATTAGTTAACTGATGATATTTCAAATGTTGTAATATAACATTACTAGTTCTATATGATATTTGCTTGACAGTTCTATTCTATTAAATGGAGAATACCTTTTGAGGAGCATCATATGATTTGTGAGCATGACAATCTCCTTGTCTATAGTTTCCACAACTTCCATGTGGCAAACCATAGCTAGCAAACTTAATCTGTGACATCTTTTTTCCTGGAGGACACCACAAATGTGCTTTTGGCCTAATAACATTTCCAGAATCCAGCTTCTCCCTGTTCTTCAGAGTTGGTTGATCTTCATATATATCAGCACACACACTATCTGTTGTTCTTTTCACCAAAGAAATCCTAGTAGGGTCACCTCCCCATTCTTCAAACACAACCATATAGTTCCCACTCAGACTCAGCCATGACCTCGGAACATGGTACCTGTTGAATGCCAAGATTGAATGAATATGTTTTGAACTAAAGGCCAGTTGAACTCAACTGTGAATCAAACAGTTTGTTGAATAATAAACAAGACATGATTAGCATAAAACCGATGATAAGATAATATATTATCTATTTATATCATATAAAAGTTGATGAAAGATGAATGAGCTTATAACATTTTACTTTGTGTAATTGTATCAGCTATAGCTCTTACCATCTCTGGCTAGGTTCTCCACAGTTTTTTTTGCATTTCTTGTCAGTGTAAGATCCGGCATAGTCGCAATCCCAACAAATTCCGTGTGCTATGTATCCTGGCCAATGGCGGCCGATGCTCCGGCCATTTATCCATACTTGACCTTTTCCCATGCTGATCATGTCTAGAGCCAATGGATCATTTCCTTCTGGTTTGTTAAAATTCGTCTGAAATAGCATTAAAGCATAAAAGGGCTCAGAAATCATAACACATGTGCTGATTGGTTTGAATATTGAATCTTACTTACCTTGTACCATGTCAAAGGTTGTTTCTTAGCCAATAAGGTTCCTTGTGCCCATTCAACAGAGCCACTCCCACTCACGGTTTGAAGGCCTAAGGCTTCACCCTTGAGACCAATCTGCCCAACAAACAGTATGCAAAATCTATTGCTGCTACCATAAAACCATTCATCAAAATTGAATGACATTATAACAAACCTTGTAAGACCATTTCTGGTGAGACAAATCTCTGGTCCCTTCATTTACACCCTCAAGTGTCACAGGGCCTAACACCCCAACATTCCATGTCTCAAAGTGTATGCCAACATGCTGAAACATTAATTTAAGGTTGAAAAAGTCAGAAACTTCTCAAAAATAATAAATGTTACAAAAGTAAATAAGAAAATTTCCAGGAGAACTAACCGGGAGGCCGACGGCAATACTAAGTAAAGAAATCTTGTTGTTGCCAGCCCTTAGATTAACAGTTTGATTAAATGTTAGTTTAGGAAAGTCGGCTCCGGCGTAAGAAGTTCCTATGTTCATAATGTCACATACATGATATGGATTAGTAAACTGGATTTCATCAAAATACAACACCAACAAAAAAACAAAGTTACTAATTTCATTCACCTGAATGTTGGCCATTAATGAAAACTAGTAAGGCATGGCCTGCTGACATTACTGTAAGAAGAGGCCATTTTCCAATCTTAATAAAACCTTCATTAGGATCAATATTGACACTGAACATGGGATCACAACACAGCATGCTTGCATCAAGCTTTAATTAAGTGGTCTAGAACTCAAATAGACAAAGACAAATATGATAAGTTGCAAGATGCTTACTCTGTCAAGTACCACAAATAATCTGTAGAATCTCTAGTGATGTTGATCTGCTCCCAAAGCGCATTCGCTGTGATGGAATCCTCTTCGCTGGACGACGCAGGTTCTTCAATGTATGACTCCCAATCAAATGCATTCTTTACAACAGTCATCTTCTTCTGGGAGCTTTGAGCACCAATCTGCATAAAATTGAATGCAACTAAGTATTGAACTCTAGAGTTTTTATATCACATTTTTGAGATAGCAAGCAGAATTATCTCTTACCCTTGCAGTGTTGAAAACTTCAGTTTTGCAGTCAGGAAGAATGCTTATGGACCAACGTGGTAGTTCATATTGCTCATTTCCAAATGAAACTTTTGCAGAAGATTTGGTGTCATAGTTTGCAAGGAATGCAGCACAAGCACCAGAATCTGTCTTGAACACATGTGCCTAAGACATTAACAAAAAAACAAAATAAACAAATCTTGCAATACACGGAACCTAATTGGTTTTATCATAATCATGTATATAGCAGCTTAGGGACATTAATTACCTCGAGGTTATTTCCAAGTGATGTCACCTTTGGATCTACAGATATCAAAGCTGGTTCACACAGCTTTATTGCTTTGTGCAAATCTCTCAAATGTCCCCATTTTGGTTCATTTAAAAGTCCTGTTAGTTTGACAACAAAAGATATCTCATATTCTTGCAACTTTATGTGCAATTTGCTAAAATTGACTTTACATCATTTAATTTGCATACCATATTCATCAATTGGAGCATCATAGTCATAGCTAGTGGTAATGAAGGGGCCACCAGATGTTCGCTCGAAGTTAGTTCCTCCATGATACTGGACCAGAAAATATGAACATATTAGTCTCAAATCGAAAGCTCGGAAAAAATATGAACATGTCATAAGCAGAATGATACCATATAATAGTTAACAAATGAACCACCATTTTGTATGAACCTAGCAACTGAGAATGCCAAGTCTTCTGCTGGTCTAATATTAACTCCACCACCAAAATAAGTGCACCTACAAAATCAAATAACTGGAGTTTCTGCAATTAACTCATTCCCATATTTTGATTAGCATTTATATTTGTTGAACTAACCAGCCTGTCCAGTTTTCTGTCCACATTTTTGGTTTGTAGTTCTTGTTGGGAGTGAAGTTTTCACAGTAATATCCATTGCATGTGTCAATCTATAACAAAGTGTAATTGAGATAACAAGAGAGAAGGATGAAGACTCAATTTCCAAATGAAAATGAGATGTTTAAGATTGCTTACAACAGGGTCAGGAGCATCTTCTTGCTTGCACATAATCCAAGGGACACCAGTGTCTAGACCTACAGCCATTTTAGCTGCCCATTTTGCATAAGCTTTTGCAGGATCACCAATTTCCCATTCCACTGGTCCAAGCTCATTCTCTATCTGTCACATCACATTCAATTGAAATTGCAACACAAAATTCATAACATAAACAAACAAAATGCAGGATTGAAAGCTATGCTATAATTAGCAATCCCATTCACTTCACTTTACCTGTGACAGAATTATTGGACCCCCCTGTGTCTCAAACAGATTCTCAGCCTTCATCATACTCACAATCTTCTCAGTGAACTTCTGCATTGCTGCCTACAGCATCACAAAAAGTTGATAATCTTTCTATAATCTAATAATAATAAGTACGATGGTTGAATTGATGATTAATTAATACCTTGAAAGGCTCATTATCTGTTCTGAAAGCAATGCCTGGAACAAACTTTAGCCAAACAGGAAAACCCCTGAACAGTAGACAAAGCATGTGAAGTGTTGACTAAGCAATAAGCATTAGTATAAGCTCCTTTCACTCCTAAATTATTATATTGAATTATGAGCCAAATTATGAAGATCATTACCCAAAGTTCCATTCAGAACATACATAGGGACCAATTCGGAGATTAACATAAAGTCCAGCTTGCTGCACTACCTTGATGAACTTAACTAAGTCGTACCTATCCTCGAAATAATACTGAAATATTTTGTAAGCAAAAGTATATTAGTTTTAATTTCTTTCCAGTTCTTTTACAAATGAAAGAATAAAAACCATGTAAATTTTTTGGAAAGTGAATTACTTTTCCTGGAGAAGGTTCATGACCATTCCAAAACACATAGGTTTGAATAACATCCACCCCTCCCTCTTTAGCTTTTTGAATAAGCTCTGGCCACATCTACATGCATTCACCCCATCAATGAACAATGAAAAAATACAATTAAAAATAATGATTAATAAAAGAAAAACATGATTAAGAAAGAAAGTACCTGAGGTGTGCTTCTGGGGTAGTGTATAGAACCAGAAAACAGAATCTTTCTCTGCCCATTAACAACAATTGCTTTGTGATCATATGTAACAGAAGCTGTCACTGCATGAACCCAGTACAAACATAACACCATCACACAAAGCTTCTTCCCACTCATCACCAAACTCTCCATTTTCTCTTCTCCTATCAACACATTCAAACTAAAAACAAAACTTGAAAAGCTGTTTCTTTTTCCATTTTTTTGAGATTGAGAGGCTTTAACTAAAAACACAATCTTTGAAGCTCCCATGTTGTTTATATACGTTTGAAGATCCAAAGCTATGGGACCCATATCCCTCCTTCCTTCTAAGGTACTGGACCCCACACGCAACTGCTACTTATACATTCTTAGATAGAGTGACATCAAATTAAGTAGTACAATGTTTGTTGTCTTTAATTAATGTTTACACCAATTATCAATGAGCTTAAAGCCATCAATGTGCCTTTATTATAGCCGTGTGGCATTCATTGCTTCAAGGATGGCAACTTTTTCTTAAGATAGTTCCTCCTTCGCTAATTTAATTAAAAATAATGCTCAATCATTTTCTGTATTTCGTGCATGTTATCATAATTATTTATTGAAAAGGGGGTGTGGGAGTAGTGTGGGGGTTACTGAAGAAACAAACTCTCAAGTTATGTGATCAAACCTTTGACTCTAAGCATTATCAAATCTTATTAGATGAGTAATAGGCTAGTGCTGAATTTGAATAGAACATACTATCTAAGGAGACTAATTAGATAAAGACACAAAAAAATATCTTTTTTTTAAAATGTTTATATATGTTATGATATTATTGGACATTTTTATTGAACTTGTTAATAATTTTTTTTTTTTAATAAACCAAAACAAATCGGTTTATTATAGCAACAATAATAAACCCAATTGTCCGCATTATAATTATTAGACCTAATTTGATCCGATCGATTTACACAATCTAAACCGAATCGTGTTTAAATTTTTTAATAAAAAGGCAAATATATCCTTGATTTTTGTTTTAAAAAAAACTATAATCCAATGAGTTATATAAATTAGTTGGTTCGACCGGATCTGATAACAATTAGGTTTATTGTTATTGTTATAAAAAAGTTGATTTTATTCTAATTTGCTAAAAAATTTTAAAATAATCGATTCATTAATACGTCCAATAATAATACGACACATAAATATCATTATAAAAAGACGTTTTATGCGTCTTTATGGGAGCATCCTCCACTATCTAAACTTGTTCATGTGGTGTCTTATTCCATATTAAGTGTTTGCATTGGCAGACCAAAATAAAAGGATTTGTTGTCAAAGTCTTTTACTTGAATGGTTATTAATCCAAACAATCTTACTCCACTTTCAATATGTAAAACCTAATTTCATCATTTATTATATAATTATGCTACATATATATTAAAAATTAGTCTCTTATATATATTAATCGTTAACAAAAATTGTTAATAAATTGACTGAAGAATAAATATGATTAATTTTTAATTTTTAATAAACTAATTTAATTGATAATTTTTTTAAAAAAACGAATTTGAAGAAGGTCAGTATTAATCCATTTTAAATTACTAAATAAATAATTATTTTTAGTGATGTGGTAAATTTTATTTTATTGTTTACTTATATTGAAAGGACTACAAAGAAAAGAAAAGAAAAAGGCATATGATACGAGTAAACCCACTGGTAATGGGCCGAATACAGCAATTGCAGAACCGACAACTCATGATGGGCCGAATGTACCACTTGCAGATCCAACAAGCAAAAGAATAAGAAAACCACCTGTGTGGATGAAGGATTATGAAGGGTAATGTGAGGGTGCATCACAGGGGATTCTTATAGTATGCTGAGGTGGAGAGTTAGTTACAACAATAGAGAGAATGCATGTGTATAAGGGGAGAGGAGTGTAGTGGAGGAGGATAGGCATTTTCATATGGAAGGTTGTTATAGTAGTCTTCCCTGAGTCAGGGTTACTACTATTGTTGATTTACTACAATTACATTCTCACTGTTCCATTGATTACTGGATATTTTCCTGCATTGTTATATATCTCACTTGCTGAATTTGTTCTGGTGTGAATTGTCTTTTTGGTCACCTATTAATTGGTGCTTTCATTGAGAGTATCGGAGCCATGGCGGAAGGAACACGCCTGAACCGATTAGAGGAGCTCACTATGTCGAATAAGCAAGAGGTCACCACCCTTAGCCGCGGTCTCGTGGAAGCTAACGAGAGGATCGCCGATACGCAAGCTCAGCTCACGAACATGGACTCTTCCTTACGATCCATTGAAAAACTGCTTCGTGAGAATTTGAAATTGAAACTTAAGGTGAATGATTATGGCTTCAATGGTGACGACACCATGGAAGGTGGTTCAGGGGCAGGGTCTGTGAGTGTGGGGGCTGAGCAACCGTGGCCCCGACTCAGAGTGAAAGTCGCCGATCTACCAATGTTTGACGGTGAGGGGGTGGAGGATTGGGTGTTTCGGGCCCGCCAATACTTAGAGACTTTTGAGATACCCATGGAACAACGAATCAGGGTATTGTCATTTCACTTGGTAGGGGCGGCTTATGCTTGGTATCGGTGGGGGATAAACAACAACATGGCGTATACATGCGAAGCGTTTCTGGAGGCGATGGTCCTCAGATTTGGAAAGAACCTCTATTATGATCCCCGAACCGCCATTAAAGAGTTAGTGAATCGGTGGAAGAATATCAATGCCAATTTGAAGAATTGACCAATCGAGTCAACGGATTGAGTGAAGAATGGATAATCTCACTATTCGTAGCCGGACTCAAGGAGCCATTGAAGTGTGAATTGCTCTTGGCTCAACCTACCTCTTACGTACAAGCTGTCTCCATCGCCAAACTGCATGAACAAAAAAATGCGGTAACTGCAGGCCTAGCTAGAAGCACTATTAATAAGCCCATTACTCAACAAGCCCCAACCCGATTTGCACCCAACCGCACTCTCAATCCCATTTACACTAATCAGAAAATTCAAACTAATCCCACATCTACCAACCCCACAAACCCTGCAAATCTCCATTCCACCAACACTCCCACCAAAGCACCCCAGCCACCATTCAAGAAATTAACAAGTGCTGAGATTCGGGCTAGACGAGAAAAAGGATTGTGTTACTATTGTGATGACAAATATGCACCGGGACATCGTTGCAAGGCTTCATATCAATTGCTCATTGGGGAAGAGGAACTTCGGGAGTTGTTGCACGGAACGACAGAGGGTAATGGAGAGGTACATGAGTCAGACACCGAAGAAGAGGAGGAAGAGGATGAACAGCAGAATCCGCGGATTAGTCTCAATGCTTTTGAAGGGGAATTTCACCCTGAGACCCTGCGTGTGAAGGGTACCCACGCCAACAAGCAGCTGCTGATTTTAATCGATGGGGGTAGCACCCATAATTTTATCAAGGGGTCCGTAGCTAAGAAGCTCAATTTGTCTCTCACCCCTACACCTGCATTAAAGGTAATGGTTGGTAATGGTGAATCCATAAACTGTGCTGCAAAATGTCGAGACCTATCACTATTGGTGCAGGGATACAAATTCTCCGCGGACATGTACGTATTGGACCTTAAAGGAGCCGATGTTGTGTTGGGTGTACATTGGATGATGAGATTAGGCACCATCCGAATTAACTACATGGAGCTGTTTATGAAATTTAAGGAAATGGGAACATGGATCACATTCAGGGGTGAACGATTGCTACGAGAGACCGAGCTTAATTTCAGGGAGCTACGGAAACTCAGCGGAAGTAGTAACATTGCTTCATTGTTTCAATTGGCAGCGATTCCATCGGTGGAAGAGCCCGTTCCGGAGGTAGAGGAAGTGGCTATCCAAACAGTTATTGAGGAATTTAATGATGTTTTTGAAGAACCAAAACAACTACCCCCTCGTAGAGCTATTGACCACCCCATCCACCTTACACCGGGTGCATCGCCAGTAAGCATTCGACCATATAAATATCCCCATTTTCAGAAGGAGGAGATGGAGCGGTTAGTGTCGGAAATGTTACAAGCGGGGCTGATTAGGGATAGCCAGAGTGCATTCTCAAGTCCGGTTTTGCTAGTAAAAAAAAGGATGGTGGTTGGCGATTCTGCGTCGATTATAGAGCTTTGAACATGATAACAATTAAAGATAAATTCCCAATCCCTACTATTGATGAGATTCTCAATGAGCTGCATGGAGCTAGGTTTTTCTCCAAAATTGACCTCAGGAGTGGGTACCATCAGATCAGAATGCGTGAAGAAGACATAAGCAAAACAGCATTCCGTACTCATATGGGTCACTATGAGTTTGTAGTGATGCCTTTTGGGCTTACTAATGCACCTTCCACCTTCCAAGCGACAATGAACAGGATTTTCCAACCATACTTGAGGCGATTTATTGCGGTATTTTTTGACGACATCCTGGTTTACAGCCCATCCCGAGAGGAGCATCTGGATCATTTAGTTCAAGCTTTACAAATCTTGAAAGAGAACCAATTTTTCGCCAAGCGTTCCAAGTGCACCTTCCTGCAACAACAAATTGAGTATTTGGGGCATGTGATTTCGGGCGAAGGGGTTAAGGTGGATCCAGCCAAAATTGAAGCAATTGTAGCGTGGCCTGTTCCTAAGTCTCTAAAACAATTAAGAGGCTTCTTAGGGCTGACGGGGTATTATAGGAAATTCGTGGCACAGTATGCGCAGCGAGTGTTTCCATTGACAGAACTTCTAAAGAAGAATGCATTCCAATGGAATATCGCTGCTGATCAAGCTTTCCATCAATTGAAGCAGCTGATGGTTCATACTCCAGTGTTGGCTCTCCCTGATTTCACACAGCCCTTCATAGTGGAGACAGATGCTTCGACTACTGGGGTTGGGGCAGTTTTATCCCAAGGAGGACACCCCATAGCCTACTTCAGCAAGAAATTGGGGGCTCGGTTATCTCAAGCATCCGCATACGTCCGAGAGCTATATGCAGTAACTCAAGCTGTTGCGAAATGGCGACATTACTTATTGGGGCGGAAATTTTTAATCAGAACTGATCACCAAGGTTTGCGGGAGCTAATGACGCAGGTGATCCTTACCCCGGAACAACAACACTACCTCTCTAAATTGCTTGGATATGAATTCGAGATTGAGTACCGCCCTGGGAAGTTTAACAAAGTTGCGGATGCGCTATCCAGGCTAGGGGATGATGAGCATCACACACAGCTCCAAGCATTCACAGCAGTGCAGTCCGATCTTTTACCAACCCTGCTCCAGGCTAATAACGAGAGTGAGGAGATGCTTCAGTTGCAAGAGAAGCTACAGAGGGGTACATTACCTCCTGAATATGTATTCAAGGATGGGCTGATGACATACCGCGGTAAAATTTGGGTTCCGAATGTTGCTAATATACGTGAGAAGTTGTTGCACCAGTTCCATTCAGCCTTGACTGCAGGGCATGGCGGTATTTTGAAAACGTATAAAGGATTGGGTGAGCTATTTTTTTGGCCGGGAATGCGCCAAGATGTGGTTCGATTTGTTAATCATTGTGTGGAGTGTCAGTGTACAAAGTATGTTACTGCCAAGCCACAAGGACTCTTGCAACCGCTTCCGGTTCCGGCAAAGCCCTGGGAGGACATTAGTTTAGACTTCATCACCAAACTACCAAATTCCAATGGTTTCACTGCAGTGTTAGTAGTGGTGGATCGGTTTAGTAAGACAGCACGAGTTGCGCCATTGAAGACGGGGTTTACTGCCAAAGTGGTCGCTCAGAAATTCATCAATTCCGTGGTGAGGTATCACGGCTTCCCAGCCACTATTGTCTCAGACAGGGACCCTCTCTTCCTTAGTCGTTTTTGGAAAGAACTGTTTCAGCATTGTGGTACTAAGCTGCTCTATAGCACGGCTTATCATCCTCAGACGGATGGGCAAACCGAGGTTGTTAATAGGACCCTGGAGCAATATCTGCGTGTGTTTACACATGCTCACCCAACCAAGTGGTCTGCCTACCTCAATTGGGCAGAGTTCTGTTACAATAATTCTTTTCACTCCACCATTGAAATGTCACCACATGAGGCCTTGTATGGGTTTCCTGTCAGAACTATACCCGGCTATATTAGTCACTCTTCTTTGGTCCAAGACGTAGATGATCTATTGCGAGTCAGGGAGATTCTTGACATGGAACTCCAATTTCGCCTCCAACAAGCCCAAGAACGCATGAAACGCCAAGCTGATTCTCATAGACGTGAAAAATCATTCAATGTAGGTGATTTAGTTCTCTTAAAGCTTCAACCATATCGGCAGGGGTCCATAGTGACACGAAGACATTTGAAGCTTGGTAAGAAATATTTTGGACCATTTAAGGTGCTCCAAAGAGTGGGAACTGTCGCTTACAAACTGGAGTTGCCAGTTGGAAGTGCAATTCATCCCGTTTTTCATGTTTCACTACTGAAGGAGTTTAAGGGTGAGTCTGTTGTGGCAGGAGGCATCAACGAGCTTCCTCTTTCTCTGCCTTTTGAACCAGTGCCGGTAGCCATTATTGACAGTAGAACCTTGCAGCTTGATGATGGGTCTCAGGATGTTCAAGTGTTGGTGGAATGGCAAGGAGCACCAAGAGAGGAAGCAACATGGGTGAGTTGGGCTGAGTTGGTGAGAATGTACCCTGCGGAAGACCTTGAGGACAAGGTCATTGTAATGGGGGGAGTGATTGATACGAGTAAACCCACTGGTAATGGGCCGAATACAGCAATTGCAGAACCGACAACTCATGATGGGCCGAATGTACCACTTGCAGATCCAACAAGCAAAAGAATAAGAAAACCACCTGTGTGGATGAAGGATTATGAAGGGTAATGTGAGGGTGCATCACAGGGGATTCTTATAGTATGCTGAGGTGGAGAGTTAGTTACAACAATAGAGAGAATGCATGTGTATAAGGGGAGAGGAGTGTAGTGGAGGAGGATAGGCATTTTCATATGGAAGGTTGTTATAGTAGTCTTCCCTGAGTCAGGGTTACTACTATTGTTGATTTACTACAATTACATTCTCACTGTTCCATTGATTACTGGATATTTTCCTGCATTGTTATATATCTCACTTGCTGAATTTGTTCTGGTGTGAATTGTCTTTTTGGTCACCTATTAGCATATGATTGGGCTCACGCTTGATGCCGTATTGAGTGACCATTTGGCATTTGAGGAAGCAAAGGGCAATAATGGAACTCCCTTCAAGGTTTAACTAAAAAGCATAACTCTATACTTTCCTTTACCTCCAATAAATACTTAACTTGATAGTTGCAAAGCAACAGATAAACTATAGGAAGGTTATCAGGTGTACTGGGAACATCGGTATTTCAGTTGTTTTAACCGTTGATCTAAATTATAAAAAATATATATAATATATATTAATTAAAATCAACGGTTAAAACAACTGGAACACCGATGTTCCTAGGTACACCTGATAACTTTCCTAAACTATATAAGTAGATACTAATAATTAATGAAGGTAACACTGTGACATGGTAAGTTGCGCATCTTCTTTTGGGACTTAGCTTATTATTATTAATTAACTTTCAATTTTGGTACACAACGAAGTGTCAATATAATATTACACATTAAATTATTTTCTCAAGAATTTTGCCATCCATACTAGACAAAGGATGTACTATTACTTTCTTGATGAACAAGTTGCATTGAAGGTACAAGTTTCTATTAACAAGTTGATCAACATTGCTTAATTAATTATGTATTATTGTGGAATAATGTCACTGTCACATTGAAGCAAACACTTACTTTTGCAAAAATAGAGGAGTTGTACTAGTAGATCAATGCTGTATATAAGTAAAATAAATAGACATAGATGCATTAATAGGAGGGCTATTGCATGTTACAACTAGGAGGGTTAGTAGTTAATATAAGCAAGGGGGGCCTTTATATATTAATTAAGGAATACAATAATTTAAGACATATATGGTCCTCAAGTTTTCTTTTAGTGGGTTTCCATAATATCCACCAATTAAAGGCTACTTAAGCAAAACTGAATACTATTTTATTTTAATTAAAGTTTAATTACTCTTAATCCTTATAATTTTGTGAAATTTTTTAATTAAGTTTTTATATTTTTTTAATTGAGTCTCTATATTTTTTTTTATTAGGTTCTTGCACTATTTTTTTTTTTAATTTGGTCCCTATTCAATTAAACCAATTACTGTGAAGAGAGATCTAATTAAAAAAAATTGGTGTAGAGACCAAATTAAAAGAAAAAAAATATAAATATCTAATTCAAAATTTCGCAAAACTATAAGGATTAAAGACTAGCAGAGTAATTAAAGCTTTGATTAATTTGCTTAGTGGACGCATTTGGTCCTAGAACTATGGGCCTTTAGGATAATTTTTGAGCAAATGTTGTTAGGTTTAGTTTGGACCCAACCCAAAAAAAGAGATTGTTAACGAGTGATGAGCATCGCAATCCTAAGAAAATGTGTGGTCGCCGCGGTTGGGAGCGGGGCCCAACTTCCAATAAGACAGTGATAGGCTTTCATCCTGTTAACACCCATTTCAGTTTTATCATATATTTAGTATTGTTTTAATTTGCATTTATAATAAGGTTTTAAAATGAAGCAATGAATATGGTAGTTGATCAGGCTCAACTAAATGTAGTTACTTTCTTAATTATTCTCTATTAGCATTTCGTCAGCTAAGTTTAATTAACTAATCATTTTCTCATATAAGAATGGATTATGGCTAGGGCCTAGGCTACCTTAATTAATTAACAAAATTTCTAATCCATACATATAATGAGAGAGACTTACTACAGGGCTGTTTTAATCCTACAATTGGGGACTGATCATGAGTGGACCATAGTCTACTTTTCGTCCTCAATCCAGTTAGCTATGTACTTGTGTATGTATGCATGGGTGGTAGCACTCCTTCGGCTAATCATTTTGGTAATAGATTCTTATTGTGTTATGTATTGGTGTTAGAATATAATTACAACCAATTAGTATTATTTAGTATATCTGAATATTTATTATAGGAAATTACGTTTTTATTATTATGATTTTTTTAGTACTTATAAATACTCTTTTATATTGCATTATTCGAAACAATTTGAATAAACGACTTGAATATACTCAATAATATACATTTTTTTTCAATTTAGTCACTTATTTCTAACATTATGAATGATTAGAGTGTATCCTATAGATATGTTTTTTTTTTAATTACAATACATAAATCAGAGGTTTAGAATTGTGGAGGAGAGAAAATTTATGGTAATTGCTACGTTACGATGATAAATTCATACGTACCAATATATTTAAAATACGGACAAGTAATAACAAGTCACGTGAAATTTATTTTTCACATCAGTATTTAATTTTTTTTTTTTTAAATATATATTATATCACCACTTTTACTAATACACCACTTTAATTAAATTAAAATAAAAATATTTTTTTATTTAATTTTATAAAAAGTCTTAAACATCCTTCTTTTATTTGATTAACAAAAATACTCTTTTAAATTAATCAAATTTTAGAATTCAATTAATCCTAATTTTATAGTTTCAAATAATTAAAACAACAAAACAAACACATATTAGAAAAACAAAAAATTCAAAATTGTTCTTCATCTATGTTAAACATATTAAAAAAACAAAAAATCAAAATTATTCTTCATCTAGGTTCAGAAACCCTCTCGTTCACGCCTCTGAAGGTTTCAGTATTCTTCATCTTCTTCTATCCTCTTCCTATCCTCTTTCTCTGCCTCTTAACCATTTCCAAAAATCTCCTTTTCTAGAATCCGTCCATCGGAAAGTTCAGAAACTTGCCGTCGTTGGAAGATCAACACTTCTCTGTCGTTACCTCGGGGTTCGACTCTAGGGTTCATACTTTGAGATCTTATTCGTGGAGAAGGATTCAGCACTTTCCTCTCAGCAGCACTGCGTGTTGTCCTGGAAGATTCGTGAGCGGCATGCTTAATTGGTTGGATAAGAATCGGTTCATTGTTTCTCTCGATTTGGAATTGGAGTCGTATCGATGAATTTCGTTTCCTGATTTCGGAGGTAACAATAGTGATGAGTTTGAATTGACATTAGAGGTTTTCAATAATAGTACTGTTTTAACTCTTTCCTAGTAGTCAATAGCAGAAATAGACATTTGGTTTAAATATGCATGTAATGTTACAAAGAATTTGATCCTTGTTACTTATGTAGCTTAAATATGTATTGTTCTTACCTTCTTGACTAAACAAATTTTTGTCTTTTTTAATGACTTTTAGTTTATCACTGTAAAATTGATGAGCGAACCAGAAAGTTTTAAGGAACTAAGACAGCGATGAAAGAAGGAAATACTTGCTATTTAATTTTTTGTTGATTGTCACTGTCAATCTTATATTTGGTTTAATATTTCTTCAATGGCATAGAACTAATTTTATTTTTTGTGCCTTAAAATACTAGTGAAGTCACTATCATAGTACTAAATATGCTTCAGGGATTTGGCCAATTTTAAGGGATAGGTTCTTGTCCTCGTCTATGTTTCACTTATTATTTTTTTTATTTCATGACTTCATAATAAAAATAATAATAATAATATATATTTCTAAATTTTGCATTTTTTCTCACTCATCTTCTTATGTAGTTAATGTCTTTATTTCCCTATTTTTGTGTTTTTACTCACTCACTTCACTTTCACACACACTCTCCTCTTTGCTGCTTCTGTCACAGCTCTTTAATTTTGCTCCATGAAATCGTTGCAACACTAAGCTTGCTCTTCTTCATGCAGTCACTCAAATCCTGTCTTGTGATCCTTTTTAGGTTTGATCCTCAATCTTTATTTTATTTTGTTTTCAGTATCTCAAGTGTGTATTCATTGACCAAAATTTGTAACTTTTTCTGTGATTCTCTGAGCTGTTATATTTTCTCTAAGTAGCATTTTCTGCTGTTTGCTTTAATTTTGGAACTGGATTTTGTCAATTATTTGATAACATTGACTTGAAGTAATTAACTGGCCCTTTAAATTTATTATTTTGAAAAAAAAAATTCTTTTTTTTGGGTGAGCTTGACTTATGTTATTTGTGGTGTTTGGTTTGGAATTTTGCTTGGTGTTTAACGTTTTATAATGGGTTGCTGTGTGAGTAGATATGTTGCAGTTCATCTTGGTCTTTTATCTTTAATGTGAAGCCTTTTAGTTGTTTTCTATAAAGTTTGGTAAACTGTGTGAAACCAGCTTCTCTTTCTGTCTTTGCTGTTTTGGTTGATTAGAACTATTGTAGAATTTCTCTGCCTTTATTTCATAGGGTTATTGTCCCGATCTATGACCAATAAGTCAATAACCCTATTGTAGAATTAAAAGTAGAAAGTGGAATTAAAAGTCAACAAAACAACGAATGGATATGGATACTTGTGCTGAGTAGATATGGATAATTGTGTTTTCAAATTCTATTTCTCTTTGCTATTTTAGGTGAAAGCTGAGCAAAACTGGTTTGATCGAAATGCTAACTCAGTTGAATTAGTCACTTATGGCTGGTCGCATTTTTTTTAAATAAGTAGGTTCACATAATTGATCTAGATTCTAAGATCAACAAGGTTTTGTCATGTTTAGGGTGCAAGAACCTTGATCTCAATGGCTAGAAACTATGGTGTTTAGGATAGGTAGTTAGAAAGATTAATACTTCTGAGATCCAGATCATGTTTAAACATTTTAAATATAATATTATGAATTTGATCTGATGGTATATAATCATGTTGTCTACCGTATGCTATGCTTTTACTGGTCGGGTGCGGTGCTTCCAAAATATTTAAGTATTTCTCTAATATCAGTAATTAGTGGTGCTGTTTTAATGGTTACAAGGTGGCCTGGTTTAGGAATTAGATAAACCAGGGTCTGTTTTATGGATGTCTTGCATGGCATTGAAGATATCAAAACCTTTGCTCCTGAAGGCTAATGAGTTCAAGTGTGTGAATATTTTTATTTCTCTAAGAAAGAACACATTGCAACTGTGCTTAACTAATGTATAATTGTCAGTGTGATGTGTACATATGGAAGTGTAGTCATTGTTGTCTTAGTCAACACATGGTTCAATGATTAACAGAACAATGTATTTTATTCAATTTGCTTCCAGAGTTGGCGTGTTTGGAGAGTCTTGAGATTTGCAGTAAAGTCACTAATTTTGGTATCAGTTTTCTAAAAGGTACTTTCCGTTTCCTTGTATTATTGTGGTGTTTTAGAACAATCAGGATTTTTTATTTTATAGGTTCAACCTAGCATTTTCATCTTCTTCCATGGATTTTTCTTTGTTTTCTGTTTTTATGTGAATATATGTTTATAATTCTGAATGCAGCTATCAACCAATCAGTTTGTCTTTTCCGGAAAAAAAATTCAGTTATATATCCAATCTTTCTTGTGCTTCATTTCTTTGATGTAGACTTCAGTTGTATAAATCATTCTTGGAAATGTCTCTTTATTTTTCCATTTGTCCTTGTAATTTCTGAAGTTGATATTGTTTATGTTAGTCAGTAGACATGTTGTAGAGTAAACTATAAACAGTACCGATATACAATACTAGCATCTCAGCTTGCCAGTTTGAATAGAATTCTTGAGTTTCAGTATTTCATAATTATCTATGCTTCATTAATTTTCGATGATGTCCTGGTTCATTTCAGGGTTGTAAAAGCTTTCCTTACTAAACTTGGAAGGGTGCCTTGTAACAGCTACATGCTTGGATTCTCTTGCAAGTTTAATTGCTTGATATACTTTTATGCTTATTATGTTGCTGATCTAGAAAATTGGTCGCTTTATTATATTTCCTAGAAACAATACAACTATACAACTACTAAACCTATAAACCAACCAACATATTTAAGGATATCCTTCAGTGGTGCCATTGTGAGAATGGTTGAATTCTTGTCTTCTCTCTCTGAAAAATTTAATTTGTACAATTTGTAGAGTTGAAGTTCAACAAAAGCAAGAAAAAGTTGCCATAAACAAGAATAAGAAGAGAAAAAGATGATACTTTTATTTGCAAAATAAATAACTTGAGTGGTTTATACACTCTGTTGTATAAATGTTATCCTCAATTATCAATACAACCTAAGATATTATCATATTGCAAGCTCAAAATTGCTTCACCAAAATTAATAATGAATGAAAGAATGATTAGAGAGAACTCAATAAAGGCAACCTCAAGTAGGAAGATCATTCTAACATTACAATGCACCCTTGAATTCTTCCAATTTGCCCTCGAACTGCAGGAAGATCAAAGAGTTCTAGCAGCAGTCCCATTGCTTCCCTCCTCTCTTCTACATCTCTTGTTAGAGATTTCACCACTGGTGATAAAAACTTGGTTTCTGCCATCTTCTCCTGCACAGTACTATTACATAAGATAACTAAGTAATTAACAACAATAAATACAGTCAATTTCACAAGAAATGTTGCCTTATTTTTAGAATTCTACCTTTGTCTCATCTTTGCCCGAAGACATATTTCATAACAATTGAATGATGTTAAGCTTCTCTTTTCCATAATCATATTCATAGAAAACTGGATTTTTTGGAGGAAAAAAGAAAAAAAAAAGAATAATCAGTTACACAAGTAGTAAACTGTAACTGGGAAACACATGATAAAGGAATTAACTTTATAAGAAACTAATGGAAAATTGAGAGCAAAAAAGGGAAAATCAATCACACATAGAAATTCAAGAAATTCAGAAGGAAATTGAATTGAACTTGTCGAGAAAATGCAAGGGATGACTAAGAAAACCGAGAAAACACCTAGAAGTTGAGCTTAGACTTCCACATGTTAAAAGTTGAGAACTTTTTGAGAAATCCAAACCAACAAGCAAAGAATAAGACCACCTCACTTCTTAATTCTTCTAATTCTCACTATTGAAGTTGATACAGAACGTAAAATAAGGGGTTGAAATTTGAGGTATGCATTATAACAAGAACAAGTCATTGTTTGATAGGAACTACCCATTAAATGTAAGATTGTATTATATGGTTGTCTTGTTATAATCTTCATGGACCTCACGATGATGAATTAAAAGTATACCAAAAACATACTCTTATGGAACTGATATAGTTCTATTCCTTTATGTATTAGTGTAATCACAAGTTACTCTCCCATCATTCTTTGTACCCAGCAAGGTTCTTACTTCTACCTGTGTTCCTTTTGTGGGTCTTATCTTTTCATTTGAGTCGCCTAAAAATACTTTCTTTTAATGTGATTTGATCTGGGTTTTGGTGGATCTTTGTGGATGAAGCTGCCTTTTGATATCTATCATTTGCTAACATAACTACATAAGTACAAATGCTTTCAATATTGATGCTTTGATTTGAAGATTTCTGCTTTGCTTCAGCATTATTATTCTTTGCCTACTTGAAGATTGTTGATCTCCTTACTTTATCTATATATAAATAATGTATTTTGATTAGTTTTCTTCCCGTTTATTGATTTTGATCCCCTTGTCTGTTTTGATTTTGCATCTGGAATCAGGAGTACATATTTAAATTATTAGTCTCTAAAATTTGAACTATTAGTCTCTAAAATTTGAGTTAAGTAATTTAGTATTTTTAACGATGATGTTTAGGATAAAATAAATTTTTATGATATATATGTAAAATTTTAAAGTTAAAAAATAAAAGAGTTTATTTATTATATTTATGTTTATTATGAATTTTTTATTTATAAATTATTTTATTTTAAAATATTTTATAAAATTTTAAAGAATTTAAAAAAATAAATTATTCTTCGTTATAAACATGTTTATTATAATTTTTTTAAGTTTTAAAAACTGTTTTAACATTCTTATGCACTAATAGCTCTTAGGTTTCATAGAATTTGATTGACCAATAATTTTAATAAAAAAAAGTTTAGTTCATTTTGCTTATTCCATTCTCCTAGCATTTAGTTAGTACCTAACATGTTAAAATTTTAAGTTCAGTCATGGAGAATGATGGCAAAGAGTCGTATAAGGATGGTGATCAATCTGAGGATTTAAGTGTTGAGTATAAGTGCAGTTCCGATGAAAGTGATGATATGGTGGATGTAACTGTAGATGAAGCAAAGGCAGATATAATTAATGCTGATGGTTTTGAAAAGTTGATAACTAATTTGACCATCGAAGACATATGGGGACTGGTGTTTGATACAAAATCTCAAGTTTTTGAATTTTATGCCAAATATGCCAAGTGTTATGGATTTGTGTCCCGAAAAGACTTGAAGACGGTGGATGCTAATGGCAACATTAATACAAGACAGTTGGTTTGCAATAAAGCAGGAGAAAGATATTGGAAGCACCTTAAAAGGGACAATCGGCAAAGGGAGCATAGGACAATTACTCGTGTCAACTGTAGGGCGAGGATTCGGTTCATTCGTCACTATAGAACGGGTAAGTGGAAAGTCAGTGTCTTTGAGAGTAAACACAATCATTCACTGTATCCACCTAAGTACAGACATCTTATTGCCGCGAATCGTGGGCTTGATGAGGCCGATAAAACACAAGTAGACAGCTTGCGAGCATATAGTGTTAAAAATTGCCACATAATGGGTTACATGGTTTCCCAAAAAGGCGAATATGATAAAGTGGGTTTTACCAGCAAATACTTACATAACCACATGAATAAGACTAGGCGTGGCAAAGTGAAAGACGGTGGTGCATTTGCTGTGTTGGCCTATCTATTTTCTAAGGCAGACAGTGACCCGTTATTTCTAGGAAAGTTCACCTTAAAGGATGGTAGGTTGGATAATTTGGTGTGGGCTGATGGAGAAAGCATTGTTGATTACGAATGTTTTGGCGATGTACTAGCTTTTGACACCACTTACAAGAAAAATGTCTACAACAAGCCCTTGGTCATATTTTCAGGGACCAACCACCATGGCCAGACAACTATCTTTGGATGCGCTTTGCTCTCAGATGAAAGGTCCAAAACTTTCAAGTGGGCACTGAAGAAATTTTCGGAAATCATGTCAGAAAAACTACCCGGAGGCATTGTGACAGACGAAGACCGTGCTATGAGAGAGGCTATCTTAGAAGTATTTCCTGGTATACCACACCACTTTTGTGCATGGCATCTCCATCGTAATGCGGTACAGAATATAAAAAACAAGCATTTTTGGGACGATTTTAGTGTATTATTGTATGGACAGTTTATCGTACAAATATTTGAACAGAGATGAAACGAGATCATATCCAAATACGGACTTGCCGAGAATGAATGGGTCTAGGGCATTTATAATGACAGAATAAAGTGGGCTACCGCATATTTGAGGGAGCACTTCTTTGGCCACATAAGAACTACATCACAGTGTGAGGGAATTCATTCATTATTGAAGAACTATGTTGACAGTAAAATCAGTCTCTTTGAATTCATGCATAAATTTAGTGAAGTACTAAGGCATTACTGAAACAACTATCTTACTGCTGACTTTGAAACCTGTTATAAGTTTCCTATTTTGACTACGTGCTTGGAAAATTTTGAGAAACAAGCTGCTGAACTTTATACTAGAAATATTTTCAAAATTGTGAAAGATGAGATAGAAGTAGCATGTGCCTTAAATATGACTGAATGCCCAAACAGTGGAGACACTGTTGAGTACAACACGAGTGAGTATTTTAATCAGCAATGGCAATTTAAAGTATCTTACAAAAAAGACAAGGACCTGTTTGCGTGTGAGTGCAGGCTATTTGAGACTTGTGGATTACCGTGCTCCTACATCTTTGGGGTCTTGAAGCATCGCAATGCAAAATGCGTCCCTACACCTCTTATCCTGAAAAGATGGACAAGAGATGCAAAGAGTGATTTTATTTGCTCAATTGGTGAGCAAGACACCGCTGATGATATAGTGCCCACACTTAGATGCGGTGCAATGGCATCTATTTGTTGGAAGCTTTGTGATATTTCTTACAAAAATTCAACCGACTATAGGGAAATCTCAGATGAGTTACTTAAGCTAATTTCGAAGGTGAAAAATAAAGGTGATGCACAAGCGAGGCTTTTCCCCACGTCAGTGCTAATAGGTGATCCAGCTGTTGTGAAGTCAAAATGGGCTCCAAGAAAGGTTCCAAAAGGCCAAAAGAGGTGAAGACGTTCGCATTGTGAGTCAAGCAGGCATTTCATTAGGACATGTCCATTACTCGCCAAGGAGGACTCCCCCGCCGAATACTCAAATGCTGAAGATGAACCAATGGTATTAATATAATGCCTTGCTTAATTAGTTACTTTATGCTTACCTATTATTTTAGTGTCTTTCACATAACTATTAAATAGTGCTATATTTTGAGCAATTTTTAAATTTTTTTTTTAGCAGGTTGAAGAATATGATGCCAATAAATAGACTCCCTCTCAGAATACAAAATCAGTAGAAAATACACCCATGCACAATAACAATAATTTTAAAGTAAGCACTTGTCCATGTTATACCATCTATCAAATTTATTGTCATTTCAATTCAAATTTACAACATTATTCTCGTAGTGCTTATATTATTTCTTATTATTCTATTACCAAAAATTCAAGGGTTGTGGAAGCAAGAAGTCTGTATCTAAATTGACAGAGACACCAAAGATTAGAGCAAATAGCAAAAAAAAAGTCGACAGAAGGTAACATTTCGCATATCTGATAATTTATATTAGATAATTCAAGAAGGAAACTTAAAGTCTTAATTTGAATTTAAATTATTTTAATCCAATACCATAAGTGCAACTAAGAGTTTAAGGGTGAGTGAGGCCAACACTTTGAGAAAAGTCTTACTCAACTCTAGCTTGTCTGACTAGTTTCTTTATTTATTTATTTTAAATTTTGTATCGTAATTATTTAAAAACTATGATTTATGTTTAGACCGAAGAAATCACTCTAACTCAAGAGACATTAAAAGATAAGACCCAACACATCAGGAATAGAAGTGACTGAAGTTCCAGATGCAGCCACAACCAAGATACCAGGATTGCCACAATATCCTATGCATCATTATCCAGTAGTCCTTCCTTATCAACCTTATGGTGGAGTCCTCCCTATTCCTTTTCATCCTGTTCCAAATGGCATGGCGTACTTCAACCAATATCCTTTTACTGTCGGAATTACATCATATCCTCAGTTTTTTCATGTCTCGTCGTATTCTAGTGGACCCAGTGATGCCAATACATGGGCTGGACTTTTGAATGATGTCATCAATAACAAAAAGCCATAGAGTTATAATCTATATATTATATTTTTAATTTATGCATGTTAAAATTGCTGATTATATCTCCCTTTCAAGTGCTTGTGCTATCAATTTATAAAAATTAGGGCTGGTTCATAAGGCTGTATCATTACAAATGTTGTCGACATTGTTTTTATTGTGTTATTGACGCTGATTTTGAATATATATATATATATATATATATATATATATATATATATATATATTGGAAGTTCGATGTTTGAGTTCTTTTTTTAAGTCAAACCATTACAAAAAATATGAAAACTTTTACAGGAGGGAAGAACTGGCCGAACTTGTGATGGTCACGTTTATATGATCGGTCACTGGTTCATTTTTTAACAAACTTGAGGATCATGAGAGTCCGTCTATTCTGAAGTTATCCTTGAGGCTTCAAGTTCTTTCACTGTGCTGTGTTGGATCTAAGGCTATCAATGATCCAGAAGGTTAGTTAATATGATCTTGATATGTTGAGCAAAAATTGTTGTAATTATCATTATTGTTATTGTTGTTGTTGTTATTATTATCATCATCATCAATGCTTTTTATAGGAAAACTCTAGTTACTAATGCTTTTTATATGAAAACTCTATCCCTATAGCACTTTGAATATTTGTATATTTACCAAATATTGCTCTGATATCTCTTAATAGTTGTGGGCTTTATTAAATCATAGTGATAAGACTCTCTATTTAAGTTGAATTTTTAAGACTACTTATAGTAGTGCTTGAGTTTATTCATCTAGAGTGGGCAATAACTTTAAATACTGTATCTTGGATGTTGCAGAATATTTGATAATTTTAAATACCTTACTGATTGTAGATGTAATTTTCATTATCCCACTCCCTTCTCTTTCTCCCCTCCTTTCTTTTTTCTCCCGCTTTTTCCTTTAATTCTCTGTACATTGATCAACTGTCATGGTTTTTATGGCAGTTTTGCTGCAAAAATCTCTAGATGCACCAGATTCTCAAGTTGTTGAAGATGCATTGAACACGCTTGTTCAAATGCATGCACTGGAAAAGACTACAAGGGGCTGTTATGAACCTACATTTTATGGACAATTGATAGCTAGTTGTCCTTTGTCATTTGATGCTTCTGTTCTAGTTCTGAAATTTGGGAATGCTGGTATGATACGTGAGGGTATATTGCTGGTATAATGATGGATACACAGCCTATACCTATTCTTCATCCAGGTGGTTGTTGGGGCTAGAATTGGTTCCATTATGTCTCTTGTGTGGTATTGGCTATGGAATGCTTTTATTCAGGATGCATATCAATCCTCTTTGTTTGTTAGGATCATTAGTTTATCGAGTTCTACAGGAATTTGCATTTGTTTTGTTGTATTTGTGATCCGTCATTGGCTTAAAGATGACTAAAACCACACTAAACCTGTTGTAGCATTGCACTAAATTGTGTTGGTTAATGAAATAACATTTTGTATATCAAGATTGAAGTATTTGTTATATATCAACAGAAGCAATGAGGGCAATACTTAGTTGTTTATCAAGATTGAACCTCTTCAGATAAGACAATACTAGTTAGAAGCAATGAGGATTAATCCAAAAACTACTGAAGTGCGTAATTAAGGTGTGAAACACATGATGACCTTTGTGATACATGTGCAAGGAGTTAGTTGCTCAGCTTCAGAATGATGAGACTAAGTCCAAAACACATTTAAAAGATAGTCCGAATTTCAACAACATTTATTCAAAGTTGGTACCAATCAAAGTCACATAAAAGCTTTCTCATCACTTTAGGAGTGTCACTGGTTGTGTGCAGTTAGGACAAGGTGATGCTACTTCTGCTGTAATGTCAAGTTCTGTTGTAAGTTGTAACCTAGTCAATCGAAAAAAATGGCTTCTTTTTGTTCAGTTTTGTTGAAATCCTAAAACCATAAAAGAATGCATCTCCATTTTACAACTACTTTCACTTCTCCATGTTTGTATTTTTATCCTTTCAAATATGGCAATGCCTAAGACTAAGAAGCAACAATAAACTGCAAAACTAACATCAGTGTTACATTTATATCTCATGGTTTTGCTTAAGAAGCAAGTACAAGCCATTTAAAACATCAAGAACCACTTACGTATTATATAGGAGAAGCAGAAACGACCAAAACCAGAGTTCTATAACATATAGCTAACTAGTTTAACCCTCCTGGATGGACAGCATTCTTATTCTGATTCATCTCTAAGAGAGAAACCAATTCAACAAACGAAAATCCTTAAAAGAAACACTGAAATCCACATTAAACCCTTGAATATGGAGTTCCACTAATTCAATAACTGAGGCAATTCCATTTAATAACTGACCACAAACTTTTATCATTCTTCCTCCGATTCTGATTCAGCATTCCGAAGCCAATCAATGAATGGTTGAGCATTCTTTCATACCTGAGAGTCCTTCTTATCACCCTTCAGTCCCTTTGAATACCAATGCACGACGTACTCTTCCTCCACCAAATCAACATCATAGAGAGCTTTCAGAATAAGTGCAACCTCATTCAACTCATTACTACCTTTCTTGTAATAGAACTCCTCAGCAGCATTGAGCAATAACAGCTGCGATCCCTCGTCATCTCCAGCAACTGCACCAGCAAGGTAATTCCTCTTGGTAGCTTCCTTTCCAAACACTTTTTTGACGCCATCAAATAATCCTTCAAGAAGTGCATTCATCTTCTCCTGAGCAGATATAGGAAATGCAGCAATATGTGACTACAATTCCTTCGCTGCAACACCTTTCTTCAAATATGCTTTCACTTCCCTAACCACAGTTGCATAGTTCACAGTGTCACCATTCTCAGAACCCTTGCATATCAGAGCATATCAGAATCAATATTCAAGATCATTAACAATCCTAAATCACAGTAATGACTAATGACTAATAACAACAATTGAAGAAGCAAGATGAAAATTTATATATTAACTAACCAATTAAAAGTTTAAAATAACAATTACAGTTAAAAAAATAAAAAAAATAAACTTCTAAAGGGAGCAGAGATTGTAGTATCGTTGTGAAAAATTCAACTCAACCAGGCTTAGTCAAGGGGGAAGATGATAAAAAGTGTTTCATTTTAAATGCAAAGATACACCAAATTCATGTCAAATTGCGTTAAAGGTAAACATTGTTTGACTTTGAAGGGTTATCAGTAAAATTTACTGAACTGCTCAAACATGAAGCAGTTATAGAGGGGAAAAATCAAAAAAATCATAAGAAAACAAGACAAACTCATCAAGGAAGATGGCTTTCTTATATACATATATACAGGAATAAAAAAATAATCACAAAAGGCAAAACAAAAACAATTGACAAAATAGTGTTAAACTATTTCATTGCATGCATTGGAACAAAAACTAAGTTGCTAATAGTAAATATTATTCATCCCAGAATACAACCCTCATGAGTCATGACCATACACCATATTGGCCTCAGTATCACTTCCATCGCTTGAACATGCCATGCTTCCAACGCTTGCCGAATTTGGCATGCTTAAGTTTCCATGCTTAAACTTTCCATGAACAGCTGGCCTTTTCCATGCTCTCGTATATCTCAAATGCTTTATAAGGCAAACCTTTACCGAAAAATAAAGTAATAATGGAATTGTATGTTTCGGTGTCAATCTTACCACCGGCCTCCTGTATCTTCTTAAAGAAGCAAAATGAGACCTCCAACTTCTTAACATTGGCCAAATATTGAATCATCCGATTACATGAAACAGACAAGAAAGCTTCAGTACTGGTAGAATCACCAACCATCTCATCAAACAATGATTGTATTCCATCAAAGTCCCTACGCTGGTTAAGAGAATCAAACAAGATAACATAACACTCATCACTAGATGAATACCAAGGTTGCCGCTTCGCCCACCTAAACAAACTCAAACATGCATCACTATCACTAATGATCTTCAAGGATTGAACAATGTGAGTCATGTTAGGCACAAACTGGAGCTTGTCCAATTGTGTCTCCAACTCTGGCCCCCATTTCCACCTCTTCACAACCTCAACTATTTTTGCCACAGCTGCAGCATTTACAAAGGGCTTCTTGACCTCACCCACCACCACATGATCATCAATCCCAGGCTCCACGGACCTTATACCCTTACCCTTGTAAAGAATACTACCCGATTCATCCAAGTACTCAATTTCCTCAGTCCATTCCTTATGTCCACCAGCATTATGGCAGTAGCATCTGATTGAACTAAACTTCTCAACAAAGTTCAAATCTTTGCAGAAACCTGCGATTCTCTGAACCAAAGTGAATGCGGTTATAGAGGTACAAGATATTAACTTTTGCTCAAAAGGTACTTGGCAAATGAAGGAGCGAGAGCCAGAGAGGTTGTGGGTGAGTTTGCAAAGATTTGTAGTGGAAGAGAGCAATTTGCAGTGACGGATCATTGAATAATCATCTTCAAAATAATCTTCCACAGGTTCCCCAGTTCATTTCAGGTCCAACATTAGTAGCCTGTAAAGAAAGTAAGAATTTAACAGGAAGAGAAAACAAATAAAAAGTGATGCAGAAGAACGACAACAGTTCAACTAAAAATAGTTTAGAGCAAGTACAGGTTTATAGGAATTGAGCATCAACAAAAATTAGCAGCTAAAACACAATAACAATTTGCAAAATTCAACTTATAACAGAGGCAGCAAGAACACCAACGCAATGATCAATAAAAGGCTATGCATGGATTGGATTATATAAAATCGAATCATAATCAAATTAAAACCAATTTTCTGGTCCAAGAAATTTAAGAGATAACTTTTTTCTTTTAGGAAAAAAAGGGTAGCAAGTCACAAAGTATTGCAGAATCATATTGTTATGAACCCTTTCATTTATAAAATATATACATCAGAATTACTCTACTCAGATTTTGCTTCTGTTTTCATAACTAGAATATTAGAATAAGCCAACAGAAGAATCTAAATGAAGTTAGAAGCCCCAGTCCATGAAATCACACCAGACTCCAATCATAATATTGAGTAAAATTAACAATTCATTATCTAAGGAAGTTCCAAAATGATTTTCAAATTCCAAAATCCCACACTTCTTCCTTTTGTATTTCTCAACAATGTTAACAATCCAATCAAGCTGAACATCACATGAATTAGCACAAAAATCACAAAGCCGCATTGTTTCCCCCTATAGATATAAAGTTATGATCAAAATCAAAGGAAGCATAGCAAGCAAGAACAAGGAACAATAACAGGGCTCATAGGTCCAGAAACAAAAGAAAAATAATAGAACCAGCTCCATTGAAGGTAATAGTGGGATAAAGTATTTCATATGCAAACTATTTCACATAGAAGACATATTGTAAAGTTTGTTATCTATTCACCCTAATCCTAATCAGTAGATCAGATGACAATAGCTTCAAGTTTCATTGACATGAGAAACAAAACATAAACAGAGAGAGCAAAATAGAACTTATACGAAAACTTTTACGGAAACTTGAGAAAGATCAAATAATCATTCAACAAGCTAGGCAAAGATCAAATAATCACTCAACAACCCTGATAATCAATAACAAATTCAACTCTGATGACTTTTAGCAAAGAAAAAAAAATTAAACTCGGTGATTATTCAGCAACACAGCAACAAATTCAAGATTCAATCACTAACAAATTAATTGATTACCAATTCAACATCATCTCAAAATACAGGGAGAAGAGAATCTGGAAAAGGGAGAATAGGGGAAGTGATGATGCATGGACTTACCAAGGGTGACTGGGTGACGAAGAGGACCCGATCCCAGAAAAGGACGAGCGACGAAGCAAGTGACGACCTTGCAACGGTCCACGATCCATGGCAACTCACGACAGTGATTACTTGAAACCAGAAGACGACGAGCGACGGCGATCCGAAGAGTGCTTCTGTCACCGGCGAGGAGGAGTGCAGGGAAGGCCACGAGACGTTGAAACGCCGGCGATGACCTCGATTGCGAGACAAGAGAGGAGAGAGGGAGAGATCTTGTGTGTGACGCACAGTGAGACAGATGAGAGAGATCGAGCAGAGAGAGATAGAGAGAGAGGATAGGAAGAGGAGAGAATAAGATGAAGAATACTGAAACCTTCAGAGGCGTGAACGAGAGGGTTTCTGAACCCAGATTAAGAACAATTTTAGTTTTTTGTTTTTTTAATATGCTTAACCCAGATGAAGAACAATTTTGATTTTTTGTTTTTTTAAGAGTTAAGCCTCAATGTAGTCCCTGAAGTTGCACTCGAGCCTCATAGTAGTCCCTGAAGTTAAAAGTTTCCCATATTCATCCCTGAAGTTGCATTCCGGGACTCAAACTTGTCCTTTCGGCAATTTTTGGCCACCTAGCGCTACCGAAAAGATGAGTTGGCAGCTTTCGTGACACGTGGGCATTACAACGGCTAGCTGATGTGGCAGAGTAAACTCTCCCGAATCAATTTGGTCCCTCAATTCAACTTAAAACCCTAATCTCCAAATTTGAAGCCCGCAGTGCTCACTCTTTCTGATAGCTAGATTCCTCTATAATGTTCTATGGAGTGAGCCCAAAATTTTAAACAGGATTCATCATTCATCTGAAGCATGTAATCAGCATCTACGAGTTGCTTAATTATTCAATGCAATTTCTCTTAGATCTGCATGGATCCGATTAGAGTTGGAGAATATATGCAGCCACACTAGCTAGTGCTAAAGTGATCAAGGCATCAATCCACATAGGATATTCTTCATTATTATGCAATCATAACAGCTTTTGTTATTTGGTTAACCTCATACAAATATGACATGTCAAAAATGTCAAGACAAACGCACCATGTATGATATTTTAGGATAACATTGTTTTAGGTAACCTTTTGAACAAAGATTCATAAAGTTAGTTGTGTATTGAGTCTTATAGTTTTCTGCTAATCATATTTTGGGTGTTTTAGTTACATGGTTGGAGATAGGGCCAGAAATGTTCTGTTGCTCTCTTAATATGTAAGCTATTGAATCCATAGCTATGGATAGCTTTTGGTCAAACTATATCCCTTTTCTTACACACATACTAAGTGTAACTCTCCTTTTGTGATCATTTTTCCCTCTTTAATGTCTTTCTATTTTATTTTAGATTAAGGTTTAAAGTTGTAAAACATATTGTTACATTATCAAAAATACATTAGAAATTAAACATATTGTAATGACTGAATATCATCTATGATTTCATAAATCAATTGAAGATGAATACAAAAGCTAAGTCATAAGGGAGCCTATCTATCTATATACTCACACTAACAAAATTGGTTAACAGATTTTGGACTCTATGGAATACTCCATATAATAATAGAGTATAAGTTAATAACCATGAAAAAGTAATATAATTTCTTCAAGGCTAAATCAAACAAGCATACCAGTTATGTTGCTTTCGGTAATTCTCACAAACCTACAAGCAAAAATGTGCAAATTCTTCGAAAAACCTTGGCAGCAAGTAACAACAGAATGCATCATAATAAACAAGACGATATCAAACTCTCAACATATACCTCCGAAGCTACGCGGCCGCCGAATTTCTCGATGTAGACAACAAACTTCTGCTCCATGTCCAACCACAGCTCCAATAGTATCTCATCATCTTCGTTGGAAATACAAATCGCCCTCGTAGCGCGCGGAACATTGAAATCAAATCCAAGGAATTTAGGATAATATATCAAATCAGGTACACACAACAGCTTAGTCTAAGACTGCAATTCCATAATCCTTCATGATCCAAACATCAGTGAAATGGCTACAGCATGAGAGAACACATAAACTGTTCTTGAAGACCTCTAATGTCAATTCAAACTCATCACTATTATTACCTCCAAAATCAGGAAGCAAAATTCGTCGATACGACTCCAATGCCAAATCGAGAGAAACAATGAACCGATTCTTCTCCAACCAATTAAGCATGCCGCTCACGAATCTTCCAGGACAACACGCAGTGCTGCTGAGAGGAAAGTGCTGAATCCTTCTCCACGAATCAGATCCCAAAGTATGAACCCTAGAGTCGAACCCCGAGGTAATGACGGAGAAGCGTTGATCTTCCAACGACGGCAAATTTATGAACTTTCCGATGGACGGATTCCAGAGAAGGAGATTTCTGGAAACAGTTAAGAGACGGAGAGAGAGGATAGGAAGAGGAGAGAAGAAGATGAAGAATACTGAAACCTTCAGAGGCGTGAACGAGAAGGTTTCTAAACCCAGATGAAGAATAATTTAATTTTTTTGTTTTTTAATATGTTTAACACAGACGAAGAACAATTTTGAATTTTTATTTTTTTAATATGTTTTTGTTTTGTTGTTTTAATTATTTGAAACTATAAAATTAGGATTAATTAAATTCTAAAATTTAATTAATTTAAAAGGATATTTTTGTTTAATCAAATAAAGAAAGGATGTTTAAAACTTTTTATAAAATTAAATAAAAAATATATTTTTATTTTAATTTAATTAAAAGGATGTATTAGTAAAAGTGGTGATATAATATATATTTTAAAAAAAATTAAATGCTGATGTGAAAAATAAATTTCACATGGCTTATTATTACTTGTCCGTATTTTAAATATATCGGTACGTATGATTTTATTATCGTATCGTAACAATCACCAAAATTTATAGTCCAATTTGGACTCAAATTCAAGCAATGAATAAATCAAATTCTAGATATTATGTGGGTCAATTTTTTTTTTTAAAAGACGTAGCACATTGGTAGATAGATTTTATGGTTAAAAAAATTCAAAAATTCTAAAAATCCAAATCGGTGGGTTAGAATTATAGATTTAAAAAAATTTAAATTAAGATATGCATATCTGAAAGTTTGATTTGTAATGTATATATAACTTGTGAACCAATTTCAAAAGGCAAACTTTATCTTCTTCAACTCACCTTCTATTTCTTCTTTTCTCTTGATTCATTTTGTTCTATTTAGCTCTTGTTAATATAAATTAGTGTTGAGAAAAGTAAGTGAGTGTCCCTAGTTTAAAAAAATGGAGGATAGAGTTATGTTACAATTATAAAATTATATAAAAAAGGTTGGATCTTGTTACAAATACATGAGAGAGAGATTTACATGCGATAATTTATGTGACGTTATTGTTTCTTTTACATTATCATTTGAAAAATTAAAAGGTGTTATGTGTGAGAGGATAAATCCTTATTTATTGAAGACGATATCAGATATCGGATATTTTGTATCGGCATCTTGTATCAATCTTTGATGAATTTGTTCATTTTCAAACGAAGTATGTTACCGATGATGCGAGCATGCAAGAAATGTTTTCAATCTACTATGAAACTCGATCACAGGTATTATTTATCGAGCTGTACATTGAGTTCGAACAATGTACAGCCGATTGAAATATCGAATGGAGAGATTACAACAGTGACAACGAAGATGAGTTCAAAAACAAATACGACATTGTTGATCCAAATGAAGACGACGATCAAGTTGATGACACCATAGAGATAGATGTGGCAGAGGTGATAAATGTATTAGTAAACCAGCATTTGTTTAAGGAGTTCTCTTTCATGCGCACGTTGAATCTGAAAGCTATGCATACACTAGAATTTTTGAATATTTGAATGTAGGTATATAATTTAGAGTAGTATACAGTAGCTTTACAAGATAGAAATAGTTAAGTTTGGTATAAAATAGTACTATCATTATTAGATTTTTTATACAATTAGTGATGACTAATTACATTTGTAGAATAAAATAAAATAGTATTAGATATTTAGTATAAATATTATAATTATTTATTTGTTTAATTTATTTTGTACGTGTAATTTCTCAATTTTCTTATATTTAAAATGTATATATTATATATGTATTTTCATAATTAAAATTTTAAAGTTTTAAATTATGAATATATATTATATATTTTTATAGAATAAAATAACAATTAGATCCTCGAAAAATATTGATTTTGATTAATTAGTCTTTAAAAAAAATATCAATTAGGTCTTTCAAGACAGCAAATAATGGATATGCATGTTCTTCTATCAATGAATAGTGCAAAACGAAATAAAATTATCCATTTATTTCATTATTTACAATGGTGCATGTCTTGTTAATTTCACGTGAGCATGAAAACGATATAATTTTGGGTAGTGAAACATTTATTATTTTTTGAATTTTCATATACCTTTTATCAGTTGCTCTCTATTTATCACAAATTCTATTAAAATAAGTGAAGTTTCACTCTAAAAGTTATTATCTACATAATTATTTTTCATAAATAGACACGTCAAAGTAATTAATAGTACGTATAATAAATATCTCCGACCTTTAAATTTTAGTTAATAAATTGATAGAAGGACATCATGTATCTATAATTTACTAATATAAAAGATCAAATAATACTTTTTTTAAGATTAATTAATCTAAAATCAAAATTTTCAGAAAACTAATTATCACTTTATTTTTTTATATATATGTATTTATAATATATAATACGGACACTATATATAAAAATATTTTTATATTTCTACATACTATAGTATATTTATAATTCATACGTTTAAATAAATATATAATATAAGAATATACTATATATATTTATATATTTTCATATTTCTACATACCATAGTATATTTATATATTTATACGTTTAGATAAATATATAAATATGTAATATAAGTATATACTATATATTTATATTTTTATACACACTATATATTTATATATTTATATTTATATTTGTAATAATACAAGTATATATTATATAAATATATAAGTATATTAGATAACTATATATTGATCTTATGTATTATAAATATATTTACTTTAATTAATATATATGTATACGTACTCTTTAAATTTATATTATGGTGTTGTTGTGATGGCAGAAAGCTTGTTGTGGCAGATGATGAACTCGTCGTGGAAATAAAATTTAATTCTTAAAAAGATGTGATTGCGAGAGTCAAATATTATGCTATCCGACGAGATATAGACTACTGGATAGTGTATGAGTTGAAACCTCAAACTTTCTATTATATAAAGGTTGATGAGATGAAAATGGTACAGAGAATGAAAGGAATGCAAGTGAGAGATATCAATGTTCGAAGAAGAGAAAAAAGAGAGGATCTCTGCATCCCATAAGAAGTTGCGTGCGCGACACGTGTTGTTGACTACAATACCGAGAGTTTGATTTGAGGAGCAATTTTTCTCCGTCAAATTTTTTCTGATTTAACATTGTCCATCGATTCGTCTTTTGCATAAATCTAAGACTTGGTTTTTTGGAGACATTCGCGTTCATCCGATCTTGTGAATTTAAATTTGGTCGTTTGATTGACTCAAATTTGACTCTCTAATTTAAATCAATACCTATCTTTTATTCGATTTGTGTAAATCGAACTCTCTGATTTGTTGAGTTGTCTTCCACACCCCTAAGACCATCTCCAGTAGGGAACTCATTCTAATCCCTATTTATGGCCCACCTGTTATAAAAAGTAACTCCACGTCAGCTTTTGCATCATTACCAGTAAATAGGAACTCAAAAAATCTCTCTCTCCTCCATTAGAAGGAACTAACTTTAGTTCCTATTGTGGTCCTACATAATTAATTAATTAAAGTAATTAAAATTAATATAATTATTATTTTTTATAATAATATTATTTAAATTTATAAATTTAAAATAATTTAATATTATAAAATATTAAAATAAATAACTTAAATTTGGTTAATATTTTAAATTTTATAAATAAAAATAAATAATCCAACTAAAATTTATTTTATAATATGTAAAAATTAAATTTATTTTTTATGTAAAATAAATTTAATTAATTATAATTTAATATAACAATATAAATAATATTTGATATTGATTTAACATAATTATTTATATTAATTATAATTTAATATAACTAATTATTAAATAATTAATATAAATAATTAACTAAATAGATATATAAATATTTAATATAATAAGTTATTATAATTATTAATAAATTAATTATAATTTAATTATTTAATATATATTTAATATATTTTTTATTTTTTTTATTAACTTACCACATAGCATGATTTTATTGGTTGTTGCAAGTCCCTGTTTAGAGGGACTCTCAACCTTGATCTACGTGAAGAGTCCTCTTTCCCTTTTCACTCCAATGGTACTTGAGTCTCCATATGTCAGAAGAGGAACTCTATTTTTTAGCATTGGAGTTGCTCTAAACAACACTTAAAACTCTAATAATGATGAATAACACCACTATTTTTTCAATATGAAAATTAAAAAGCGACACTCTCTCTCTCCCCTATGATCATGACAGGCATGCAAATATTCAAATTCAAATTACCTATATATTTCAATCTACAAATAGAAATTAGAAAAAAAAAAAAAGTTAGCATCACAATAAACACTTCTTTTTCTCTTAGATAATTGAAGAACCTTTACTCTCAAAGAATACATACACCAGAATACTTACTTCAAGCATAAAACTAGAATTTAAGACTTCGAAATTATTATTATTAGTCCAAATTTTAAAACTAAAACTTAAAAGCTATATTGTAGTTTGAACAAATAAAACAAAACAAAAAGAGAAAGTTCGCTAATACATGCATCAATGTAAGATTTTTATTTATTAACTAATAACATAAATTATTTATTAAAAAATTATATATGTATGTGTATCAATTGTTGAGTCCTATTTCACCTAACTCCTTTTTTTAAAAAAAAATCTATATTGACCGCTGTTTTTTAAGGTAGTTGATCTGGACCTACAAGAGAACCCCATTGCATCTTTTAATTATAAGGATAAAAATTGTAAAATTAATGCAAAAAAGTCAAAGCGAAGAACACTTATATGAGTTCCCATCCATCCATATATAAGAATGCCGTATTCCTCAAAACCTCTTTGATATTGTCATGATTTATGGATGTTTGTTTTAAGCATATAAAACTCTAACAATTGTGAGGCTTGTCACCTCACATGAATCAATTCAGATTAATAAGTGGGTAGTTAATATAACTTGCGTAAACCTATGCTCTGGGTAGAGTCTAATTTCTTCCTATTAATAGATTAAGATGGAACGAACCGAATTTTATTTTGTTGGTCAAAAATTGAGTTATTATCTTGTGATGATAAATATAATTAATAATCTCCTATTATACTTATTTTTTAATTGTTAAATCTTGCAAAAATCAAATCATTATGCAAGAAGAAAATTGTTGCACATTTTCAAGCTAAAAAAAAAAAATTCCCTTCAATGTCAAGAGATACAATTATTGAATATGCAAGCAGCTAGTTTGATAAAATAAAAAAAGTTTTTACCATTGAAAATAGTAATCAAAATCTTATATATGAAAAATTCACTTAATGAAAAAGGCAAACAATTGTAGCATCATTATTTGTCCTCATACACACAGCCATCATTTCTTGTTACTTGATTATGTTCTTATTTTTTTTTATCTAAATTTAAACTTGCATTGAAAAATACAAAAAGCAAAGTGCATACAAAGTCATTAAATATTTTATTTGAGAGTTTGATTTCGAAAGTATACTCAAATTAGAGTATATTTAGTTCTTTTTATCTAAGTTAAATTTACACTTAAAAAGTTATTAAACTTTGGATACTTTAAATGTGTTATAAAAGTAGATTTCTTGGAATTAATAATTGTATTTTTTTTATTATAATAAAAATTTTATTATTATTATGGTAGAAATTGAACGTATGGAGAGACAGATGCACTATATAACTTGTGAGGACAAGTGCCCCCACTAACATTTTAAAAAAGTATACCAAACTATATGTATAAATATATATGCCCCCATTAAAAAATTATACTTGCTCCCACATTAAAAAAAATTACCTATTAAATTTTGTGTTAAAATATTTTAAAAATTTTGTTAACATATGCCATAAGAGTCAATTTTAAAAATACTAAAAAAAATGTTTGACAAAAAATTATTGATTTTTTTTTTAATTTTCAATATATTAATTATATTAAAAGTTTAAAAACATTTTATTATTATACTCTAAACATGTTCTCTTAAGATATAAGTTAGCTAACTTTTTTTATATATAATTTTTAGAATTGAATTTTGATATATTATTAGTATAAAATAAATTTACACGTGTATCTAATTACGTAATGTCATATCATAAAAAAAACTATTTTTTATATTAATCGTGTAAATGATTATCTAAAAGAACATACGTAATTAAACAACCATATAAAATATTTTATATCGTCAGTACATCAAAATTAAACTCTAATTTTTATCTAAAAGTATAAATAAAAATATTCATTAAATCAATTTAATAAAAATAAAACATTACTAGCAATAGCATTATAAATTAAGAATTTATTTAATTAAAATTTATATCCTTGAATTTTTTAACTCAAATTTATTATTATTATTATTATTATTATTATTATTATTATTATTATTATTATTATTATTATTATTATGTAGTTAATTTATAAAAAATTGAATTAATAACTACGTTATTAGTTATTAATATATCAATATTAATAATTCATAAATAAAAAATTATTTAATATTTTTATGTTATTTATTTTTATATATTTTGATATGTTTATACAATTTTTTTTATTATTTTTATGTGCTATATATATATGCCCCTACGACCTAAAATTTTTAGATCCGTCACTGGACGTACGTATATTATATTTTATAGTCAAACTAAAATATATTATGGTATTACTCTTTTTCATTTTTTAAATTCTGCAATGAGCAATGCTAGGGGGCCAGCAGTTTTTGTGATTGTTAGCCATCAATTAACCATCAATCATGATTTGATGGTGTGAGATTGGTATGAGATTTCATCCAATGGCTCACCTTTCTCTGCTGGTTACATGCTGGCCCAAATTCAATAAAACTACTGGCCCCTAGACTTTTCCTTCTGCAATTTCTATTTTTGTTATGTTCTGTTGTTCTGCTACTGCAGAATGAGATAAAAACAAAAATAATTTTTAATTTTAATATACTGCATAATCTATTTTATTAAGTATTAAAAGTGATTCTTTAATTTAACTATATTCTCAACTCACTTAAAAATCTTTAGTTATCTATAAAATAATGTATATAATATAATTTTGTCTTTTTGATCATAAATAAATTTTATTGTGTATATAGGCACGCATCATATTTATTCCTTTGTGGATTGAAGCTAAGAGTCTTATATATATTATGTATGTGTGTGTAGTCATGATCAGTGTGGTAGTTTCCGATCCCCGGAAGGAATCACGATGATGGGTATAATAAATGATGGTGAAGATGATATATGTTTGTATGTACGTGCTGCATATCATATATTCATATGCCCCCACAAAACTGCATTCATTCAATTCGTGACAAACCATATATATCATGCATCATTGCCTGATAAATATACTCATATAACACTAGAGATGAATAATTATATTTATAATATGTTTTCTTTTTTTTTTCTTTTAAAAAATAACAAGAATTAAATTATAGATCTTTTAGATATAAAAATGTTGATATTATGTTATAATATTATGTTTTTTAAACATTTAAATTAATAAATAAAAAAGCAAATGAATATATATATATATATAATAGAATTATTTTTATTATAAATTTTTTTATATAGTATAAAAGATAAGATTATTATTTTCTCTTATATCTGATTAATTACTTTTGATACTAAAATAGAAAGTACACAAAAATATCGGTATTCCAATAATTTTTAACTTTGATTTTAATTATAAAAAATATACATAATTAAAATCAACTGTTAAAAATTACTGAAATTAAACATCAATGTATTAATATACTTGAAAACTTTTCTATAATATTATTCTATATAAATAGTTAAATTTAAAAATTATATAATCGCTTAAAAAAAGCTAAATAAGATGTAACATTTCATGATCTGATAGATATGTACCCCCCTTCCTCAAATCTTGTGAGAGATCGGAGAGAGAGAAGGGGGGCCATGAAGAGTTCTGGCATTGAGGGGAAATAGTGTCATGTAGCAGAAAGGAAATGGCCCCCCCTTGCCAATTTTGAAAAGTACCATAATCTTGGACTCACTTTGTATTAAAGACACAAATTACGTTATCATTTCTATGATGTCCCCATCAGCCACAGTCTTGACACATTTTACAGGAGTGATTTCTAAACCGCATACGTAGCCCACTTTCTCATCATATAAATTACATACAATTGCAATCATATTAATTATATTAATTTGGGATCATAGAAAAGTCTATTCAATATTCCATGTTTCGGATAAAATCTTAGTAGCTAGAAAAAGGTTTTATTATATATATATATATATATATATATATATCTATGTCGTCTGAATTGGGATATTTTTTTTCTCTTTAATTTGACTTGTTGGGTATGTACTTACTAATAGTAGCTAGTGAGTATAGCAACCAATTATTTGTTACCCTTATCAATGATGCAATCATATATATGACTCCACGTCCATTTATTTGTCATATCATTCTTTTCATTTACACACAACCATACACAAAACACATGATGCTAATTGGTTTAGGTCATAATCCAGCACTTGCAATTTGCAAATCAATATGTGTGTCAGGTAATTAAATTTATTTGATTTATCTCACCTTCATCCATTTCCTTCAACCAACTCGGACACAAGTTTCGTACCTTTCAAGGATCTTTTTAATTTGGAGGATAGAAAAATCTTCAGACACTTTTAAATGTTTTCAAAATAAATAAAAAAATTGCTCTCTAATAATTAATTTATACTACATAAATTAAAGTAAGTTTATTATAAATATTCATTAATAACTTGTTATTAAATTGATAGATCGATACAAGAATTATAATCTGTACTAAAAGTATCTAAGAATTTTTTAATAACCTTTCTGCCGGTTATTGAAGACCAAAATAACTAGGATTTAATATTTCCTTTTTACATATGATAAAGCCATATATATACGACAGACGAAATTATTTTTGTTGGTCGAATAAGCTAGGTATGAAGAATAAATTTGTTATTTTGTTAAGTATCAGTTAATTTTTTATTATCAAAATTATTTTATTAACCGTCACTTTTTGAAAAATTTAGTATTTAAAATTTAGAGTTTAAAATTTAAATTTAAAGTATAAAACTTATGATAAAAAATTAAAAAATTAATTAAGGTTAACTAAAATATAATTAATTTTTTAGTTAAATTAATTTATTATAATATAAATACAAGTATACAACACACACACATATATATATATATATATATATATATATATATATATATATATATATATATATATTGACTATATTATTATTATAGTAGATAATTAATTATAGTAATTATGAAACTTTAACAATACTTAGGTCCAGTTTGAGTAAATAACTTAAATAAGTTTTTTTGGAAAAAGGGCTTAACGTATAACGACTTTTACTAATAGCAGCTTATAAATAAGTTATTTTTTGTTTGAATTTTTAGTTATAAAAGTACTTATTTTAAAATTGTAGCTTTTTAATAAATAACTCAAGAACTTGTTATAACTAATTATAAAAATAATAGCAAGCTATATAAAAATAAAATCACATGTAAAAATAATAAAATTAAAATTGAGATTTCATATCACACAAAATGTTAAAATACAAATTTAATAATAAAAATAGAATGGTAAAATGATAAAAAATAATAACTGAAAAAATATATGAAATAGGTGATTCAGATGGAATATTGTTTTAAAATGGTGTTGGAAGGTCAATATTTTCAACAGATGAATCATTAGGTGAAAATGATGGTGGAGGGCCAATACTTCCAACAGATGAAACATTGCATGAAAATAATAGTGGAAAGTCAGTGCTTCTAACAGATGGAACCTTGTGTGAAAATGGTGATGGTGTGAGAATGGTAGTGGAGAGCCAATATTTTTAGCAGAAATATAAAACATTTTCACAGAGCTAAAAATGAAAGTAAATTTTTTTGTTTTCAATATTTTTTAGGAAAATTATAGAATAACTTATTGAAAAGAAAAAGTTATATATTTCTACTTCTTTAAAAAGTTATGAATTAATTTTTTGAAAAAATAAAAATATTTTTTAAATAATGACAAACGTGTATATCCTGACTTTTCATAATTTAAAAATTAAAAAAATAAATAACTTCTGCTGTTCTCAAACATGCTCTTAATAAATATTGTCAAAATTAAAGTAATATTTTTTAATATTTAAAAACAATTTTAGTTGTATAACCATCTTATTGTAGACTCTACTTATATATATAACTCAAGTTTGATTGTGTTATTTAATATAAAATAATATTATATAGTTAATAAAATTTATTATTTTTAATTAATATTTAATTATTATCTTAAATTTTAAATTTTAATTTTTAATAATATAAAACTAAAATATTAACTAAATATTGACTAATATTAATAAAAAATATTATCCTAATATTTTCTAATGTATATATGTAAAGGAAATCATTATGCCATGTTTTTCTCTTTTTATTACTTGTATTATGAAGATCCAGAAGATATATGTATGTACATATACACTTGTTGATGCTACGCGTCAGCTTGCATGCATAATTTCGCAATTCTGAGTAATGTTTGGAAACTGTCAAATGTACTAATACATCGCTATTTCAGTAACTTTTAATTGTTAATTTTAATTATAAAAATATATATAATATATAATTAAAATTTAATAATTAAAATTATTAAAATATCGATATACTTAAAATACTAGTCAACCGATATACTTAAAAATTTTCATGTTTAAACGATATGATTACTTACATTTTGGTCCGACCTAAATTTTACGCACTTGCATAATGTCACTTAGCTTAAGCTTATTATATATTAGTCTAGACCTGAAAAATAATGAAGAAAAGAAAACTAGGGAGTGGCCGCCTCGCTCATATTATATTATTGTATTAATATAAAATAAAGAAAAATTATTCTCATTATGATTGAAGCTGTCCATTTTTGGCAGAGACAGCATTGAATGATTTTTGGCAACGCTAAGGTTATGAACAACGGTGTTGTCAACTTGTCGTGCAACCTCTTTCTTTTTCACCTATTATTAACCTTACCCAAAACCTCGAGCAAGAAATATATATGGAAAGAAAGTCTCGAACTCAGAGTTAGTTAATGAGTGAAAAAAACAACACATACATACAGAGTGCAATCAATAATGTTGTTGCAAATTGCAATGGTAAAAAAAAACTGTGTGTAGAGATAAGGTTTTGTCATAAGTATGGGGTCAGCGCAGTAGCATTTCACACACTCCTTTTTATATTTTGTCCTTTTAACTAGTCTTATTTGTCTCTCATCAATTCACGTGAATGTCTTACTATACCCTATGATCAAATGCTTCACTTAAATTAATCACTTTTTATATATCTTTTTATAAAAAATAATTTAGTGAACCAAAAAGAAAGACATATTCTCTTAGATTTTTTTTTGTCATACTATTTACAAATTCACATATATTACTAGCTATTTATAATATTAAATTAAACAAAAGAGTAACTTAGTGCTTAGGCTATTTATTTTAAATTCGTATCACCAATCAAGAGAAAAAAAAATCATTTTAAAACATCTCTACTGAATTAAAGCGTGTATATATAAACATATACTAAATGAAATCTTAAATATATATAACTGTGTGACTTTAAAATTATAAGTTTAAATTGTAAATGGGCTATTGACATATCATTATTATATTAGGTTGCCTAAATTATATTTTTTAGAAGCAACTCTTGTCTGAATTTCATGTTAGCTAGATATATTTGTACTGTACACCGGCTTTAATTTTTCCTTTATATATATGTCATGCAAAAAAAATTCCATAATTCACCTTTGCATGGTTACACATTTATTTTATTTTCATAAAAAGGTGGGAAAGAAAAAAAAAGATACAACGTGGTGTGCGTATAATAATAATAATAATAATAATAATAATAATAATAATAATAATAATAATAATAATAATAGAGAAAGTCTAGGAATCAGCACTTTTATTAAAATTTGACCAGTACTTAATTAATAAAAGAAAAATGAATAATTTTATACTATTAGATATAATTTTATACCATTAAAAATACGAATTATGCTACACATGCTAGAAAATAAATACACATTGAAAATAAATTAAATCACACATGTATTTGTATATAAATACATTAGTGACTTATTTTAATGGCTAATTTTGATGTACAACAACAACAAAGTCCTGTCCCACTAGTGGGGTCGGTTACATGAATCAAATGATGTCATTGTGCTCTGTCATATATCATATTTATAAAGAGACCGTTTACATGTAGATTTCATTTGACCACCTCATGGATGGTCTTCTTAGGTCTTCCTCTACTTTTCACCCCTTGTCCATCTTCCATCTCATCCACCCTCCTGACTAGGTGTTCTATCAGTCTTCTTCTCACATGTCCAAACCACCTGAGACGCGATTCAACCATCTTTTCCATAATGGGTGCCACTCCAACTCTCTTCCTTATATGTTCGTTCCTTATTTTATCCAATTGCGTATGACCACTCATCTATCTCAATATCTTCATCTCTGTTACACTCAACTTATGTTCGTGCTTCTTTTTGACTGCCCAATACTCCGTACCATAAAGCATAGTTGGTCTTATAGCAGTGCAATAGAATTTACTTTAAGTTTTAAAGGCACTTTTTTATCGCATATAAAACCAGATGCACTCCGCCATTTTGCTTGGATTCTATGATTTACATCTTGTTCAATCTCTCCATTATTCTGTACTAATTTTGATATACAAATAACATTTTTATAAAAATACTAATAATGATTAATTGATACCTACAAATCACTAAACCTACTAATCCTAATACTCCTCATAATAATAATAATATCCATATTAGTTATGATTAAAGAGGATTGGTGTTTTTTGTGGGCGAGGATATAAGTTAGATATATAATAGGATGGTTGTTATATATATTAGGTCTTCTTTAGCCTTGTATCCTCTCGGCTGGTTGCTCTTGTATGTATTTCATGAATAATTAATTAGTGGACAAAAGGGAAGAACGTATCACTTGCACCCTTTCTCTCATCCTTCTTGTCTCTCTCTCTTTCTTTATGCATATGCGTCCATCATACCTTCTTCTTCTTCTTCTTCTTCTTCTTCCATGATGCCTACTACTACCACTACTCTTCTTGATCTCAATCAAGATCTAACTCTAAGCCATGATGATGACCAAGAACACCAGCAACAACAACAACAACCCTCTTCTCTTTCATTTCCAATCCTCCTCAACCCCCTACCTCATCAAAAGGTATATATGTGACTTTGATGATATCTGTTTGTTTTATTTGAAATGATGATGATCGTCTTGATTGTTTTGAATTTAGGTTGAGAAGATTGATGATGCTAATTGTAGTAGTGGATCACGGGATCATTCAGAAAAACCTAATCACGGCAGTGGAATCATCAAGCTGATTTGGAAGAATAAGAAACGAGATGAGGCAGAAGCAGAAGAAGAAGAAGAAGAAGTGATCCCAAAGTGGATGCCTTCCAAGATGAGGATGATGCGCAAGATGATGGTATCCGATCATCATCATCAACAACAACAGGAACAAGAGATTCCTATTATTGGAACTGACGATGACAACAACAATCACAACAGTAATACCACTGCTCCTACTGTTAGGGTTTGCTCTGATTGTCACACCACTAAGACTCCTCTCTGGAGAAGTGGACCAAGAGGCCCCAAGGTACTTTAATTTCCCTAATATCTACTAATTCATTTCATTAATTAACTCAATTAAGTTGAAATTTTATGTGAATTGGTGCAGTCACTTTGCAATGCGTGCGGTATACGACAAAGAAAGGCGAGGCGTGCCGCCATGGCTGCTGCGGCGGCAAATGGAACCACACTGGCGGCGGCTGAGGTAAACAAGTTTGGTAGAAGCAAAGAGAAGCAGCTCAAGTCCAAAACTGGCAGTAGCGAGTTGATGAAAAAGAAGCGCAATAAGCTTGGAGCTGCTGGGAGAGGGAAGCAATCTCATCATCGTCATCATCATCATCAACATGATTATTGTTTCGAGGATTTGAGATTAAGCTTATTAAGCAAGAATTTGGCTGTTCATCAAGTATTCCCTCAGGACGAGAAAGAAGCTGCGATCCTTCTCATGGCCTTATCCTATGGTCTTCTTCTTGGATGAATAATTACTATAATAATTAGGGTTTTCGATCATATTGCAATGCCATCTTAATTAATTACAATTATATACATATCATCATAATTGACTATTATGAGGTGAATGTTTTGTGTTTGTACGGCAACATGATATTATATATCCTATCTTATGTGTTATGAAATCAATTATGTTTAGTTTATTTAATTTGTTAGAAAAATATTAGTGATAATGGCGAAACTATTGGAATTGAAGAAGAATAAGGACAATGAATTCTCCATCTCTTGTCTTCAACATATTTCATTAATTAATGACTTCTATGTTGTAATAACCCTAACCTCTTGATGATTAGATAAACATTCAATTAGCTTATTAAGCTAGATGGAAGGCCTTCAAGTATTATTCAAATTCCTTCTTCTTTAATTTGGAGTCTCGTTTAATTTTATTCCCGTGTGCTACACAGTCGGTTCCCTGTATTATGATGATGACAGTGATGATTCTATAGAGCTATATGTTATATATATTTCACATGCACATGCACATGCAGTTTTACATATTTAAATAATGGGGTAATTTATATATCTGCAAACTAATGTTGATGTTATCAATTTTCTCTTCCTATTTATATTTGTGTAAAGACATACACTTGAGGGTTAAACAAATTCTTATTGTACCCAAGGTATATATAGTGGTTTAATTAATATTATTGTTATGGGATGTAGTTATGCAAACATTTAAATAACGACTATATTATGTATAAGCTAAAATAGTTATCAAAATAAATTATTAGTATAAAATATATATTAAAATATAAATTATATATTAAAAATAAATTATATAATATGTGTATTTATTGACAAAATATATAATTTCAATAGTTAATTTTAATATATAAATAATATTTTTAAAAAAATTAAAAATTTCATCCAATCATAGAAAGCCTCACTAGCTAGCTTGGAAGTTGGAACCGTTGAGCTGTATCTATTATTAGTTTATCACCCATGACTAGGGACCAATGTTTCCTTCAATGTACCTAGTGGGACCAAAATTGCAAAATATAAAAAGGAAAAAAAATTATGTTTACTTTTTTATTTTTGAATCACTTGTATAAAATATGTCTGACTTGTAGACACTTGATAGATAATATAACTAATTTAAAATTTTAATATTTAAACAAAAATCGAACTCTAATACCCGGTGAAAGAAAGATGAATTTATTTTATTTAAGGAATAAGTATTGTCTTGATCTCTAATGTTTAGAGTCAAAATTGAAACCATTCTTAACGTAATTTTTTTATTTAGAATTGTCCTTAACATTTTATTTCGTATTAAAATTATTTTTTTAACTTTTTACGGACAAAAATACTTTTTACCATCACTAGCACTTTTACCACCATCAGCACCTCCCTTCCTCCACCACCACCACCTCCCTTATTCTCATCAGGTATTAATACTCAGAATCAGAATCAAATTTAGAAGCAGAAACAACATCAAATTCAACAAAATCAAATTCAACATCATCAAATTCAGAATCAACAACATCAATTCAACAATAAAATCAACATACAAAATCAGAATAAAAAACAGAATTAGAAACAGAAATAAAACAAAAACAAATGCAGAAACAGAAGAAAATGCAGATGCAGAAAAAGAAGCAGATGTAGAAGTCAAAGCAGAAGAAAAAACAGATGCATAAACAAATCGGAAGCAGAAGCAAAGTAGAAACAAAGTAAAAGCAAAAACAAACACAGACACAGGAGCAGAAGAAGAAGCAGATGCATCCGGCAGTGGCAGCTGCAACTGGGCAGATCGGCGGTGGTAGGAACCCAGCTCAGCCTCAGATCCCTCTCTCTCTCCTTCGCACGTCGCCCTCCTCTCGTCGGGCTCCTCTTCCCGACAATGCACTCTACGGCGGGAGAAGCATGCATGAACGGCGGCGACGTCTTCCTCTATTCGCGATTCTGCTGGCGGCGGCTCGTGGGTGGACCGGCGACGTCTTTCTCTGTTCGCGGTTCTGCTGGCAGCGGCTATGGCAGCGACCTCCTCCCCTCCACCGACGCTCTCTCTCTTTCTCGGATCTTCTCTCTCGCTGACTCGTGCTCAGTGGCAAAGGACCCAAAGGTGGCGGCGACGGCACTGGAATTCATGACGACAGCGCTGGGATGCCGGGACTCCCCCTTCCCCTTTTCCTTCGATCTCCCCCTCTCCCCCCTCGTGTCATTTCCCCTTTTTTTTTCTCCCCTCTCCCTTTTGTCCTTTTTTTTTAAATTTTATAATTTTTTATTAAAATATGGATAATTTAGTAATAAAATAAAAAAATTTATTAAAAAAACGATTTTAATACGAAAAAAAATATTAAGAATTATTCTAAATAAAAAATTACATTGGAACAGTTTCGATTTTAATCCTAAACGTTAAGAACCAAAACAATACTTATTCCTTTATTTAACCAAGTAATATTTAAATGATATTGTTGAGTGAAAAGAGAAAAACCATTCAATATTGTTGAGTTGAATGGGAAAAGTAATTCCAAATGAAAAAAGTGATGAAAATCCAAGCAAGTGAATTTCAGAACTTATACTGAAAGGAGAGTTTTGTATCAAATCCCTTGGACTGCAATAATAATAATTAGGTTTAACAAACGATTGTATTGTAGAAATGTTTCTAAGTGGATCAAATCTAATTGGAAAAGTAACCCAAAGTTTCTGCCACCTTATTTATTAGGCTTCCTATATATAGATATCAGAGATTTTAACTTGAGAGACAGAAAAGATGAATAGATTAGCAAAGTAAAGAATGTGATTGGAGGCTTGGAGCATTGTTTTGGGGTTTGATTGATTGAGATTTGTGAGACAGAAGAGAAGATGAGTGAGCAACAGCCACAGGAAGTTACTACATTGCTCATGAGGCGCTGCAAGGTTGTTTGGCGCCTTCTCCTTCTCTTCAATTTCGCCCTTGGAGGTTTCTTAATTTCTTCTTTTTCTTAATTACATTCTATTTCATCCTTTTACTGCCGTATATTATAATCCATGCTTACTTAGCTTCTCATATATTCTCACTCACGAATTCGTTGCCTTCTTATGCTTTCATGCCTTGCATGTGTTTGATATATTGACAAACACAACTTTTGTCACATTCTTCAATTTTTTTTACATGTGTGTTTTACCCCCAACTTGCACCTGCTTCATCCTAACCTTGATCGCCAAATTAATGATTTCATTTCATAATTTCATTCATCATGTGATGGAAAATTCTCAACCTATATTAGTTTGGCCTTAACTCTTTATGATGTTGAACTAGCATGAGATTATATCCTGTTCCAAATAAAAGAACGTAAGCATAATTCATTGCAACAGTTAATGTTCTGAAAATTATTTAGATGGATGCCTTAATTTTATGACTAACATCTCGCTTTAGTTCATGGATCACATTCTGCTTTGTTGCTCCATGATATGTATTCCCGGCAGCTTATATATTCGCCGGAGTGCAATTGCGAGAGTTGAAGGAGAATCGTGGAAGGAAATCACATAGATTGCACAAGGGTAGAGCAAGTTCTGAAGTCCCTCGGGATCCTATCACAGCTTCAGTGGATTGGAATTACGACGATCTGCTGATCCCTGCCACGACGCCTGTGGCAGCGCGCAATCCTCTCCTTGAGGAACAACAACGTGAAGTGCTCCTGTGGATGCTGCAAGAGAAAAGAAAAATGAAACCTAAGGACCGGGCAGAGAAGAAACAAATCGATGAGGAAAAGGCCATTCTCAAAAGGTTCCTGCGTGCAAAGTCCATACCAAAGTTTTAGTGTTTCAAGGCCAGTTCTATTACATGACCATACTAACAAACTAGCATTTTATAAACTCTGGTTTGTTTTTGGCAATCAAGTACATTTTATGGCATTGCTCTTCCAATAACTTTTATGTTTGGTGATGACTCATGCCTTGTATAATTACCTACCACCCTCAGCATTTGGGTGTTATGTAGATTCATTGTTTACCCCATTGAATGAACACATACACACACCTTGTGATTGGTTATAAAATTAATTTAAAAGGAAAAATAAACGATCAAGATCCTCCCCTTTTCAAATGAACAGGAAAAGATCATGATCACATCTTTCATTGAATAGGATATTCTGCTCTTCATTTGTAGCGTATGTGGAGGATATAAATGTTGAAGTGTTATGTATATAACATGCCTCTACCCCGTTCACAAGGAATATGCGAGAATATTATCCCGTTTAATTCTTCAAAAGCAACCTTCATTTACAATGAGAACCACTATGTCCTTCTAGCTGTGTACTGAGTACTCAAGTTTTGTTCTCCTAACATGTGATATCTCTTGGTTGTGTTGTGTGTGACTCTGAATGAGTGAGGTACTGGCAATTGTGATGAGTAAATTCTTCTATACTGAAAATCAACGTGGGAGAAAGAGCCACGTAATGGCAAATGAAGACATAAGAAAGGATAGTGATATTAACAGCAGAATCTGACTGGGCATGTGCATATTTGTGGCGAACTTATCACGGGAGAAATACTCAACACATCAAACTTCCAAGTGGGTCACTGTGTACAGCCGAAATGCCTTTTTCTTCTACTCAATAACTTAACCGTTAACATCTAGCAAGAGTTAGGCAGCATTCGGAAGAGAGGCTAAGACTTAGAGACAGAAACTAAACTAAATCCCTGTATTATGTTTGTTGTAAAGTATATAGAACTGAGTTATACCTCAATATCTTGTTTGGTAGGAGTATGTGTAATAATGAGGTGAGGATTAGGGGTAAAATGGAGGTAAGGTTGGAAAGATAAGGATGCTTAAAGGAGTAAAATAAAAATTAGAAAAGTTAGATGATGATATTTTTAAAATAAATGTTACACAAGTTTCAGTTTCCATTCTCAGGAATTTCAGTCATCTCTATCTCTATTTTCTGGAGGTACTGAAGAGATTAAAATTTTGTATTCCAAAACTGAAATTTTAATTATAATCTCTGACAACCAAACATTATACTCAATCTTCCAATCTCAGACCTTAAGGTTCTTGAACCACACTCTGTATTGAAAGTACTATTTATCTATGATGATACAAAATCCCTAATCTATTGCTGACAAACAAAAAAAAATCGGTAACATCTAGCAGCTTAGCATTTTAATTTTGAACAAGAGATGAAATATTCACTATTTGGCCATCAATGCAGAGGAGTTTGAATTATGCCAGTTGTTGTACTTTTGCTTGAAGTTGACAATATAGCTCATTACTCTCTTGTCCGGCCAACTCACAAAGTTATTGTTTCTATTGAATTATATCTGTAATGCCAAAAACCATCGAATCCCTGGACCCTAGCAGTAGATAAAGTTACCACAACCACTACAAGTCACTTAATTAGCAACCACATGGTTTTTCTTCTTTTCATCTTCTTAGTCTATTTAAGAGTCCTATAATTCATGGATCTTGGACGATCTTCGTGCACCATAAAAATCACAAATTTAAGTAAAGATTAATTTTTGCTTCAACGCAATTTACCCGAAGTGCTTTCATATCTTCATTTATACCGATCAAAATCGCGTTATTTTATGGGTACAACAACAACGAATAAATTGGCCTTAAAGCCACTACTATAAAATAACTAATCATATACCACAATATATTTTAATGCACTAGTACACGTTTGGGAATTTTCCAAAATCCAATAAAAGGAACTTTCGGCTACAATCCTATGGAAAATTACGCCATCATCCGTCACCATGACTTTTCTTCTCCCTATCCTAGGAGTTGACAGGTTTTCCATTCAGCTTGGGAAAAGGGTCTTGCTTGCTCAATACAACCACTTTGCTTTTATGGGCAAAATAACCCTTCATGAGATTCTTATATATCAGAATGGCCATTATACATTCTACCTGCAAAGCATCAAATATTTATTATTATTATTTTTTTTTTCAAAAAAACTCTGAAAATGTTATTTATTTGATTTGTTTAATTTTGAAAGAGATAAGCAGAAATAGGAAAGGAAAGAAGAATTTAAAGAGATAACCTCTTCAACATCCATGTCAATTTCAAGCCATTTCAATGCTTTAACAATAACATCCAACTTCACCTGATGGGCTTTACTTGGGTCCTTCTGCTTTTGAATAATGTAACTGCCATTTGAAATCAGTGATTCAAGTAAATATCAGAATCATCTATCAACACACATATACAGTGAAATGGAGATACAAGGTGAATATGGATACTTACATCTTCTTTACTAATCTCTGGTATACTTGAAGTTCCAACTTCTCTAGGACAAGATATACGCCTGATCTCAAGAACCTATAAAAGATGTGAACCGAATTATTGTCTCCAGGGTCTAGAACAAATTTGGAACAATTCTGTTAGGGACAGAGCTCCTAATGGAATTAAAGTTAACAAAAGAAGGAGATTCAAGAGTATTTCAGGTAGTGTTGGAAATATGACTAATGCCGTGGTGGCTGAGGGGGTCTCTAACTGATAGCTAAGCTGGACAGTGTGTGAGGAATGTGATGATTGCATGTGAGTGCATAAAACCGTTAAGGGGGAGAAGGGGATATTTGTAGGGATGTGAGAGTTAAGGAGGTAAGCTGAATATTGGTTGGAATTGGGAGAGTAGAGCTGCTCGACAGTGCTCTGTGTTTTCCTTTCTTTTTTGCCTTTCTTTCATAAGTTTTCTTCTAAATTCCTCTTCACTGATTTCAGTGATAAATACAATTATCATTTCCTTCTATTTGTTCTCTGTTGTCAAATTCCTTATCAGGAAACAAGGATGAGCAATCCTACCTGTTCTCATGATCTTGGAGTGCACGCCGAAGAAGCCGAAGATCCCCCCTTCTGAGAGCTTGCACAATGTCACTGTACTGTCCAACATTAGAGGATATTATTTATATTGAAACTTCATAGGCACACAAACTTTTGTATAACTATAAATGAGACCTATCAAAGGAATCTGCAAAGATTTCTTTTTGAATTTACCTTTCAATTTCATACCAAAATAACCACATTAATAATAGGGCAGCATGCAAAATTTTCTTTATATGTTCATTCTGTTCTAATCTGTCTGAACTAGCTCTCAATTTGGCAGTCATTAAGTATAATTGGCTACAACTAACAATGTAAGATAATTGATTCAACCACCCTAACTTATAAGTTATTTTGCATTTGCCACCCTAATCTATTGCAATCATCTCACTACTTTCCACTAATAATTATCAGTTATATCCTTATATTCTTGTTTTGGTTATGAAACAAAAAATATACATCCATTACCATGAGTGTGTTAATGGAAAGGTTGTAACATACCTCAAGCAGACTGTACTTCTCCAAAAGCATATTTGTAGGTAATATGCCTATTGAAAGCTTCACCGGGATAAGATGTTTAAGAATCATCCTGTGTGAAACAAAAACAATTATCCAATCATCCTCAGACCAATGCTTAAGGATTGTTCATCTAAATAAAGGTGCATTTTTACGGTGGCTTTATGGCTGCAAGCACATCCTAGACAACCTACTAAAACCCCACTTCATTCAAATACAATGTACACAGTTGGCACACCTGAACAAACCTTATATTGGCTTCACTCCGTGGGTTGCAATGCTCTAAGGCATATGATAATTTATGATCAGCCTGTCAAGGTGCACATTGAAATTGAAGAGGTTTCAGCATTCATTTATTTTAGCTAACATATTGCAAGCTTACAGAAATGTTTATTGAAAGTTAGCATCAACTAAAAACTACATACATCAGAGGTAAATTGCAGAAAACTACAAAGCCAACAAACATTGCAGAAGGTATCACAACACAGACACTGTAAATAATTTTAACCGAATGTGGATTACTTACTGCAGGAAAATTTTCATTGAAAACTTCAAGACGACCAGTATAGTACATGTAAGTAACCTGAAACACATTAAAAATATAAATCATCTAGAGAATATATTGTATATGCATATAGAGAAGATGCATACATAAAGTAATCAAAATCTAACCTTGTCTCTCTTAGGAAATTCCTCAAAGTCAAATATGCGTGCAGTTTCAATACTTCGTATCACACTACGGCAAAGATGAACTGTACCCAACTACAAAACCATTTATAGAAGAAAAATTCAAGTTATAAATTAACACAAAGATGTCAATAATATGAAGCACGGTACAACATGAAACACTGTTCAATTGGACAAACCCAGTATGAATTTTACTTATGGTGATGTTTCAGGCTATATAACTATGGTATAATTTTTTCTCCAAGCAAAAAATGTAAATAAATTTATAACGCAGGTGGAAGTATTTCGATGTGTTCGTGAAATGGTCTACACGGATTACAGTTATAGTAACTATTACAAAGTGACCCCACACTTCCTAAATGTTCAGTTAGTTTAATCTTGGCCAGAACCTTTCTTTGTGACCCCAGTAAACATATCATGCATTTGATAAAATCCAGATGCTCTAGATTTGGACCAGCATTGTGTATCAACTATCAAGAGATTAGATGAAAAAAAAAGAGTGGAAAAAAGGACTAGGTAACCATAAATACCTTAAAGTAAATCTTGAACAACTGGCAAGTTACATATAGTGCCCCAACACGCTTAGAACCTTTTCCCTGTTATTGCAAGCAAGCCAATAAAGAAGTGAGTGCAATGATTCCCCCTTGCTCACTCACACAATATATACATATAACAGTAACCGATATGTAGAAGAATACATACCGCAAGAACACCAAATACTTTCATAAGGAAGGAACCAGCTCCTTTCAATTTCTCCGGGGATTTCCCATTGGAAGCTAACTCTCTATCCGCCTAGAATAGCACAAAACCTCACAGAAAACTTCCAGAATATTTGAAAAAAGAAGAAAAAGAATGAAATGTAAATCGATACCTTCTCGGCAAGAACCCTAATATCATAAACAATGGCATATAAAGCCTCCATAGCCCAGGCAGATTCCCAGTTTCGAAACTCCTGTATAAACGCACTGAAACACACACCAATAAATTCCACGAGATAAAAATTCGAATGAAGAAATAAAGTGAATAGGAAAGGAAGGGTTACTTGGCGGCTTTTTCAAAGGCGGTGTAGGCTTCGAGCAAATTCGATTGACGGTAGCTCTGGAGGCAGCGGAAGAGTGGGAGGATGATGTCAGAGTACTGGCCGTAGTTATCGGAGTTCTTGAGGAGCCTTGGGGCGTCGTGGAAGATGTTGAGGGCGTCGGCGAGGGAGAGGAGGAAATGGGAGTCGGACGAGACGGCGAAGAGTGACTTCAACGAAGCACCGTCTTGGGACGACACAGCGTCGGAGAAACGGTTGAGGTACTCCGTGATCCTTCTATGAGCTTCCCCCATGCTCATGTAAGCCATTCTTCACTCCTTCCCAGCTTCGATTCAGCAAGATTCAAGCTTGTGTGTAACCCTCTTCTCTTGTTAGAGTGTGCCACTCTTTTTTTTTGGTCTTGGGCTCAAAACTCTCGTTTCCTTATTGCGCCGCAAAACTCTCAACTATTTTTTGGACTTGAATCTGAAGTAACTTCCGAATCCTGTTATTCAGGGTCAGCCCAGAATTTTGGGCTTCCACCTCAATCACTTGGCCCGTTATATTAGTACCAAAAAAAAGAAATAAAGTACGATATAAAAACTAAGTTGGATTGGTCTAGTAGTTAGCTTACTAATCTACTTAAACAAGTGTCCAGCCTTGTGCATATAGCAATTTATTGGTTAGTAACAAACCCTTAAAAAAACTCTGATCTGTGACAGATTAGTCTATCGGGTGGAGATACCGTGAAAAACAAAGAAAACAAAGAGTAAGATATAAAAGATTAATTATTTAAAAAATGTTTTAGGATGAGCATTTTGGAGAAGTTCATTAATTTAGAGAGTTAGTTCAACATAATTAAGTTGATTGTTAGGCGAATGTCACATGCAAGGTATTATAAACACTGTATAGTGCTAAACCTCAATCACTTGGCGCATTATAGTGTTACCTTATTTAGAGAAAGTTGTAATTAAAAAAAAAAAGGTTAAGATAATGTACATATATTTGTGGTGATTATTTTAGGAATAAATAAAGAAGTAAAATATAAAAGATTAATAATTTAGAGCATGTTTTAGCCTGAGCATTTTGGAGAAGTTCATTAAATTAGAGAGAGCTGGTTCAACATAAGTAAGTTGATTAGGCTAATGTCACATGCAGGTATTAATCAACCCTTTAGATACCGAAATAATGATGGCATTGCTTTTGTCTAGTTATTAAGTGATTGATGAGCAAGTGCAACAAAAGAGAAAATGGTTAAGAGGGATTGTTGAAAACTTGTGGCGATTTGTCGAATGAGGAATGGAACGTGATTAGGATTTAGGAAGTTAATCAAATCTTAGTTGTCTCCACTTAGTGTGTGTTTAGATTAAAGTTTGTAAATAAAAATTTGCATAAAATTGATTTTAATGATAAATAAGTTTTGATTAACGTGATTTATATTTGACAATCTTTATATTAAAATTGATTATAGTAAAATAAATGTTGTTTGGATTATACTACTTAAAATTACTTTTAGCTAAAAAATTACAAAAGAAACATCAATTTAAATAATTTTTTTATATACCTACAAAATTAGAACACTACTATAAAAAATAATATAAAAAAGATTTATCATATAAATAAAATAAATACAATAAAAAATAAAAATATAAAAGAGAGTACTATAAATTTTATAACGTCAAACAAAAAGAAAATATTCTATAATTTTTTTAGTATGTATTATTTAATTTAGTATTATTTTGGACTATAAATTTTTTATTATTTATGACTCTATTGTTACTTATAATTAATTTTTTATTTTTTTTATTTTTTTTATAGGATCATAATTTATATTATACAAAATTTTGATAATAAACGTAGTATATAATAATTACAATTACAAATTTTACAAAGTCAGAATAAAAAATAAAAAATTAATACAAAACAAAAATAGAATACATCAAAAGAATAGAAAAAAAATCATACAAATAAGAAATAATAAAAATTTCATAAAACCAACAACATATATTATATGAACCAAAAAAATACCATAAAAAGTAAATAAAATTCATATGAATAAAATCAAATAAAAAAAATTCATACACAACATAAATACAATGCAATAAAGGATAAAAAAAGAATTCATATGAAAAAAATAATAAAAATATCATAAAAATTAATAAAATATCTAAAAAATTAGAGCACTATAAAAAATAAAAAAAGTCAACAACATTTGTCATATAAATAAAAGAAATACAATAAAATAAATAAAAAATCATATGAACAAAGCCAACCAAAAATAAAAAAAAAAGATTTCATAAAAAATATACATATAAAAAATAATATAGTAAATAATAAAAAAATTCATATAAAAACATAATGTGAAAAATCAGAACCCTGCATAAATAATATAAAAATAGAGCAATGCTAGGGGTCAGCAATTTTTGTGATTGTTAGCCATCAACTAGCTATTAATGATGATTTGATGGTGTGAGATTGGTGTGAGATTTCATCCAATGGCTTACCTTTCTCTGTTGGTTACATGCTGGCCAAAATTCAATAAAACTGCTGGCCCCGTAGACTTTTCCATAAAAATATTTATCATATAAATAAAAAATATAATAAAAAATATAAATAAAAAATATAATAAAAAACATAAAAATTAAAATATAAGAATGAGTACTAGAAATCATAAAAATATTAAAATATTGAACAAATCTGAACAATTTTGATAAAAAATAATTGGAACGAAAAAACTATAAAGAAATAATAGTTATTGGTATCATTCTTATAGAATCAAAAGAAAATGAAGGGCAGAGTTGGTAAAAAAGAAATAAATTTTTTACCTGATTTTCTAATGGTAATCAGCAATCATGAATGTGAAACGCAGAAGCTACAAATTTTAGCTTATCCTAAACGTGTGTTCAGATGCAGAATCTGTGTTCAAAAAAATAAAAATTATTAAACATTAAAGTGAAACTTTCAAGAAGTTCAAACGAACTTCTCTCCTTCCCCACGTGTTTGCCAAACACACCCTTAATTGAAAATGGCAATGATTGAAAAGCTTAAAGTTAGAAACGTGGGGCCCATTCCCTGTATACCAACCACATAAGTGGCAAGAAGTTGACAAGATCATTGATCATCCATTTTCTTCTCTTCCACTTCTCTGTTTCTCAGAGCGGCACGCAAGACAAAGCGAACCAATTGCATTTAGTTTCAGCACCATCTGTAATGCCTGCAACTAGCAATTATCTTATTCTTATGCTCTTGTATTAAATTATTCAAAGTATAAACCGAAAATAGTGCTTTCTATATATATTTATTTTGAAAATAGATTATCTCCATTTTTTTTAGTGTGTCTTTTTTTATTTTTTCTTTTATATTTATTTTTATTTTATTTATAAAATTAATGGTAAAAAATCACATTTTACTCTTTTAATTGTTAAAAAAATTGAAAGGATGCATTTTCTATTTTTTCCTACTCTCATCTTTCCCCTGGTTGCTCTCTCTAGTCTCTACTCAGCAAGTAATGAAAATTATTATTATAGTAAAACCATTACAAACGCATGAATTGTGTTGACAGATTTTATTCTCAATTGAATGGATAGTTGGAATAAATTCCTAAAGTGATATATCAGAATTTTGCTATATATTAATTTATTTTTTTGGTTTTAATTACATTATTATCGTCTCTAAAATTGAATTTTGGGTATTATAGTAGTTTTTTTTACCCTTTTTTCCTAGTAATTCAGTTATTAGAGTGACGAATTATCATTCTAATGCCACATTAAACGCTAATAAAACGAAATCGTTTGTTTTTTGTATCCAATAAAAATAGATGCCAAGTTGTTTTCATATATGTTGGCGTCTTTTGTTTTTTTGTTTTTTTGTTTTTTTTTTTTTTACATCTTTTGTATTGTATCAAAAGGATTTTGTATCTATTTTTATTAGACGCCAAAAATAAATAACATTATTCAACTAGGTGGCGTTTGTTTGTGAGACAGAAATTGAAAAACAGAAACTGAGGTAGCGTTTGTTTTCAGGTACTGAGACAGAGACTAAGAGACTGAAACTCAGTATTGTGTTTGTTAGTTCAGAGACTGGTACTAAAATTTCTGTCTCTGTCTCCAAAATTTCAGTATTTCAATACCTCCAAAAAGTAGGGAGACAGGGGACTGAAATTTTTGGAGATGGAGACTGAAACTTTAATAACATTTTATACCTAAAATATTTTCATTTCAATTAATTAATTCCAATTTTATCCTTTGTGCAAATTAAATTAGAGTTTCATTCTTGTTTCAATTCCTGTCTCCCATTTACACCAAACAGAATACTGAGATTTATTTCAATCACGGTCTCTTAGGTAGCGTTTGTTTTCAGGTACTGAGACAGAGACTGAGAGACTGAGACTCAGTATTGTGTTTGTTAGTTCAGAGACTGGTACTAAAATTTCTGTCTCTGTCTCCAAAATTTCAGTATTTCAGTATCTCCAAAAAGTAGGGACACAGGGAACTGAAATTTTTAGAGATGGAGACTGAAACTTTAATAACATTTTATACCTAAAATACTTTCATTTCAATTAATTAATTCCAATTTTACCCTTTGTGCAAATTAAATTAGAATTTCATTCTTGATTTAATTCCTGTCTCCCATTTTGCACCAAACAGAATACTGAGATTTGTTTCAATCCCTGGCTTTTAGTCTTTGTCTCTCAATCTCAGTCTTTTTGTCTCTGTCTCTCCACCAAACGCTACCTTAGTCTCTGTCTCTCAGTCTCAGTCTTTCTCTCTCTGTCTCTCCACCAAACGCTACCTGAGATAGTGAGAGACAAGAACTTAAAAAAATCTTAGTATTGTGTTTGGCGTAATGGTGTATAAAATTGAATTATGTATCATTATCTTGTTTGGTTTGAATTAAAACTAGATACTAAAATTATTAAATTTACAATTATACTCTTAAATTTTGTATGCAACCCTAATCCCAAATCCAGATTTCAGTTTTTCAGAAATGTCACCGTAACCCACTCCAGACCTCTTCTTGTCTCCTCTCCCCAAATATTTCGGTCTTCTCCATCGCCGGCAGAAAAGCCGAATACTACCGAGCAACAACGGCGCGCCTGTCTCCAGTGGTTCACAATCGCGTCTTGAAGCCTCCAACGGTCCTCTCATTGTTGCGGATTGCGTGCTTCCGGGTCTGCGCCGCCACCATCGCCATCTTTTCGGAGCTGTGTCTCTTGTCTCTCAACGAACTAGGTAAGTTCGTGAAGTACAATATTGATATCTGTTTTGGCATGTGTTGACTTAATCTGATTTGGTATATTGAGTCTTGATTATGAACATGCATTCTACAACACATTTTTCTTAAATTCAATTCTTGATAAAGCCACCTAACCAAATGAAGAAGGTATATAGATAGAGTTATGTTGTAGTTAATGACTTATTAGAAAAAAGGTATAGAAAGAGTTATATTTTCGCTAGTTGGTTCCTTCCCAAGATTTTTGTGGATTATATCACTACTATATTTTCTTTTTGCTCTTTTCTATTAAAACTAGAGAATAAAAATGTAAACTTCTACTGGGTTGGTTGAATATCAGGTCTTCAAGTCTTGGAGTATTTATTTGCATCTAATGTTCTGGCACACATAGAAGTCTAGGAGTCCACTTATGGAAGGTATGATTGTTATGTGTTTATTTGCATATTGTAGGAACGAAGCCTAGTGTGTTTGGAACCTGCTGTATTTGCGTGTTCGAATCTCTTTTTTTGTTTTCCCAAGTTCAGAATTGCTTAAAATTTTAAAATTATTTTAGAAAAGTGAAATAGTTATTTTCCTAATTTGCCTTTGTCTGTTAATTTGTTTGCATATTCACATGAACCTGTGACCTTTTGTGGTCTTTAATACAATAAAATTGGGGAATTGAGGTTGGTAGGAAACTGCTCAAGTTAACTTAGTTCAGGTGTTGATGTAGTGTAAAAATTAAATACTACTTGCCATTGCCCTATTCCCCTTTGAATTCTCTTTTTTTTTTCTTTTATGGCATTCTATTATTATATCTCTAGTTGCAATGGTTGAAATAATTAAGCTACCTCAGTTCTTGACTTTTAATTTTATTTACCCTAAAAAAATTATAACTGAATTACTTTCTTGCTTAACTTTTCATCAGTTATAACTTATGGTTACTTAATATTATTACCAATTAATAAGTTACCAATTAGTAGCTACCCGAAGGTTCATAAAACAAGTGACTAACTCACTTAATTGAATTGGTCTTAACTTACTATTCAACATTTTACAGAATAACGAATCTAGTTAACTTTCCAAAACTTGTTAAATCCAAAATTAGTTTCTATGGTATGCAATAATCAATATAAGAGTCTAATAAAATTGATTTAGTGAGTTGATCTACTTATATGGTTTTCTAATGTAGGAAGCTGTGAATGTATGACTTGAAGTTGCACATGGTTTAGATAGGCAGGTCCAAGTGTCCAACATGCTGAAGTTGCAGATGATCGATCTTGTCATTTGAATTCCAGTTTGAAGTCGATTGACTGAGTTGAAAATCTGTATAATGATGTATTTTTGAAATTGTTAGCAGTCTTTCAACTTTTTATTTCTGTAGTCTGTATTGTCCTGGTCATAGTATTATTGTTTAAGTTGTAGTTTGACACTTGAATTGAAACAGGCAAATGACAAATTGTATAAATTAGTTTGAGTATATGTTTCAGTATTTTTTTAAGTATATAATGATTAGATAACAAAAAAACTTCATGCTGAAATCACCAACAAAGAAGCAAGGAAGACTTAAATTTACAATTGTAAGAATTGTGATCCACAGAGAGACTACTGTCATAAAATATTAAGCCACCTAAATTGATGGTCTAATAACCATACATGTTGTTCCACTCCCTTTTCGACAAACCATTCATGCAAAAAACATTTTTGGTTTACAAAACCAACAAAAACTTTCAAACTATTGCAGGGCCTCTTATAGGATTTGCTTTGCTCATAGCACTACTTGCAAGTGGATTATATGTTAAAAGTTTGAAGAAATTGAAAAATGATACTGTTGTCCTCTCCAGTGATTCAAACTCCACCAACCTGATATGCTCAACAAACAAAAGCTTTCCTATGTATATGGAAACCAGCAGAAGATGCTCCATGGCTTCATGGCTGACGCCAGATCTTCTTGTAGAAATTAAGTATTGCTTGGTTAACTACACATAGAGGAGACTGAGAAGGCCATCAAGAATTTCAGTGAAGAAAACAAGATTGGTGATTTGGCCTAAATAGAAGTACAAGATTACTCAATAAACAGAAGTACAGAAGTTGACTAAGTAAGCAGAAAGAGATTAACCACACAAAAACCATTTATAGAGTTCCATTTCTTATACTAAATTTAAATGCACCAAACAAGCCAATTTGCATATAAACCATTTCCAGCCATGTATTTAACCACACAATTGCCAAAATGAAGGCCATATAAACTGCCTTTTCACGGCTAAATCATCAATGCAGACCGCAATATACAACCACTTTGATAGTTATGTTTAGTCAGAATAAGAAGGTCCCATAGATAATTTTCTTACCCTTACAAAAAAGTAAATTATTCAAAAACAATAATATCCCTAGATAGCAAGATCAGTAAACTGAAAGTGACTTTTTCAGGTACTTTAAGCAAATCAAAGTCTTTCAAAAGGCAAAAAAGAAGATTTGGTAATTAAAATGTGAAGTGGTTCACATTTGACACAAATAACTATGTCGTCATTATCACCTAAGCCATATCATGTACATTCAACAATTTCACTTACCAGTTTAGAGAACAAACATTCTTTTCTTCAAATAGATATGTTAAGAATTGTAGCCTACCTAGCAATAGTTCTAATATATAAACCAAAATGCTGTTATATATAAAGCTGCACCCATAGAGGTTTGAAGCTGCACTAATCCACAAGTATTAAAAACCAAACAGAGACATGGAAACTTACTAAAATAGCCAAAATGAATCACTGACCTTGGTATCAAACTGACCAACCTTAACAACTGATCCCAGATTGTTCAGTTCTTAGTTCTTACGAGAAAAAAAAAAGGAAGTAAACATCATAAACTAATGCTGTTATAAAGCTAAAATAAATGGGTTAGTTAGCTTGGCTTTCATTCTCGTCAAAGAATACACTTAAATTGAAATGAAGAAGAATGAAGGACCAAAATAATTTCTTCAACTTCAGTGCTACTACTTCACACCACTAACAAAATAATGACAAACCAAGCAAAGAGGTTCTGAGTACAAATACACCTTTCAAAAACAAACAAATTTGATTTAAGCATTACACAAACAATGGTTAAATCCACAGATCAAACTGAATATCAGAAGAAGATAAAAGTCCCATTGCTAAGTCACGACAAATCTATAAATTAGGGCACGACGAAAACAATGAAAGGAATCAGTAAAGTAAACAACTTTTGTATAGAACTAACCTGGGTTAGAGCAGTTAGGACGAGGAGTTGATGATTGACGTCGACAGCAACCGGAGAGAGGCGACAGCTTCGTTCTTTGATTTTTCTGTGAAGGAGAAAAAGAGGAGATGAGAAGATGGGGGATACGAAGATGAACTTGTAAGCGACAAATCACTTACCTATCAGTGGCAAGGCCAATGACGCGGTGGCTGCTCTTGAGATGGTGCTCTAGAGGCTGCAGTGGCTGTTCTGAAGAACAAAGAAAAATGAGAAGATGGAGTTACGAGGGTTGATAGAGAAACCCTGATTTACACTAAGGGTAATTTTGGAATTATTGAGTTAGAATAGGGGTAATTTAGATACAAATTATAATTAAAATTTTTGTCCCCGTCTTTAAAATTTTTTGTCTCCAGTGTTTCTATTTTTTGGAGGTACTGAAATACTGAAATTTTGAAGACGGAGACAGAAATTTAAGTACCAGTCTCTAGCTCAACAAACATAATACTGAGTCTCTGTCTCCCAATCTGAGTTCTAGTCTCTGTAAATAAACGCTACCTTAGGTAGTGTTTGTTTTCAGGTACTGAGACAGAGATTGAGAGACTGAGACTCAGTATCGTGTTTGTTAGTTCAAAGACTGGTACTAAAATTTCTGTCTCTGTCTCCAAAATTTCAGTATTTCAGTACCTCCAAAAAGTAGGGACACAGGGGACTGAAATTTTTAGAGATGGAAACTGAAACTTTAATAACATTTTATACCTAAAATACTTTCATTTCAATTAATTAATTCCAATTTTATCCTTTGTGCAAATTAAATTAGAGTTTCATTCTTGTTTCAACTCCTGTCTCCCATTTTGCACCAAACAGAATACTGAGATTTATTTCAATCCCTGTCTCTTAGTCTCTGTCTCTCAGTCTCAGTCTTTCTGTCTCTGTCTCTCCACCAAACGCTACCGTGTCTAGTGTGGCACTGAAGTGCTTCACCTTACTTTATTTGCTAAGATACCGTCGAGAAAAATTGAGAGACCGATATGATATTCGGAGATTAATCTCAAAGATGATAATATTGTAACTAAAATTCCAGAAATCAAATTAATATATGGCATAAATCTCGGGCACCATTTTAAATAAGAGAGATTATATGGTGCTTACTAAGAAAATTAACATAACATACTATTTTTATAGGTCAATTGTCGCTTTTTAATTTACATATGGATGCACAGAAGGTGTAGGACTCTGAAATGGGAGTGGGGAGTGCTTCACAAAATTGTGGTGTCAGGGGTGAAACAACTCGGACCCTCCGAGTTCCACGCACAACACGCACGGTCCGAGTAGCGTGCATTTGGTTCAGGGCAGGTTGCAACTCGAACCCTCCGAGTTTCATATAGGTCACGGACCATTGGATTTGCAATCACACCAATCGCACGGTCCGAATTGAAGCCACACTTCACACGCGTCGCTCTCTTGCTGATTTCCGAAACGATGCCCCTAAAAAACAAACAAAGATTTTCAACCCTCTCTCACCATCCGATTACAATTCACTCTCTCACATTTCACTCTCAGCTTGAGTCACCTCCTTCTTCCTTTCTGCGTAGCTACGTTTTGCATGGTGGAAGAGAAATAATCATGCCCAAAAAATATAAAGTTAAAGATGTTGATCGATCTGAGCTTCATATTATTCATTATCTCAGTGATCCTGATTACGTAAGTTTTTTTTATTTTTTTAAATTTTATAAATTTTTTTATGTTTATAATTATTAATATTAAAAATTTAATTATTATGATTGTTGTTAAAAATACAGATGAAGAATATAAATAGAATGGTTATGACTAATTTTTTAATATTTGTTAGATTTTTCTAAAATTTTTTTACAGATTTTTAATTATAAATATTATTATTAGGAAATTCGTTATTATTATTGTTGTTAGTTTTCGACTGTAATAAAAAAAAAAGTAAACAGAATGGTTATTCAATAGAGAATGTAATTTTTTTAAATTTTTATTAATTTTTAGTATAATTATGTGTAAGTTAATCATATTTAAATATTTTTTAAAAAAATTAACTATAACTGTTATCAATAAAGTTAAATGTTAATGTTATTGTTATTGTGAGAAAGTGTAAATACTGAATGATTAATAGGATTATTTTAATTAAGGCATGTTAGATTTTTTATTATGACAATATTTAAATTTTTTTAATTGTAGTAATTATTATTAGCAAGTTAATTATTACCGTTGTTAGAATATGAATGATGGCATATACTGATTGTTAATATTTTTTATTATTGAGGAAAAAATGTTTAACAAATGAGTAATTAATATTAGATATTATTCTAGATGTTGTAATATTGTTGAGAATTTTGATTAGGAATATATGTATTAGTAATGATTTTTATTTGCAGTTATGAATAATTTTAAGGATTAATTAAATAATTTTAGAAGGTAGAAGAATTTGTTATATAAGAATTCAGTAAAATGATTGATGATGGTAAGTTAGTAATTGTTAATTATCTGACTAGTAATTTATTATGTTTTTTTTTGTAGAAATTAAGAAGGTTGACATGTGGTACCTAGTTCCTCCGAATCGGTACAACGATAGGGTGGAGGAGCATTTACGGATGATTAAATAATGCTAAATAAAAAGTTAATTATTCATAACTCAATCAATGTCTAAAAAAAAACACTAATACCACGATTACGTACCTGCAGTCATATATTCCAGAAATTCCGGAACATGCATGGCTTCCAAGTCTAAAACTCGCATGAATGATGGCTCCTCAAACGGCACTTCGTTTGCGAGTGCATTTGGCACTTCTGTCACATCTGGGGCGATGGTTCTGTCACCTTGATCTTCATCTCTATCTGGAATAACAAATTCATAGTTGCTTTCGAACTCTTCTTCACTGTCACTATTATAATCTTCCCATAGAATATTCCGGTCAGCCTCAGATTGTTCAAACTCAACATACAACTCGATGAACGAGATCTGAGACCGGTTTTCAATATACATTGAAAACATCTCCTACATGCTCGCTTTGTCCGTCATATATTTGGTTTGATACTGGACGAATCCACCAAACACTGGTATGGGATATCTGTATAGAATACAGGATATCTTTCTTGCCCTCTCAGAATCAATCTTTTCACAAATTACACCTTTGAACTCTTCAAAAGAGACAATAAAAGGAATAATAACATCTAGTGGGTTTTCACAAATAAATTTTACTCCTTCAATCGTTTGTAACAAAATTTGACCAAAATAGTATATTTTTAGTAATACTCTGTCACTCATTTTTTTCACTCACCACAAAAGAAGCATAACCTTAGCCTTAGCTACTAGATTTTCAAAATCAAAACTGAAAAAACCAGATAGAAGAAACAGAAGAAGCAGACGATCAAGAAGGAGGAAGACGCCACTAAGCTCCCACCAGTTCACTTCACACTTTTATATCACCATCTTTAACGAACTCGCACCCTTCGACTAGATTAACCTGGACCAAAAAAAAAGAAACGAATTCGGACCATCCGAGTTCGTCTTAACCCTTCCATAAAACGGAGGGTCCGAGTTCATTGTTTCCCAATTCAAATTCTCAGCTACGAACTCGGACCATGCGAATTGCAATCACATTTCTTAGTTACAAAATTGTAGGGTCCGATTTCAATTATCCGAATTTTTACCTCTCTTACCAAACAAATCGAACTGTGCGATTTGTTATTGAAAAATTTAAAGCCAAAGAACACGTACGGTCCGAGTTCTTTTATATTACACTGATAAAAAATTGTCCCACATATATGTCTAGTCCCCATGAATCCATATCAAAGTATAGCACACACATACCCTCCATTTTCATAAAATTGAGCCGTCAATTGTTAAAGATTGGAGACTTTTTTTAATGAAAAAAATTAAATTAAAGTAAAATAATCTCAAATGTTAAATCAAGTCCGTGAGAGAGAGAAATTAATCAAGTAACCATTAAATCCATTTGCATAATTTTCAGGAAAAAAGAAATTATTATTAAATCATTTTAATAAATTCATCATATTAATCTAATTTTTAATACATTTTAAATTTATTTAAACAATAGTTTGTTATAATAATAAAAATTTTGAGAAATCTTTTTAAATAAATAAATTAAGTATTTTATTTATCAAAATATATTATTGTAAGAGTATTTATTAATTTATGTAATATTACTTATTCCATTTATAATAAAAACAAGATGTATATAAATATATCTCATTTACACTATAAATAAGATAAATAAAATAATATAAATAAAATATTAAAAAAGTCTATTAATGTCTAATATAATAATAATAATAATAATAATAATAATAATAATAATAATAATAATAATTATTATTATTATTATTATTATATTATAAAATTAATTAAAATAATAAAAATTCATATTTTTTATTAAAAATTTGTTAAAATATAAAATTTAAATGAATTATGTAAATCGATTTTACTTTTTAAAATAATCTAAAATAAAATATAAACATTGTCTTTTTAGTTATTCAATAGTCTATCGTAAAAATTAAATAGATATATAAGTATCTCATTTACATTTTAAATGAAATTGACTAAAAAAATTTGAATATGTTATATCTTTAGTATGACAAAAAAATGTGGCTCTACGAGAAATTAATACTTGACTCTAATCTATTGATTTTGCATAAATTTTCTAGCGTTGTTATTTGTACAAATATAATTTAAATTCTCGTTTTATTTTTTTATTATAATAAATAATTAAACTTAAATAATTTAATTAATCATTATAAATTTTAATATAAAAGATTTAAGAATTGATATTTTAGTTTATAAAATATATAAATTAATTTTATATTCATTAAAATTAAATTTGATAAAATTATTGAAATGATATAATAAATAATTTTATTGAATATTTTTTAATTTTACTAAATTAATATAATTTTAATAATAATAATTTATTTTCATTTATTTATGATGATGCTACTGATGTAGCAATTCCAACATGACTAAAAATTTTGAAAGAATCCCGTTAGGAAGCTAATAGAGTATTTGTACAATGTGTATAATGGGCTATTTATTTAGCTTAATATAAGTTAAAAAATGAACATCCAAGATAAAATACTATTAATTTCTCAAACACAATATACCTATACTATCCAGAATAACCATCCGGGTACCAGGGATAATAAACATCTAATATCCTACTGAATCGAACATTCCTCAACTCCTATTATACACATTGTATAGATACTCCATTGGCTCCTTATACTTTCTCATTTTGAAATCGTTAAGATTTGAAATCATTTGTTTTAATTTAATCTTTTTTTCCTTTATCATTTTAAAATAAATATGCTCCAATTTTATTACTGACACGTAAGGATAATATACCGTGGTGATTTTCAAAAAGTACTGTTCATAACCTGACCCAATACTAAGGCCCATGTCCAAATAAGATAAAAAAAATGCTAAATCCATAGATTGGCCTCCCCGTGCAACCGACCTCTTTCCAAGAAGTCGGATTCAACACAGACTTCATTCCAAGGAAGTCAGGATTGAAGATTAGCTGGCAGATAACACTTATTCAAATAAGTAACTGCCCCTAAAATCTCTCAACCCACTTCCAGGAGCCATATCTCAACTTTCCTAAGATAAAGGAACGGTTATCCTTCTTAAAAGGTGGAACTACTCCAACGGTGGTTATTGGTTCACCACTATAAATACACTGACATCCCTCAGGTATCTCTAAGTTTCAATATTCTCTAAACCTGCTTAGGCTCTTGCTAACTTAAGCAATGGAGTGTCTTTACAGGTACTACCCCCATTCCTTCATACATACAAGTCGGACAGAGGCTCCCTGACGCGGACCTAGTCGGAGGCTTCCTCCATCAGACAATTGGGCCAGCCCAACGAGTTCACTCCATTAATCTCCGGTTACCCATCGTAACATTGGCGCCGTTGCCGGAGACTTGCGAGATCAACCAGTAATGGCGAACGATTCACACGAAGATGGCCACATAGCGTCCGATTCTAAGCAAGAGAATCATGACGTTGGAAACCACGACGCGGATATAGTCACCCATCAAGGGGTGACCAACCAGCATAGAGAGGGCACCTCTGGGTTGAAAGACCCAAAGGCAAACTCTTCTGAAGGGCGCGAATTCAAAAAGGAGGGACAATCCCATGCAGCTGATTTCATGGGATTGTTCCACGGTCACCAAGGGCACCTGGAGCAGTTGGAACAAGAACTGGAGCGACAACGAGAGACAGAGAGAAACTTGAGAAACGAGATCGAGCGACAAAGAGAGCTAGAAGAAAAGCTCTTAAGGTTGGAGTCTGCTCTTAAAAGTCAAAGTTCTCGCAGCGACTGAGAAGACTCTCCCTTAGGAGGAGAGGACCCATTCAGCGAGGACATCATGAGGGCAAAGGTTCCAAGGAACTTCAAAAGCCCTAATATGGACCTCTACGACGGAACCACTGACCCAAAGCACCATTAAGCAATTTCAAAAGTCGGAAGTACTTGGTCGACGCTTCTGATGCTACTCGCTGCAAAGCTTTTTCGACAACTCTCACCAAAGCAGCGATGAAGTGGTTCGACAGCTTCCCTCCAAGGTCAGTCACTAGTTTCGACGGCCTCTCATGAAAGTTCCTCATGCGGTTCTCTATCCAAAAGGATAAGGTAAAGCATACACCGAGCCTCCTGGGTGTAAAACAGGAGGTCGAGGAACCTTTGAGAGACTATATGGAAAGGTTCCACAAAGTGTACTTAGAGATTCAAGACCTGCCCACGGAGGCAGTGATCATGGGCCTAGTAAATGAATTTCGGGAAGGCACATTCTCCTAGTCCATCTCAAAAAGGCATCCGACCTCTTTGAGTAATGTACATGAAAGAGCTGAGAAGTACATCAACATGGAAAAAAATACCAGGCTCCGAGAGCCAAATTAGCGACCTGGGCACTCTCACTCGTCAAAAGAGAAAGAGAGAGCCCAAGAAAAATGAGGAAGTCGGCCCGGAAAGGCCTAGAAGATATCACTCCTATACTCCTCTACGAGTTTTCCTAGTTGATGTCTACAGGGAAATTTGTCATACTGAAAGGCTACCTCCCCCCCAGACCCATCAAAAACAAAAAGGGAGGAAAGTCGTAGCGACTACTGTGAGTACCATAAGATTTATGGTCACTCAATGAATGAGTGTTACGACCTGAAAAACGTGATAGAAATGCTGGACAAAGAAGGTCGGCTGGATAGATATATCGTAGAAAGGTCGAATCATCATGGCAAGAGAAAGCGAGACGACGAGGACCGAAGAGATCTACCACCACAGACCCCAAAAAGACATATACATATGATCTCGGGAGGATTCGGTAGAGGCGGTCTCACAAAGTCATCCCGCAAGAGGCATTTGAAGGAAGTCTACCAAGTCGGGGCCAAAGCTCCCGACCTTCCTACCATCTCTTTTACTAAAGAAGATGGGAAAGGAATTATTCCTGGACATGATGATCTAGTTGTGATATCCATGATCCTTGCCAATGCCCATCTTCATAGAACCCTGGTAGATCAAGGAAGCTCAGCCAACATCCTATTCAAACCAGCGTTCGATAAGCTGGGGTTGGATGAAAAGGAGTTAAAAGTTTATCCTGACACCCTATATGGGTTGGGGGACACACCAATAAAACCACTAGGATTCATACCCTTACATACCACCTTTGAAAAAGGGGCAAAATCCAAAACTCTGAACATCGACTTCATAGTCGTCAATGTGGGTTTAGCCTACAATGCCCTAATAGGCAGAATTATCCTAAATCGGCTCAGAATAGTGGTATCCACTCCCCACCTTTTCATGAAATTCTCAACATCAGAGGGGATAGCAACCATCAGGGGAGACCAGAAACTGGCGAGAAAATGCTACAATGAAAGCCTAAACCTGAGAGAAAAGGACAAGGAGATTCACACCATAGAGCTTGGAGGAGTTAGAGCTAAGGAAGAATTACGACCGCAACCCGGGAGAAAAATTGAAGAGGTGTAGATTGGAAAAGAGGAAGGAAAAAATACCAACATAGGAGCCAACCTAAAAGAATATCTGAAACAGGAACTTATAAGGCTCCTATAGGAAAATTCTGACCTCTTCGCCTAGAAAGCCTCCGACATGCCAGGGATAGATCCTGAACTCATGTCACATAAGCTTTCAGTATACCCCGGATCGCGGCCTGTTCAGCAAAGAAGACGGAAGCTCAGATCTGAACAGGCTCAAGTGGTGGAAGAGCAAGTACAAGCCCTCCTAGAAGCTGGCTTCATCAAAGAGGTTAAATATCCGGCGTGGCTGGCATATGTAGTGCTGGTCAAAAAGCAAAACGGCAAGTGGAGGATGTGCGTCGATTATACCGACCTGAATAAGACGTGTCCTAAAGACCCATATCCACTTCCAAGCATTGATACCTTAGTAGATTCCAGCTCGGGTATCAATACTTGTCGTTTATGGACGCATACTCGGGATATAATCAAATTCCGATGTATAAGCCGAATCAAGAAAAGGCATCTTTCATCGCGCCAAAAGCAAACTATTGCTATGTGGTTATGCCTTTCAGGCTAAAGAATGCAAGAGCCACATACCAAAGGCTGATGAATAAGGTGTTTGCACCTCATCTTGGGAATATAATGGAAGTCTATGTAGATGACATGCTACTAAAAACCAAGGATGAGGCCGACCTCCTGGCTGACCTTTCGCAAGTTTTCAGCACCATAAGGATGCATGGGATGAGACTAAATCCTGTAAAATACACCTTCGCGGTGGAGGCAGAAAAGTTTTTAGGATTTATGCTTACACAAAGGGGAATCAAAGCCAATTTTGACAAGTGTAAAGCAGTCCTAGAAATGAAAAGCCCGACTTGCTTAAGGGAAGTCCAGCAGCTAAACGGCCGACTTGCCACCCTCTCCAGGTTCTTGGCAGGATCATCATTAAGATCCCTACCACTATTCTCCATACTAATAAAAGGATGCCAGTTCGAATGGACTCATGAGTGCGAAGAAGCATTCCGGGAGTTCAAAAGATTTTTAAGCCAACCTCCCATTCTGACCCGACCTAAGGTTGGGGAAGAACTTGTCCTGTATTTGTCCATAGCCGACAAAGTTATAGCGTCAGCTCTAATATGAAAAGACGAGGTCGGGCAGCATCCCGTGTACTTCACCAGCAAAGTCCTACAAGGCCCTGAATTAAGGTATTAAAAATTTGAGAAGTTTGCGTATGCCTTAATAGTAGCCTCTCGAAGGTTACGGCCTTATTTTCAAGCTCACACTATAAGGGTTCGAACAAACCAGCCCATGAAACAAATCCTTCAGAAGACAGATATTGCGGGTAAAATGGTTCAATGGGCAGTAGAGCTATCCGAGTTTGACTTAAAGTACAAAACTCAGACGGCAATTAAAGCCCAATGTCTCACTGACTTCGTAGCAGAATATGCAGGAGATAAAGAGGAAGCTTCCACTACATGGGAGCTATATATAGATGGATCCTCAAACAAAATCAGAAGCGGTGCAGGAAAAATATTAGTCAACCAAGAAGGAACGCAAGTAGAAGTTGTCCTCAAATTTGAATTTCCAACTTCCAACAATCAGGCAGAATATGAAGCCTTAATTGCAGGGTTAAGGCTGGCAGAAGAAGTCGGCGCAACGAAAGTAGTGGTATTCAGCGACTCTCCGGTGGTGACCTCACAAATAAACGGAGAGTATCAGGCTAAAGATCCCAATATGAAGAGGTACTTGGACAAAACTTTGGAGTATCTCAGGTATTTTGCAGAAACCGAGGTCAAACATATAACTCGAGATTTCAACAGCAGAGCGGACGCCCTCTCCAAGCTAGCAAGTACCAAGTCAGGGAGAATAATAGAAGCTTGATCCAAGAAACTCTCCAAGAATCCTCTGTGGTAAAAGCAGAGGCCAAGCAAGACGTCTTTGAAGTCTCCAGATTAGACATCGGATGGATGAGCCAACTAATAGAATACCTAAAATTCGACGTCCTACCCAAAGAGGAAAAAGATGCCAAGAAAATTTAGAGGGAAGCACAAAACTACACTTTGGTTAAAAGTATCCTCTATAAAAGAGGAATATCTACACCATTGTTAAAGTGCGTCCCGACCTCAAGGACAATAGAAGTCTTAGAAAAGGTTCATAATGGTATCTGCGAAAACCATCTTGGAGCTAGGTCGTTAGCTAGAAAAGTAATCCGAGCTGGGTTCTATAGGTCGACCTTGCAGAAAGATGCCACCGAATTCGTGAAGAAGTGCCAGCCATGCCAAATGCATGCGAACTTCCATGTCTCTCCCCCCGAGGAGCTCATCAGCATAACTTCTCCATGGCCTTTTGTAAAATGGGGATTGGACTTATTAGGACCCTTTCTCCAAGCACTTGGACAAGTAAAATACCTAATAGTGGGGGTAGACTACTTCACGAAGTTGATCGAAGCAGAGTCATTGGCCACCATCACTGCCCAAAAAAGTCAGAAATTCCTCTACAAGAACATTATCACAAGGTATGGGGTACCTCACTCCATCACCACTGATAATGACACTCAATTCACCGACTCTACCTTTAGAAACGTGGTAGCCAGTTTGAAGATCAAGCATCAATTCACCTTGGTAGAGCACCCACAAGCAAATAGGCAAGCCGAGGCGGCTAACAAGGTCATAATGGCTGGGTTGAAGAAAAGATTGCAAGATGTAAATGGAGCATGGGTTGAAGAGCTTCCTCAAGTACTATGGGCTTATCGGACCACACCTCAGTCTGCCATAAGGGAAACACCCTTCCGACTTGCTTATGGCATAGAAGCCATGATACCAGTTGAAATCAACGTGCAAAGTCCAAGGGTGAGCTTTTACGACGAGGTTAGAAACATACAGGGGCACAAAGAAGAACTCGAGCTACTCCCTGAAGTCTGAGAACAAGCCCAGATAAGAGAAGTAGCATTGAAACAAAGGATGACAAATAGTTATAACAAGAAAGTCATTCTAAGAAGCTTCACTCCTGATGACTTGGTCTTGATCAGAAACGACATTGAAGTTAACAAGTATGGGGAAGAAAAGCTCGCTGCTAATTGGAAAGGGCCATACAAAATTCTTGAGGTCTTAGGAAAAGGCTATTACAAGGTGACCGACTTAAATGGCACCGAGTTACCTAGGTTGTGACATGCTTGTAATATGAAAAGATACAATAATTAAAAGCAAACTCCACTCTCTGATGTACTCTTTTTCCGACTTCATGGTTTTTTTCCCAAAGAAAGGGTTTTCCTGAAGGGGGTTTTTAACGAGACATCAAAGTGGAGGCTAAGGGGCAACAATTTCTAAACCCTTGGTAGCAAAAGGTACCTTTGCAAAATAAATAAAGATCTTTTTCTACATCTCTTTGTAAATTCCATTAAGTTATTATTTCTACGAAACGTGCCGACTTAAACTCGACAAAACGTGAAAATCCCATGAACCGACCTAGCAGGTCGTTAGGATAAAACGACGAGGTACGAGTTGGTGTAAAGAGGTTATGAAAGCAGATCATGATAAATTCGGAAAATTATTGACTCACAAGTCAGAAAAATCGAGAAAAATGGAAATGCATCGCGAAAATAACCTAAGTTACAAACAATTCAAATAAGGAAAATTTGAATAAATAAGGAATGTCAAAAAGAGATAAAAGGGAAAAGGCAGAAGCTGTGTCAAGTCTTTGAAAATCCAAAAAATAGATCAGACAAAACACAGCTCGCCCAGACAAGAGGCTTTTTCAAAAACAAAAAAATATCAAAAGGGGGTTTTCATAAAAAACTTGAAAAGGCATGCATGCACCAAAGATATACTAAACCCTTATCCAAAAAAGGGTATTTCTAATTTCATTTACGGCCACAAAAGGCCAGAACATGTTAGGAGCAAACCACCACCACAACAAACAAAAATATCAAATTGTTTAAAAAACAAGGGGCTCACAGGCCGGGCCCCAATAATCAAACGTCAATTAGAAGGAAGAGTGCCAGCAGCCTTGGCGGCGTCAACTCGGGTCCGAGACCTCTTATTGGCATCTTGGACCTTCTGGTAAGAGGAGTTAGAAGCTGTCTTCACCATTTCTGAAAAAGAGGAAAACAAAGAATTAATCCACAAATCAGAAGAAGTCGGAAATAGTAACTCGAAGAGATCTCAAAGTCGGAAGCAACCAAAATCAAGTCGGAAATTATCGAAAGTCAACAACAAATCTACCTATATGGGCCCGAACAAAGCCCGAAGACCCTTGGAGGAACTTCTTTGTGTCCAGATAAGGGGCACTCTCCCAAACTTCTCGGAGAAACACCACAACCGCCTCCTCGACCTCGTCCAGGTCATCCACGGCATATTTATCCACAGGGGAGGCCTCTAACCAATAAAGGGGAAAACAAGGAGAAGAATTTTGGTCCAGGAAAAAGGGGTGGTGACCGTCTACGACTTGAACTTTAAAGAAAAAGTTTTCAAAGTCATGAAAGGATTCATAAAAAAGGTTGAAAACTTTCCGACCTTGGATGGGCTGGAAAGACACCCACTGCTGCTTATTATTTTACCCACTGAAGGATTTAATCAGATGAAAAAGATAGAAAAAGATTTTGGTGGAGATCGGAAAGTCCAACTTTCGACTGACAAGTTGATAGATTTTCATAAAACCCCAAGAATTGGGGTGGAGCTGAGTAAGGGCAACTCGACAATGGTTCAAAACTTCTATCTCAAAGTCAGAAAAAGGAAGAGACAACCCATGACGGGTGAAAAGACTCTCATAGATGAAAAAGAAATGAGGGCCAGCATCAGCAGCCCTCCCAAAACAGGCCGAGTCTTCAGGACCCAGGGCAATCAATTCGTACTTATACTCATCCTCCTCTAAAAGACAAATACTATGATGAACGCGAAGTTCGGAGAGATAGTTGGTGTCCACTAAGGGTTCCTCTCCGAGAACTATAACGTCCACCCATAGTGAAAGGGACTCAATAGAAGACATCCTCTACAGTAGGTAAAAAGACAACGAAACTTACAAAGAAAAATGGGAAGGATAAAAAACAGGTCTCTAAAAAGGCCTAAGTAAGTTCTTCAATAAAACAGAGTCACTAGGCCTACAGTCCGGTTCACTACGAACACGCTATAAAATGCTCCTCTAAACAAAACGTACAAACAAAAGTATTCATTAATAAGAGAAGAGAGGAGAAAGAACTGACCTTTGCTTGCGAAGAAGGACAGGTGCGACAGCAACTAAGGTACTCAAAGAAGGAAGAAGTTTTCTTTCAAAACAGAGAGTATAGGCAAAAAGTTTTTCAGAAAGAAAACAAAGAAAGAGAGGAAAAAGCATTTATAAACACATTAGGGGCATAGTAGTAAATTGACGCGATCCTTAAAGAGAGGCACCGTTACCAATGTAACTGCCACCCCACGTGTAAATACGAAAAACTCTAATGGACGCGATGTTTGATTAGACGCGACAGTTGAAAATTTTTTAATCACATCGATTCCTATTTCACGTCGGCTACAAGCCTGAGTTCAAATACTCGAATCCAACTCTTAAGTAAAAGAGATCGGACTCGAGTAGGGGCACTGTTCATACCCTGACCTAATACTAAGGCTCAGGTCCAAATAAGATAAAAAAATGCTAAATCCATAGATTGGCCTCCCCATGCAACCGACCTCTTCCCAAGAGGTCGGATTCAACACAGACTTCACTCCAAGAAAGTTGGGATCGAAGATTAGCTGGCAGATAACACTTATTCAAATAAGTAATTGCCCTTAAAATCTCTCAACCCACTTCCAGGAGCCATATCTCAACTTTCTTAAGATAAAAAGACGGTTATCCTCCTTAAAAGATGAAACTACTCCAATGGTGGTTATTGGTTCACCACTATAAATACAATAACATCCTTCAGGTATCTCTAAGTTCCAATATTCTCTAAACCTGCTTAGGCTCTTGCTAACTTAAGCATCGGAGTGTCTTTATATGTACTACCCCCCATTCCTTCATACATACAAGTCAGATAGAGGCTCTCTGACATGGACTTAGTCGAAGACTTCCTCCATCAGACGATTGGACCAGTCCAACAAATCCAGTCCATTAATTTCTGATTATCCATCGTAACAAGTACCATAGAATTTTTCTTTGTATATTTAATTGCATAGTTGCTACGAGATTTATTCTTTTATCATACAAAATTTTGTAATATTTTGCAATATTTTGTAAAAATCCTGCGATGTTAAAATTTGAAGTCAGTTGTTTTAATTTAATCTTTTTTTTAATGTTAAAATAAATATGCTCCAATTTTATTATTGACACATAAGAGACAATATACCATGGTGATTTTCTTAGAAAGTATCATATAATTTTCCTTTATATATTTAATTGCATAGTTGCTACGAGATTTTTCCTTTTATCATACAATATTTTGTAATACTTTTTAGTTTCATATAAGTATGACTATCTCTTTGTCATTTTTTATCAACTTAATTTTAAAAAAAAAATTGATATAAAAGATTAGAATTTAATCACCGTTAATTTAAAAAACATAATATAAGGTAAATTAAAACATAAACAAATTAATTTAAAAGTTTCTTATACAAAAACTATATTAAAAAATAATTATTCACATTATTTTTTTTAAAAAATTGAAAACATCTATTTTTCACTAATATTAAAAAATAATAATTATCTTTTAAAAATATTAAATACACACTAAATATTAGTTATTATGTATTTATGTATAAATATAAATTAATATAATTATTTTTAATATATATTTTAATATAAAAAATCACAGTTGGTTATTCTCATGTCTTCATTGCATTACATATTTATATTTGTGCCAACAATATGTATAAATAAAAAAATAAATAAAGCGTGGAACGTTGAAGAATGGATAATAGATATTTTGATTACCAGATATTTTGATTACCGTTTGAATTCGAATAAATTGGTTCTGAAATTAACGATAATTGGGTCCAATTCGAACCAAATCAATAATCTTTGTTAATTATTGGTTTGGATATTAATTTTAAGAGTGCAAAACTCAAATCAATCCGTGAATCTAATAATATATTAATTAAATAAAACAAATATATATATATATATAACTTTTTGTGAGTTTTTTATTGCACTTTTGTATTTTCATTAGATAAAGATTATTCACTATTAGTATGTTTGAATTTTAATGAGTTTAGTTTTTAATGTCTTTGATATTTAATATATTTGGATTATTTCTATTAATGTTAAATATTTATTGTACTTGTTAAATTTTTAAAATAAAAATTTAGTCTTTTTAATAAATTTTAAAGTAATCGGATACCCAATTATCCGAATCGAACCAATCTAATTTAATCGATTTGATTTAATTCGGATACATGCACAAAAAAAACATAAATTTAAACCAAACCAAATCAATTAAAATTTAATCGATTTGGTTTTAATTTCACTTGAACTCGAACCAAACCGACCCGTATCCACCCTAAAGAAAAGACGAAAGTAAAGTCATTTTAAGCGTTGTAACTTGTAGGGATGGTAATACCACCCGAACCCGCGGGTACCCACCCCATCCCTACCTGCTCGGGATTTTTAACGGGGCGAGTTTTTGGAGGAGCGGGGCAGGGTTGGATTTAGCTAATACCCGCTCCGCTATATATATAATATATATAATTTTAATATATAATATATATAATATATGTAAAATAATTAGTAAATAATTAATAATATTGTATCATATTTAAATTTTTATTTTAATTTATGTTATGTATGTGATGATAGTTATATAAATTTTGAAATTTTTAATTTTATTTATTGAATTTTAATAATTATAGGGGCGAGTAGAGGCGGAGCAGGTACCCGCAGGTTGGATAAAACAAAAACCCGCCCCTACCCGCTCCGTTGCCACTCCTGGTAACTTGTAACTTGCATACACTGTACTTGGTGGGAGTACCAACCTACCCCAGCGGCACCTACTTCGCAAGTCATAACAAACAATGGAGATGCTATGAACCGAAGCAATCAAACTCAACTTTTTCTTCTCCCTCTTATTAACAAAAGTTTCATTCTTAATTTCTTATCCTTATTCTTATATATTACTTACTATAAGAAATACATGTATTGCAAGAAAAATACATTGTACACTATACATATATTCTACTGCAAAACTTTGTCATACACAGAGGTTCAGAAATTAATAATTAAAGCAGTGGAAATGGATTTACGGTTGCAACAGGTAGTAGTTGAGTTGGTGGCTTCCACTTGATCATGGTGTAGAGTTATACTCAACATGTTCCACATAACTTCAACATCTCTGTACCCACACATTTGCACATCATCTCTCAACTTCAGCAACCCAACATCGCCGCCGTATTCAACCCCATCGTTGTGTACTCCTTCAAAGACATACTAATGTGCTTAATTGTTTAATTCAAAATTAATAACAACAAGAGATTGCTATAGATAAATAGAGGAGGAGCTAGCTACCAGATTTGCGAAGCTTGATTCTTGTAGAGAGCGCAGACCAAGTTCTTCTGATCTTACGCCACCAATCCATATGGCGATGAGACAAAAGCGGTTATATAATTAATGTGTGAATGTCTTTATATATATATATATGATATGGTTGTGGTGGAGCTAGAAATTAAAAGAGAAGAGAGACACCGATTAATAGTATATAGTATATGAAAACACGTTGTGCCAAGCGTCTTGCGGTGGTGCATTACACACTCCAGAATGTGTTAGTGTTACCAAGGAGAGGGTTTGGCTTCTCTCTATCCCTATTATATATCCTACTTTAATTCATTTCTTCCTAATTCATTCTTAGTATTATGGTAATGGTGGTGCCTAATAATAATATATTGGTTCGGCTGCTCTTGTCACATTCTATGAACCTCTTCAATAGTCCACGTTGCACGCCTACTCACATGACCATCCCACCTATTCAGCAGCCCACCTCTCTTTCATTTCAGGTTACCCTTTACTTTAACCATAAATAAACTTTAAAAAATGCTTAATTGACTTGTAAGTTAATTTGGGTACACAATTAGAATTAAGTGTGTTTAGATTACGATTTATAAACAGAAATTTTTGTAAAATTGAGGTTATAAATTTAATTTTGATGAAAAGTAAGTTTATATTAAAGTAATTTATATTTGATAAATTTTATATCAAAATAAATTATAATAAAATAAATATTATTTAAATTACTCTATTTAAAATCACTTTCAGATAAAAAATTATTAAAATAGACATCAACTTAAATAATTTTTATATATTATTTTATTATTTTAATTTAAATATTTAAATAGATTTTATTAATTAATTTTATAATAAAATTAATATTTATATACTAAAATAAAAATAACATATAAAAATTGACAAATATATTTTTAATTAAAACTATAAAAATATAAATTTTAAATAGTACTAAGAATAATAAAAAAATTAAATATTTATTTTGATAGTGATTGAAATAAATTAAAAAATTTTGATAATATTTTTTATATAGTATATTTTTAGTACTTTTAGTACTCTTTTTTAGTATGTTATAATTTTTTATTATTATTTACGATTAATTTTTTGTTTAATTTACTTTATCTAATAGGATCAATAAATTATATCATAAAAAGATAATAAAAAATAATGCAAAAAAATCACAATTATAAAAATGTATAATATCAAACAAATAATTAACAAAAAATAAAAATAAAATAATAGAAAAAGAGAGTTCATATAAACATAAATGATAAGAATTTCATAAATAATTTAATAACATGTATAAAGGATAAAGTTGGTAAAAGATAAATAAAGATTAAATGTTGATGGCTAAAAGTTTATTGGTAAAACACAAAAACCTAAAATTGTTGTTTCTTATAAACGATGATTTTGAATGCGAAATCACTTCTGCGTTCATGAATAAAAAATTTGTCAAACCAATGATCAAGTTTTCAAGAAATCTAAACTTACTTTTTATCTTTCAACGTGTTTGTCAAATACACTTAGATAGCTCTACACAAATATGGCTAAGGGTATGGTCCCATAACGTTTGGACCATTAAATGGTCCTATAACAAAACATATTTTTTAAGGTTTTATAATAATTTTTAAATAGTCATTTTCTAATTTTAATTACAAATTAACCCCATATATTTTATTTAATTATAAAAACTATTTTTTATTTTATAAATTATTATTTTATTATTCATCTATTATGCTTATTAACAATCAAAATAAAAAATAATATTCCATTGATCGTAATAAACTTTTTGGCCATTCCAATCGATTAAAAGTTTATATATGATCCGTGACGTTCGTCCAATGTTTTTTTGAAAATCAATCGATTGGATTTCAGGTCATAACTCAATCGATTGGACGACAGGTTATCACAAAACAATCGATTAAAAATTGCAAAACAGCATGGTTTTTGCAAAAATCAATCGATTGGTCATATTACCCAATCGATTAAACGATGACTAAAATGTGAGTTTTTTAAAATTCAATCGATTGCTTAAATCGATTGCTTATACTACGCAATCTATTGAATGCTTCGAAACAATCTGAAGTCTCATAATTCAATCGATTGGTTGTGTTACCCAATTGATTGAAGTCATCAAAACAATATGGATTTGCCCTTGAAATCTTTTATAATTTTTCTCTATTTCTATGCACCATAGAAATATTTTAATTTAAAAAACTCATATTTTAATGATAAAGTAATGTTATTTTCATTTATTATTTCAACAACAATGCCATACAAATTTTATTTCTTGTGAATTATATTTTATTTTATATAATTAATTTATGTAAAAAAAATTTATATCTTTTTATTTGTTTGCATTTTATTATGTTCTTTTCATTTGTTCAAGATTTGACCTCTCTATTGAATCTCGACTAGAAAAAAAACACCATGCAATACATATCAAAGCATTTTAATAATCTGTTCATATATTGTTAAGACATATACGAAGTATATATATTACAAATTTTTAATCAATTCTTTCTAGATTAACAATGAAAGCCTCCTTTCCAATCCTCCATTAGAGGAATAGGACTTTTAGACTTATCATATTCATATTTTATCGTTTTCTCAAGATGCACACGATCCGTTATTTCCTCATTGTAAAACTCTAATAACGTTACTTTCATGTTGTGCTCTGCATTCTAAGTCTCCAATATATCGAACATCTGTTTCACAGCTCCGGAGATGACACCAGCATCACTCGGCAATTTGCCATTCTGCACAATGAAGAGCACAGAAGGATAATTGGATTTCAATATAAAATATTTGAGCAGACATAAAAAGTAGTTAAAACAGGGAATATTGAATATCTCGTGCACCACCGATATCCCTGCACCACCGGTATTTCCAGCTGGGGTGTTTGATATGAATTTCTCAAAAAGAAGGAACATTTCAAGCAACGAATTTCCGATCAAAAATAAGAATATTCATTACCAACCAATACATGATTTTAAAAAAGGATAAGTCAAGAGACATTATAACTACCCAGGCATCAAGTCATAAGCATGCACCACTCTCTCATGATATATAAAGAGATTGATAGACGATTCTAAGGGTGTGATTGAATAATTGGTGATAGATTATTCACTAATTTATAATGTTAATATTAAAGAAAAGATAAGATTAGAGTATCTAAATCAAAATAAAGTCTTAAAAATTGAAGATAGAATTTTAAAGTTAAGATAGATGAATAATAAGATAATAATTTATAAAAAGGATAAGAAAATTGAAAATGGCGTAGTACATAATTCAATCGATTGAATTGTGAGACCTGCTTTGGAGTATTCAATTGATTGGGTAGTATAAGAAATCGATTGAATTTTAAAAAACCAACATTTTAGTCATCGTTCAATCGATTGGGTAATATGACCAATCGAGTGATTTTTGCGAAACCTAAAATTCAATCGATTGTTTTAATTATCTAATCGATTGATTTTCAAATAAATACGATTTCACAACCCTCACGAATCAAATATAAACTTTTTATCGATTGGAATGACAAAAAAGTTTATTACGATTAATGAAAATTTAATTTGTTATTGTTTTTTATTTTGATTATTAATAAACATAATAGATGAATAATAAAATAATAATTTATAAAATAAAAAATAATTTTATAATTAAATAAAAAAGTTCTGAGACCATCAAATCTAGTGCCCACAAATATCAACCAATTTGAATTAATAGAATAATTAACTCACTAACGACTAAAATAGTAATAATTAATTTTCTTTTGAAACAAAATACACGGATTCTAGTTGACTTTATTGAACATTTGTACACACACGTAGACTAGCAGGCCAAGATACCAGTTATTTAATTGTTAGAGACCAAAAAAAAAAAAAAACCGCGATTAGGAGTTTCCGTTAATTTATGATGTACCGATAAGATAATGGTATTCCTTGAAGATGAGGAACAGCATCAATGGCACTAAACCGTTACCACTTCCCTCATTTTCGACCCGCCTCTTCCCGACAATGGCCACTCCTTACCTCCATTCACCACCGACCGCAAACCCTATCCTCCACCACTGCTCTGCCACGTCAACCCTTCGAAACACGGCCATTCCAACTTCCACTACTCACCACAGGTTTGATCTTTCTTTTTTTTCGAGATCCGCACCAAATTAAACATTTCTGAAAATCTTGTGAAGCTAACTACTTCTACCTTTCGTTTAGGGTACAAGTGTGGTGGCTAACATGTTTTGGTGATATTTGGTGGAGATGGTTTTCTAGACTTGTCTCCTTTTACTTGCTCTCTCTCAATCTCGTTGCTGCACCTTCTGCCTATCCAGCTTCCTCTACTTCTTATGCCTGCGAGCACATTGATGCTTATTATTACCCTGTCATGCATTTAAGAGGTGAACTACTCAAGAAGAAATTGAACAGCATCGTTGCCCCTCACCATTCCTTGTCCTATCAAGAGGTCCTTCCGCCTCTTAATTGTGTACGACACTTCATTCAAAATCTGTAGATCTGAAATTATTACAATCTAATTTACAGGTGTGGGATGCCCTCAAGATTCTTGATGCTGCTGATATTGATAATCCAGAAGCTTCTTCGGGGATGTATGGACTTTGTAATTTCATTTAGTAATGTCTTTTGTTTATGATATGTAACTGATTTTTCATGTATGCTCTGTGCAGAGTGGAAATATACTCATTGAGAGTTGTCTCAAAACGATTGTCAGGAAAACCGCAGGGATGGAATAGTGAGTCAACTAAACAATTTGTTGGACTTTCCATGTAGGATGTTAGTTTCTCACCAATCTTATTTACCTATGCATTTTTATCAATTCATCCAGGGGAAATAAGTATTAGGTGTGCATGACTAGCTCAAAACAAATTTTGAGTCCAGCAAACAAAGAAGCTGCATGGACACTGAAAACAGACAAGCAGAGGTGGGCACCGCTGCAAGGGTAATCTTTTCTGTATTTTTTGAGCAAATTGTAGCTAATTCTGATCCTGTAATGAATTGAAAAGAGATCTTCTTGCAGTCAATTCATCAAGGGGAAATAAGTATTATGGTGAATGCATGACTAGCTCAAACAAATGTTTGAGTCCAGCAAACAAAGAAGCTGCATTGGACACTGAAACAGACAAGCAGAGGTGGGCACCGCCTGCAAGGGTAATCTTTTCTGTATTTTTTGAGCAAATTGTAGCTAATTTCTGATCCTGTAATGAATTGAAAAGAGATCTGGCTTGGCAGTACAGTCATATCCCGTATGTCACTGTAGTCTTGTCACTTCAGAATTATAGCACCTGAGCTTAGCCATTTTAGTTGGACACATTGGATTTCTATTAAAATCGTTCTAATTGATGTTCATGAGTAACTCGAATGGTACCTGGAGAGCTAATATCAGATGTTAAAGGATGATCATATAGGTATATGGTGGGAATTAAGTACTTATATCAGTCTGTTTTCCAGTTAGCTGTGAGCCTGTGATGTCAGTTCATATGGACATATTTATTCAAATTTTGTTTTGGATATACATCTGAAGTTAGACTAATTAACCTCAGGTTAGAGGGGATATCGCAAGGGCTTTAATGTACATGGCAGTCGCTTATGGGTTTCAGCAACCGGGGGGAAATCCAGGTCTTCGCCTCTCAGATACTCCAAATGTTGGTAGGTTGGGCTATTGTTTTCAACTTTTCATTCAGCTGCAATGCTTAGATTGCTGACCAAAGTTTCCCAGGGGGAATGTATATGCTTTGCACGTTTCTCAAAATTTCAGTGTGGTTTATCTTGCTTCTTGTGTGTTTGGTTTTGTCAACCCAGGGTATTCATTTCATTAGATAGTGATTTTATCATCTTTTGTTTATCCGTGAGTGTAATAATAAACTTGGCATCTGATATGACAAGCAATACAATTCGATTTTCATTTCTCGAATTGTTTTTAGTTCTTTTATAATAAGTTAAAATAAAAATAGTAACTTCTGAAAGAAAATATCTTCTCAATCTGTTTAACTATATCTTGTGCTGTCATTTTGTCAAATTGATGCTTAAGTATTTCAGGAAAGAAAATTGATGCTCTCTAGCTTTCATTACTTATTTGGGCAAGGTAAATTTATGCTATACCTTAAAGTCGAAAGGGAAGTAACAATTGTGTTTGGTGCAGAGAACAGGGAAATGGGGTTGCTTTCCACATTATTGAAGTGGAACGAAGTGGATCCCCCTTCGAGGGAAGAGAAGTTGAGAAATGAAAGAATATGCAAAATGTATCAGCATAATCGGAATCCCTTTGTAGATCATCCTGAGTATGCTAATCTTATATGGAAATGGAAGCCAGTTGTTTCAAGACCTATTCCATTCAGTGATAATGATAATAATGCTATCTCATCAAAGACGAGTTACCTAGTGTCTCCATCAAACAAACTTGTGCCTCACGCATCATAGTGCTTCCTCCTTTTCATTCTCATTTTTTGTTTCGTAAAAATAAAATGTGTATAGATATTTCCTAAAGGAATGTATATTATTCGCCTTTTTTGGAGGAAAACTGTCTTTCTCATGTGATTTATTGACTTTTTTTTTAATTAAACATACATTTATATTATCTCGGCCAGCGCATATATCAGCTTGTTTACAATACGGGAAATTTTATGAATTTCTTAAGTAGTACACCTTGAACACTATGTTATATAATATTACTACCTAACTAAATTAAATTGGATACTAATTTTAATATTCAGAGAACGCATAAAGATATCTTACAACATCCAAATAATAGATTACAAGAAAAATTAAAAAATCAGTAAAATTTATTATTTTTATCATTATTTTTAATCATTAATCTAAATTATTTTAGTTTAATAATTTAATAATATATTTTAAATTTATATTTTTAAATATTATTAATTAATTATTATTAAAAATAATAAATTTGATTAGCACTCTAAATATAATTTGTTGTATTTATATAAAAATATATTATTTTTATTATTTTTTAAAAAAAATAAATTTAATTTTAATACACTGATAGTATAAATTATTTTACGTAGTTATATAATTATATTCGTTTTTTGAATTATCATTCTCGCAGTCAAATATAAAAAGTTATTTTTATTGGTGTAGCTATCTTATAACTCATCAAAATTAAATTCAGAAAGTAAAACATAAAAAAGAAAAGAAAGAGAGTATTTTCTCTCCCTGCGTTAGGGTTTTTCGAAAGCTAAGTTTAAATCCCTAAAAACCCCCCAAAATCCCTCTTGGCCTCTGTAATCTGGGCTCGTCAATCTCGTCTCTCCACTAGGTTAGGGTTTTCTGCATCTCCAAGTGTTCCCCCGATCCCAATGGAGAACGATTCCGAGCAACAAATGGGTCGTTCACTGGTAAAGCAGCTAGCGTGCTGCAACAAAACCACCCGGGACAGGGCTCTCCGCGTTCTCCTCAAAACATGGCTCCCTTCCCTCTCCGACCACCTCTCCGACGACGACGCCAAGAAGCTTTGGAAGGGTCTCTTCTACTGCTTCTGGCACTCCGACAAGCCCCTCCCTCAGGCCGAACTCGCCAACCGCCTCTCCTCTCTCCTCCTCTCTCTCTCCTCCATCCCCTTCTCTCTCCAGTACCTCTCCACCTTCTTCCTCACCATGCGCCGCGAGTGGCCTTCCATTGACGCCCTCCGCCTCGACAAGTTCTACCTTCTCATCCGCAGGTTTATTTCTACTCTCTTCTCTCTCTTGAAAAAGAATTCCTGGGATTTGGAACTTGTTCGCCGGTACGTCGACGTTTTGGACAAGGGCACTTTCTCCGCCGAGGATAAGTTTCAGGGTAGTAATGGCGTTAATTACCATTTTGCCACTGTTTTTCTGGAGGAGCTTAGGCCGTTTCTGCCTGTTAGAGTTGAGGTTCTCGATATTCTGTTTGCACCGTTTTATTCTGTTATGGGGAGGGTCCCTGATAGGGTTTTGTTAGGGAAGATTAAGTCTGGCTTGTTTGATGTGTTGCTGAAGAATGGGAGGAGATTGTTGGAGGCAAGGAAGGCTGGCGAGGAGGTTGCTTCGGGGGACGATGTTGCGGTTCTTGGGACTGTGGGTTTGGTTATGGGGTTTTCTGGTAAGCTTTATGGTATTGGTTCAGATCCTGGGTGTTGTCAAGGGAATAGGAAGGTATTGTTTGGGCTTCATGAACAGTTTTTGAAGCTTGAGAAGGATGCTGCCGCCTCTGGATTTGAGTTCTCAATTCCGGATTCTGTTGATCAGGATGATGATGAGGAAGTCCCAATTTCGGTTCCCGTTTGTAATGGCATGGAGGTGGATGCTCAGGAGGCCAAGGCGGAGGGTGAGGACCTTGCTAATGGTAAGGTGTTGAAGAAGTGTAAGAAGGATAATAAGGTTGGTGGTGTTAAGAAAGCAAAGAAGAAGAAGAAGGGTGGCAAAGCAGAGGATGACAGTGAAAATGTAGCTGATGAGAATGGTGGGGATTTGAATGGCAAACAGGTTGATGATGAGGGCACTCTACTGTTGAATGAGGCTGTGATGTCAAACCTCCAGAAGCAGTTTGAGAAGGTTGCTGCTGAAGAAGGTTTAGATGATGATGGAGTTGCAAGTGCCTGTGATAGTCCTCATTCTACATCTGCTGGAGCTATGTCTAAGAAGAGGAAGAGAACAAAAAATTTGAAAGGAAAGAAGTCCCAGGATTCTGAAATTGATGGTGGAGATGCTGATGATGACGCTGCTGTGGCAATGAATGGGGAGAAGAGCGCCAAGAAGGTAAGATTTTCCATGAAAAGTAACTTGGTGTGGAAGCCACACACTCCTTTACCTCCTCAGAGCTTGAGGTTGCCTCCTTCTGCTGCTCCCAGAGGAAGTGCACTCAAAAAGGGTGTGCCCCCAGGTCCTATCAGGGAGATGCTTTCTCCTACCAAGAAGCCAAAAGCGAAGAAGGCGAGGAGGGTCATTAAGGGTGTTGTCGGATCTGTCAAAAGACTGAAGAAATTAAGAACTCGTTCTGCATGATTTGCTTCGTATGGTTATACGACTTTGTTTTGACATGATTGTCTTCCTTTTTTTTTTGTCATTATTATGAAATTCTTGGGAGTTTATTGTGATAATTGATTTCTGCACCAAGTGAAAGCAAATTGACTTGGAGTTGAGGCCATGCCTTCAAGATTGCGATGTTGTTTAATATGTAGTTCATCTACTTCTCACTATCATTGCTTGATATGCTATGTTTGTTGTTCTAGTGAAATGATTTCAAGTGCTTGGCATTGATTCTTTTCCTTATGTTTTGTGGCTGAAAGACATCACTTGGTCATACTAGAGGAGGATAAAAGCTTTATTGGTTTATTAATTTTCAAAATTTTTATGTTGTTTTCTTGTTCATCCTCTCAATTATCAGAGAGAATTGAAATTATTGCGAATTCGGCATCAAAGCCAGAATAATTTTGTGAGAGCCATTTTGAAAGATGTGGATAGTAATTAGAGTATTTGTATTATTTGTAAATTGCATGGGGGGCTTTGTGAAAGAGTCAATCAGCTGCGTCCCTACTTGCCACTGTGTTATGTTTAAGGCTGATGAGAAATTGAGAATGATGGTTCTCTGATTTAAATTGTGTTGGTGTTATTTGAATGATACCCTGCTTCTGATGATTAACAGGGAGGTCGAAAGGGTCTGCGGAAAAGGTGAGTGCTGATTCCTCGGTCGTAATGAAATCAACCGGTTTACCTATGGCATGGTGTGTTAAGGTAAAGCGCATTTGGATTTGCAGTGCTCTGGTTCTTCCACTGGGTGAAATTATAAGATAATATGTGATAACTTTCTTATGTTGAGGCAGTTGATTTTATAGGTGTTTTGAGTTTCTGTCTCTGTAAATAAAAGTAGCCCTCTCTTGTCGAAACATAAACATAAAAATTCAATTTTGGTGCTATAGATATTGTAGGAAGAGCTTACAATTATCATTTTCTTCTTTTATGTCGTGTTCATGGCCCATAGATTTATAGTTACATTATTTTAAGGTTTTTCTTACATTTCTTTCCTCTCAATCTTGAGCTCAATCACAGAATTGCAGAACTAGTGATAATCTCAAAAGTGTCTAACCATTGAAGAATTTGTTTTAAACAAAGCGCAGTGTGTAATATCAACTTCTAGTAGTACATAAATTCGTTCTTTTCTGGTCAAAGCATAACTTTTTGGTTCCCAGTTCCTCATCATGTGTTTTCGCTTTCTTCTCGAGTTCATTCAATGGAATGAATCCACGGTCACGTTCGAATGATGAACCGGATAATAATAGCTTATGGTGATGGCTATTTTGCATTTAATTTGTGATTGTGATTGTGATTGCTACGAGCTAAGGCATCAAAGAATCTCATTTGCATTGTGTTGAGGTTGTGTCACTGTGTTTAGCAACAGAAGAGGTTTAGAACATTAAACTTGGTCGTCTTATTACTTAGATCTGTATTTGTACTGAAACATTCAAATATATGTAGGTAAACTCAACAATCGGCCAAGTTTATATGCCAACATTAATTTGGAGGAATTATCTTTAGTCTTGACCAAGCAAGAACGTAGATAAAACATCATCTACCTCATGGTTCTACTTCTAATATGTGTTTATTTGACCCTTGACTTGTAGAAGAAAGAACAGCCGTTAATTCGTAAACATAGTCCACATTTCTTTTATAATGTTGTTTAACAATCTAAACAAGTTTATTATTCATAACCAAAAATTACAACGAATCTGAATTGCAGAGAGTAGAATGCCTAATAAATAAAGTATATGTAAAATATAAACGGAAGATCCTAGGTTTTTTTTTGGTTTATTCAATTTATACAAGACAGGGCAAAGAAATGATAAGAAACGTGTTGATCATGCAAGGGTGCATTCAGGAGGAAGGCCTTGTGGGAAACGTTTGGTATCGGTGCAGTAATTGTAGATCATGTAGTTCTTCTGAACCCACTGGATTCTTGCTTGCCCAGTTGAGTCAAGTGACTGAGTGAACCATGATTGGCCTTGTTTTGAAGAACAAGAGGAGCCTGAAGAAGAGGTCCAAACACAAGCTTGTGCATTGAAGCCTTTGTATGAGGCTGTGAATGGGGCTTGGGTCCAATCAGTCTTCACAAGCCCACCCCTTGTGGCCCAATCTTCTGCGTCCCATAGACTTGAGTATATCCTCATTGCTTGATTCTTCGGAAATGGAACTCCTTTTGATTCCAAATTCTTGAATTCCCTTATTGGTGTGCCGTCCACAGAGAATCTGATGATAATAATATATAGTTATAGTTAATAATAATCAATATTAGTAGAGAGAAGATAGATGGTAATATGGTATATGCATACATGATGCTTTGAGGATTCCAAAGAAGAGAATAAGTATGGAAGTCCTTGGTGGGGTCGAACCATAGATGGAACTGTTGTTCTCTGTTGCCTTTCCCTTGCGTGAATACATTCGTGTGCAGAGTGTATGGTTCACCACTCAAGTTCCCCAGAAATTCAAAGTCTATCTCATCGTGAGTGTCACCAAGTGAACTTAGCTGCAACCAATCAGATGCATGCATATATGGTTAACTTATGAATTAAGATACACACATAAATGCAGGCTAATTAAGGATATATTATATACTTACATAATAGGCTGTGACTGTGCCTGCTGAATTACCAGGAACAAGTTTAAGCTGCATGTCGATCTTTCCAAACAGGTACTCGTTCCGGGAACGGAAGCCGGAGCCGGAGGCCTTGTCAAGGGACAGCGTCAGAAGCTGTCCGTTGTTGAGGACTTTGGCACGGTCATTACCCCATGTAATTTCAAAGTCTTGGTTGAAGTTACCTGCGGATGCAGCAACCGCAAACCCTACAAGGAGAACACTATTAATAATAAGTACCTCAATCCCCATATTAATTATGGTTCCTTTAATTTGATTTGGTTGGCAAATAGGAGGCAAATATGTATATAGAGAGAGAAGGAAGCAAAAGAAGCCAAGAGAAGTATATGAGTGATGATGTGCATGCAAAGTTATATATATATATATAGGGAATAGAAGGAGTGTATATTAAGAGATTGAGAAGGCAATTATGAAAGTGAGGGGTCATTGGGTTTTGGAAGGTGGTGGTGGAAGTGGTTGAGAAGAAACTACAAGCGTGTAAGAACAATGCAAATAGAAGAAAGAATTGAGTTGACTTGGCTTTCATGGAATGGCTGCCTCAGCCCTCAGAGGTAGGGACCATGCCAGCTATATAACCAGGACTCATCTATATCCAAGTGCTATATATGTATGTATTTAACTAGATTCAATTTTAATAGCTCTTTTTGTATGATGAGTTCTTAGGACACACATTGATTTTTCTACCCACTTGAAAAATTATCGGATGGCAGCTGTCTAGGTTGTACTAGTCTTCTTTCAGCTGATTGTATCATAAATAGACAAATACATTATATGTGATGCTTGTACTATTCAATAATAAATATGTAACAAACATACATGCATACAATCAGTTTTATATATTATGTATGTGAAATTAAAATTGTGAATATATAGTAGTTAGGTCAATGAATTAATAACCTTCATGAGCTCTTAGCTTAGAAATTGAAATAATTCGTACTATAGAGTAGTTTCAAACGTGGTGACGTACATAAAAACAATGGTCTTAGTGTTCAATGGATACAGATGTGTTTATTATTTACGAGTTTATAAAAGGAATCACCGGTTTATTTGGACTTGGGGCTATATATATAATAAAGTTAGAGAATAATAGAGAAAATTAGAAGCTTCTAGTTTCAAGCTTTGTGCTAAGATTGGGTCTTACGCTGGTCAAATGTTGCTTTCGTGCAAAGCTGGTTACTAGTAATATACTTAGATGCATTTCTCACCATTTATGACAAGTAGAATATCGCATACGCTTCTTCTTCTTCTTCTTCTTGGCTGGTGTAGTCACTTCTGACTTTTGATCCAACCTTCTCTCTTTTCTCATTTCATTTATTGTCTCAATTTTAATTCATTAGGACGTTGTTTCAAATTTTTCCCATCTGTGCATGTATTGTATATAGTATACTATTGGAATCATTTAAATAAAGATATTTAAAATATATTTTTTAAAAATATTTTTTAACAATTAAAATTTAACATATGTAATCAATTAAATCATGTTATTTCTATCATAATTAGATTGGAGAAATTTATCCAGTCAAAAAATTAATGAACCAAATCTTAAACCAATTTAAATTGATACTTTTTTTTTTCCATAGAAAATGACTACAATATTCATATTATAAAAAATGACTAAAATACTTTTATATTTTGAGAACCCTAAATCTTAACTCTATAATAACAAAAAAAAGAAGAGAAGGGTTAGGATTTGGGATTCTCAAAATTAATATAAACAATAAGAATATTTTAGTTATTTTTTATAATAAAGATATTATAGTTATTTTCTATAAAAAATATTAATTTAGACTAATTTAAGATTTGGTTCACTAATTTTTTGACCAAATCAATTTATCTGATCTAATTTTAACAAAAATAATACAAATTAATCAATGATATATATTGAATTTTAATTACTAAAAAATATCTTTAAAAAAAGACGTATTAGGCTATACTATTTAGAATAATCATCAGAATACAAGGGATAATAAACATCTTCTCGAAAAATTAGTTGGGTTCACCAAGGATCGAACTTTTGACCTTTCGGATCTAGCGCTTTAATACCATGTCATGATACTACTCATCCCAAAAGCTTCAACTGATGAGAAAATGTAACATTAATAATTATATCTCTAATACTCCATAAACCTCCATTGTACACATTGTATAAAAATTTCATTGGCTCCTCATACTTTCCCTTTTAGTATACATGCTTTAATGCATAACATATAAACTATATTATAGTCTTTATGATACTAATTTTTAATTCAGAATACTAATACCCAACACGTTATTCAGCAAGAACTAATCATGCAAAATTACTTTGAAGCTCACTAGTTATAATATATTAGTTTTTTTACTTTAGACCTACTTTTCAGTTTTCACATACAAAAATATATAAAGTCACCATTTTAATGGCCTATCTTTTCCCCCACCAATATAACTGATATTAAAGAATAATATTTAAATCAATTGAATTCAACCAACCTATGAGTTAGTTCAAGTAATACATGTTGGCTTTCGTTCGTTTATGTAAATTTTAAGGTTAAGGTCTTATATTTCGAAAATTTTCCATTGAAAGACTTACTCGCATTATAATATGAAATTTTCAAACTTATGACAAGAATAGAGAAGATAGAATATTATTGCTTTATTATGTGATTTGTGTCGAAGACATAATTTTCTTGATCAGCATCAAAATAATGACACAAAAAAAAGGGTGGGTCATCATTTCATAGCATCGAATATGTACACGAAAAAATGGGCAAAAAAAGAAAGCATCTATGTTGGGGTGGTGAGGACCACACGGAAGAAGTGGTTGCAATGTGAGTTGAACCAATTAGATTCTCACCAAAGATAGTTTCATTCATGTCCCTAAGTAATTGCAATCTTGCTGTAATTGACTTGTAATTAATTTCTTTCCAAATCTTAATCTCATCCTCATGCCTGCCTTACTTGATAATTAACAAATCATAATATATAGCGGTCTTAAAAGAAATGAAATACTATATAGTATTATTATTGCCCTTTTTTATCACTGAAAATAGTTGTTCACCACTTATAATTACTATATCATATCTCTGCTAAGTGCTACAACTATGCTTCTAACAATAATTAAATAATTATTTAGTTCACTAACCAATGAATTAACAATTGAGGAGGAAGCTTCGTGATTAAAACTACATTTAAACATGTTTAAATAACAACTTTGTACATATCAAAAAGTAGCAAAAGGACATCATAGATTTTAACATTCACATTATTTGTTGCTTGCTATTAGGAATATGTATGGTTGTCTTCCATTAACAATACCAATACCTAGATTTTGGCTCCTTCGGAAAGGAGATTAATTCCTTTTTGAGTATATATATAGATACAAAGATTTCATTATCTAATTTATATTTTAAGTATGAATACAAACGTCTTATACCGTGTTGATATATATTACGGCAAAGAGTAACCCCACTACTAATAATTAACCAATAAACACAAAAGTAGGCGCTTGCTTACTCTTGGCTAGTTTTTGTTCTACAAGTATTATCCTCTAACTGTTAAAATTTGTATTTTTTTATATCTCTTTAAATTTAATCTATAAATATTACACCTCTAGCTGTTAAAAAATTATCATTCTTTTCAAAGATATGTCATAGTAGTTTTACATGCATATACTTTAAGTATGTTTGGTGGACACCAAATTCAGTCATTAAAATTAATTATTAATATAAAATATATATTAAAAATAAATTAAATAATATAAATATATTTATATACAAATACATAATAACTAATTTGATCATTAATTTTTATTATGTAAATAGTATTTTTTATATACACAAAATAGATATTGGATAAAGTATGAGCAAATTGGCTTGTGTGAATGTGATATGAAGAATGTAAGTTAGCAATGAGTACAACGATATCATTTAGAGAAAAAAAAATTACTGATTGTTATTATATTATGTTTCGTTTTGGGTGTATGATTTTATTATGGTTAGACTAAATTTTTGTATCTTTTGTCTGGAACCACTTTTTGAGGTTTTGTTATCCTTAATAGCAATGACAAAAGAAATACATAGTTGTTATAGGTTGATTTTATTTCTTCCTTTTAGGTCGAGCTTGTATCGAACAATCTAAAAAAAGATATCAAATAAAGTAAAGGATGACTTAATGGGTTAGTTCAAAGTTTTAAGGAAATGGTTGTACCAAATTAAAATGATTAAGTGGGAGCAGCATTAAACTTTAATAAAATTAAACTAGAATTAATGAGTTGAACGAGTTTTGGAAAAGATCAAGTTCACATATATGATTTGTAGGCTATAATCAAAGTGGATTCAGTAATGTCTATGGGTATATATAGTGGGGAATGGATCTCTCAACTTTTTTTTTTAATTGAAGGAGTAAAGTGTAATTTTTTATTTTTTAATATTTTTTAATATTTTTTTAATCCCACTTATTATAAAATTAATAATAAAAAATCACTCTTTATCCTATTAAATAAAAAAATTGAGAAGATTTAATTTTGTTATAGTATATATATATATATATATATATATATATATATATATATATATATATATATATATATATTGATATTGTTTAATATAAAAAAAATTGAGAAGATTTAATATATATTGATATTGTTTAAGATATAACACGATTTTACTACTATTTTAAACATATGACAATACATTTTAATTTGATCACATATTTTTCTTTCTTTTTCCAAAAATCATGATTTGACTTAGATACAAAAGTTTTGAAATAATATTTTTATAATTGATCAATTTTATTTATTAATGATTTTGTTTCATTATTATTTAAGATTAAACTTTTATTTTATTTATATATTAATTAGGACAATTTTTTAAAAATCCATGAGATATAGATTTATTTCCAGCAGGTTTTGATTTTGTTGAACATAACTTATTATAAAATTAAAAATAATTTTAAAAATTCTTGCCATCAGAGCTATATAATATATATTAATTAAAATCATGATTTTATTTTTACACGTTATTTTAGATAATTTAATAATTTCTTCTTTTAACTCTTCAAACTTTCTAGGTTATTTCACAATATTACTTTTTATAATTTTAGTATATTTTCCCAATCTTGTTAAAGTTTCATAATTACTGTAAACACTATAATATCAAGCATCTTATTATAATTAAGGCACCTTTAATCAACTATTAGTAGCTTGGATATTTTTATGTTTTTGTTATCTAGTTGCAAAGTTGAAACGGATATGCATGCTTGTTCCTAAAGGTGGTTTGGTGAAGGGTCAATTCTACACTTGAGTTCATGTCTATCTTTGACAACAGTTGCATAGACCAGCTGCTTAATTGCCTCACTTAACATAAGCTTAAATATATATGTGACCCAATTATTGTTGAGTCAAAGCAATCTTAATTGGTTACTCTCACGAATAAGGCATGCTGCAATACAATTCTGTCTTCAATGATTGTGTAAATTAAATATTGAGTATATTTTTAAATATGTCCTAAAATATTTTGCGTCGAAATTTTTATTTTTTTTTTAAATTTATTACATTAAAGGTTTGAATTTTATAAAAATAAGATATATAAATTTTATTTTAGTTAGACTTATTATTTTTATTTAGACAAATAAATATTTAAAGATATGACAAAAAAATCTATATATCTTATTTTTATAAAAGCCAAAAACCTCAACATAATACGATTTTTTTGGAGAAAAAAAAAAACGTCCTATACAAAATTTTTTGAAAACCTATTTAAATATGTATACTCTTAAAGATTTTATAGCAATCCACTACAAAATCCAAAGCCAATCATCATCCACTGCCAAAGCCATGTTTCTTTTCTTCACTTGTTTCATTTGAGTTAACAAATCACACTCCTATATCTAAGTCCTATCCCAACATCATATCATATACTATATAATAATTGTGTTCCTTTTTCTTGGCTAAACTAGATTATATTATTATTATGGCAATTTTAAAGAGGGATTATTCGTAACAATAAGGGATAGAAAGAGAATTAAGAAGAATTTGTGTGATCGAAATCTTTTATTGTGCATCCAATTAATAAAAATTTGATACTAGTAAAGCTTATCCTTCTCTATATCTTTTGCTACTTCTGAGATATTTATGCGTGCTATATATAGTACTAGCCATCTTTATCCTTTAATATCACTAGTATATATAACCTCATTTAATTTTTCAACTATGGATGGAACAAGATTAAGTCAATTATTGATACATGTAAGTGAAGGTTTCCAATTTTTTCCATAACCACCATGCATCGTTAACTTGTGCTGATCAAATAATTCAATGTCAAAATAGGCCAAAAGAAGGGTAAAAATAAATAAAATCATGCACGTTGAAAAACGTGGTTTTTCGCCCCTGCACTTTAAACTGTATCATCACAATTTCGACAAATGACAAAACTGAATTAAATGACAATTCCATCATGACATGACTACTGTAGAATACATGCGCTTGGATTAATACAACCACGTGGGATATTATTCAATACAAGAAATGAATATTATTAAGTTTCATGTTAGGTAAAAACTCAACAACTCTCAGATATCAACTTCACGTAAAGTCAACTGCACCTGAATTTTTACCTTCATGTTATCATAAAGTATGAACGGATCAATGACGCATGCTCAATTCCTTTTAAACTCCGAAGCATAAGTAACAAGTATTTCTCCATAAATCTTTTACCATTATAAAGTTTTTGGGGCAAGAAAATCATCCTTTTAGTCATACTAATTATTTTGTTTATCACAGACAGAACTACTAGAGTAGTTTTTTGGAGAGGCCAATATATAAAAGAAAATATAATTGTAGAAGAGGAGAACAAAATTAAGAGAACTAATACAAAAATTTAAAAAATTATATACTTAAAAAAATTTTTAAAAGGCATTTGTTCCATACTTGGCGCACTCGCAAAGATTTGAACTCGAATGCAGCCTCCAATCGTATGCAGCTCAGTGGAAGGCAAATAAAATTACCATGTGACCCAGGCCTCGGCTGTGGATGCAGTACTCTAAGAGGCACCAAAAAGAGATTTGGTAACAAAACCATGAAAATATTTGGGCCGAGCAATCCATTAACCAACAAAAAAGCCCATGAAGACAAAAAAGGAAGTGGAACGTACGGTGTGACCGTGATAGTTGGGGTGACTAGTGACAGAACAGGATGGCATTAGAAGCAAAATCAGAGTGATTAGTGAATTGATTATTGAACCTTTTTATTTGTTCATTTTATAACACTCGTATATATAAACTATAGTATATAGTATAGGAAACATTTCAAGTGCTCCAGGGAGCACCGGTGTACCAATTGTTTTAACCGTTAATTTCAATTAATATATATTATATATATTTTTTATAATTCAGATCAACGGTTAAAACAATTGGTGCACCGGTACTCCCGGTGCACTTAAAATGCTTCAGCATGGAAGTGACACTGAGAAGTGTTGTAAGGAATGAATACTTGCATCACAGACACCAGCTCATGACCGTGATTCAGATATCATATTCCTTTTTTTTAATTTAATATTATTATTTATAACTACAACCAACCCAAGAGACAAACGTATAGGATTTGGATTTTTGTATTCCAATTGAATTGTAGTGTGCAACAATATTAACAATGTTTCGATCAATCCTATGGCACAACCTTGGAATCATTCTTCAACTCTCATTCTTTTTTGTTTTTCAGTGTTGCCAGTTGGAATCATGCCTATAATGCTTGCATTTCTACCCAACATTATTAATAATAATGCCTCCAAGATTATTACTCCAAGGTTACTATTTCATTGTATACTTGCTAAATCAGATTTAATTTGTTTAACAATGTTCAACTGAGTGATTATTATTATTACTATTATTGCAGACAATAATCCTGAATCCTCTATGGGAGCTGAGAACTCATCATGGTCCCATCACACTTCAGGAGCATTGTTTTTCTTCCTTGGAGGGATAATAGTGCTTATCATATTGCTCATTCTTCTCTTTGTCTATTGGATGGTTATTAAACGGAGATCACCACAAGAGGCAGAGGAGAAAATGGAAAAGAAACCTTCAATAATGAGTCAACACCATGGTAATTAATTCATCTACTTTTATTACTAATATTACTATGTTTGTATTGTGTGCTTGTAATTAATTTCTGTTATACTGTAAAGCAGATGAGGTTGTGAAGGTAACATTTTCAAGCAAACAACAGCCAGGTAATACTCAAAGCAGTAAAATATGAAATCGTAGCATGATTTGAATGTAAAATCATAATATTGCAAGTTTGTATATAGGATCAATGGACTTCTTTAGTGGGAGCCTTGGGACAATTAGTCACTTCAACTTGAACACATTGAGAAGGGCAACCAGGAATTTTCATAGCAAAAATCTTCTTGGAAGTGGTGGTTTTGGCCCTGTTTATCAGGTATTGGTACACACTTTGTTTCACACAATTTTACTATGCAAATATATAGTCCTTCCAATGAGATATGCATGGAATTTTGACAGGGAAAGTTGGCAGATGGAAGGCTAGTTGCTGTTAAGCAATTGTCTGCTGAGAAATCCCAACAAGGAGAAAAAGAGTTCTTGGCAGAGGTGAGATTAATCACAAGCATCCAACACAAGAATCTTGTTCGCCTTCTTGGTTGTTGTACTGATGGATCTCAAAGGATTCTTGTCTATGAATACATGAAGAACAAAAGTTTGGACCGCATCCTATATGGTACATAACTATCTATATATATCCCTTCTTTATGTTGTATATCTAAATATTCATCATAACTATTTTGGATTTTCCTTTTTCAGGAAAAAGTGACCAATTCCTGGATTGGAGCACTAGATTCCAAATTATTCTTGGAGTGGCACGGGGATTGCAATATCTACATGAGGATTCGCATTTGAGAATTGTTCACAGAGATATCAAAGCAAGCAACATTCTTCTTGATGAAAAGTTTCAGCCAAAGATTGGAGACTTTGGGCTAGCTAGATTCTTTCCAGAAGATCAAGCTTACCTTAGCACTCAATTTGCTGGAACATTGTAAGTACTTTATTCAAATAGTACTCCTCAAACTCATTGTTAACATGAATTCACTCAAACAATTTAATTGTTGTCTTTCGATTAGAGGTTATACGGCTCCTGAATATGCTATTAGAGGAGAACTATCAGAAAAGGCCGATATCTACAGTTTTGGAGTTCTTGTACTTGAAATTATAAGTTGCAGAAAGAATACAGATCTTACTTTACCATCAGAAATGCAATACCTTCCTGAATATGTAAGTTCTTCTCTTCTCTACTATGATCTTAATTAAGGTAATAATATTTGAATATAGTAACATAATGTTGTGCAACAAATACAAATGATATGTTGAATACACATTGAAATTAAATGTTTTGATATGGTTGTGAGTAAGTAAATGTTCATTATTCTACTCTATAGGCATGGAAGCTTTATGAGAAGTCAATGGTGATGGGACTGGTGGATCCAAAGCTAAGGGAACATGGATTGGTGGAGAAGGATGTGATGAGAGCATTCCACGTGGCATTCTTGTGCCTACAGCCTCATGCAGGTCTGAGACCAGCCATGTCAGAGATCGTGGCACTGTTGACATTCAAAGTTGAAATGGTGTCAACACCAATGAGGCCATCGTTCTTTGATCGGAGACCCAAGAAGCACGATGAGGACATGCCCTCTTGGGAAGCCATATCAGACACTTTCTCAGTTCCAATCATAACTGATTCTAATCCTCCAACATCTGAAGATCGCTTATCAAACTAACAGGAACAGCTGTACTATATGTATATATGAAAATCTTTTAGTAACATTCGAATGTATTTTGAATAAGAATTTAATTTTGACAAGTGTAAAGTAGTTTTACGCGTGTATTTAATTACGTAATACTAAATCAGCAAAATAATTACTTACATATAATTGCACGACTGTGTAGAATGCTTTAAACTATTATAAAGGTGATAAAGTCTAAGGTGAAGTCGACTGCAACTAAGTTTCCACCAAAATCTAATTATGATTAATAAAAGATGTAATATAATATGTGTTTAGATTGATGGCATTGGGGGGAATTAAAGGGGGAATAGAACAGTGGTATGAAATAGTAAAGAGAACCTCGATAAATACAAAGGAGTGAAGGAGGTTGGACAGAGACAAATGCAAAACCGATATTAATCTCACCGCCAATTCCAAAGTCCACACCATACCCGACACACATTCAATGCTTTTACTTTCTCTATTTCACACTCCAATTTTCACTAAATACGTATAAAATGTCACAAAAACATTTCAATAATTCATTTACCATTACAGCAACAGTAGAAAAATGGCGTTGACTACAGAGCAACTAACACACAGATAGAAAAACTCTATCTAATATTGCTCACCGAAAACCAAAAAAAAAAAGGTTGTGACTCAACATTATTTAATATTTAACACTCATTTTTTTTTCTTTTTACAATGATGTTAAACATTAAATAACTGATAAACAACCAACAAATTCAAAAGCATACATACAAGAAGTAGTTCATTCGAATCTTCTTCTTCTATCTCTTGTTGTGTAATGGATTAGGACCCGTAGGAACCACTCTCTTCTCATCTGATTCTGATGACGTAGTAGTGGTGTTCTTGAGGCCGTTGAACTTGTTTGCATTATTATTATTATTATCTTGGAGTTGCACGCTTCTGTTATTGTTCTTGGCTCCTTCAAACAAATTGGTAGCAGCAGCAGTGTTGGAACCAACAGAAGCCCAGAACAAAAGCCACAGCAGAAGCACTAGCTCTGATAATCTCATCTCAACAAAAGAGAGAGAGAGAGAAGAGGAAATAGGAAATGATTTTGATGAGGGTGATGATGGTGATATTATTAGAGAGAAAGAGGGAGGTGGGTATGATATATAAGAGTAGGGAATGGGACATTAACTATGGTACCTTCTCCTCGGATATGCAGTTAAATATTACTATGATACATCACAGTTTTTGCTGTGGTCACACCAAACCTCATTAATTGCATTTAAATTCCTACTAGCTACTAACATGAGCATGAGCAATTTATAGCTGCTTATTCAAACCAAACGGAATTTGCTGCATGGAGTGGACTCTCCAAAGCGCTACAACATTCTGTTCCCTTTGACAGTTAACACTTTTGCAGACAGGTAGGTACTGTAGCCCTGTAGCATTAAGCATTAACACTTTAACATTAACATTAACACTAACAATGCATCAACCTTCTTGTGTATATGCATGTCTCCTCCACCCACGTGCTGCTCCATTTGAGGGCCATACTTGAAAAGCTGACACTCTCTCTTTCTATATGTGAGACAAAAGAAAAAGGAAAAATGGGAATTTAATGGCTGGTTTTGACTGTGCCATACATTCAATTCAATTGGATTGAATCAAATCATCGGTTTCTTTCAAAGCAAGTCTTCTTGCTCCCTCCCTCATGAATGATGGAAGTGACATATTTTGGGGTTCTGCTCTTCCCTGCTTTGTCTTGTGTAGTAGTAGTGACTATATATATACACAAACAAACACGTAACTAAACAATTAATTTATTAGTTTATTACTGTATGATAGTGAAGATAGATGTGAATGTGAATGCAAATGAGATGAAATGACAGTTGGTGCTTCATTAAAGGCGGCCATTTCAGTTGAAACAACAAGGTTAGTTACAAATCTTGCTATCTTGTCTTACGCTTCTCTTCAAAAGCTAATTACAACAAAAAGGGAACGCTAGCTAACACAGGTCAGCGTTCACCCATTTGACCCATAATAATAACTCCTCTTAGACCTTAGACACCTATTTTTGTTACACGCATTTAGCAATTTTTTTACTAATTTAATATTAAAACGAAAAAGATACTAGGATTCTTTATTTCTACTGTTTTACTCGGTTTACAAATTTCGAAGTGCCGGCTTTAGTCAATTATCCAAGGATTTGTGTTTTGATATTTTCACATCATCGAAATCAGCATGACTTTTGCCATCTTCATATAAGTCATATCTCCAATTCATATATATGATCTCCTCTATACCTTCATTTAGGAATACTAGCATCGTAATTACAAAGGTTTCAGCGACCAATACTGTCTGAAAATTAATTTTAATAAAACTATTTTTTTTAAAGAAATAAAGTTTTATCAAACTGGACAGACCTAGCTATGTCATTAGCTTCACCTTATTTTTATACTAAAGAGAATGAGGAAAATGGAGGAAAATTTTAACTAAACATTTCTTTTTGTTCGTGGGCTGTTGTAAATATTTTTGGTAAAAATTTTGAGTTACTTTTAGTGGCTAAGGAAAATGGGCTGGGCCTATTGAGTTAATGGAAGTTGGGCCTAACATCATCCCCAACCCCCCTCCAAAAAAAGAAAAGAAAAGAAAAGAAAAATAGCAGTGCCTGTGTTTGCACTTTACACTCTGCATTGTCCCTGTGGTAGCTTCATCTGAGTTCACGGAACGGAACATGTTTCTTCTCTTTCTCAATAATGGCTTCTTCTTCTTCTTCTTCTTCTCATAAGAACCGTTCTTCTGTTTCCACGCTTTTCTTCCTCACATTGTTCCTCCTATCAGCATTCCTCTTCATCTTCTTCTTCAGAAATCGCGACCCCGCTCTCACCCTCCGCTCAGATCTCCTCCTTCTCCACCCTCCTCCGCTCTCCATCCACGTCCACCCTCCCAATAACACCCAAACTCAACCCGAAACCGAAACCGAACCCGAAGCCGAGTCTGCCGTCGCCACCCCCACCGACACCGACACCGACACCGACACCAAAATCTCAGTCGATAACACTGACGACACTCAAGCAGAATCCGACGCCCAAGACGAAAACACAGTGAATGGAAGCAACGGTGATAACGATAGCAGTGATACTGATGATGAGGTAGGAGCGGTGAAGAAGCAATTAGATTGCGACTTGTACAGTGGAACATGGGTTAAAGATGAAGGGAATTACCCAATTTACAAACCTAGTAGTTGCCCTTACGTGGACGAGGCTTACGATTGCCAGGCCAACGGTAGAAAGGATTCTGACTACACCAAGTGGCGCTGGAAGCCCCATGGCTGTGATCTTCCCAGGTTTAGTCCCACTGACTTCTTGAAAAGACTCCGAGGTAAAAGACTCATGCTGGTTGGAGATTCCATGAACAGGAACCAATTTGAATCCATCTTGTGCATGCTCCGTGAAGGCCTTCAAGATAAGACTAAAATGTATGAGATTCATGGATACAAAATTACAAAAGGAAGAGGCTACTTTGTTTTCAAATTTGAGGTAAACTCTCTCTCTCTCTACTTGTACTCTATTAGATAATTGTGATTAGTTAGGTAGTTATTTTAGTTGCTGATAATGATGGCTGTATTTACAAAGGTATCAAGATAGTTAAGTTAGTTAGTTAGGTTGTTAGGTTTCTGTTATGCCAACTCAGCCTTTGTACATGTATATTTATTGAGCTCAGCATCAGAATGAATTACTGGGCTAAGATTTTGAAACACTTGGGGTCAGGACTATAATTGTACTGTGGAGTTTGTGAGATCTCATTTCCTTGTGAGGGAAGGAGTTCGAGTTAAGGCACAAGGCGGCTCGAATCCTACATTGTCAATAGATCGGATTGACAAGACTTTTCGCCGATGGAAGAAAGCTGACATTCTTGTCTTTAACACTGGTCACTGGTGGACTCATGGAAAAACTGCTCGAGGGTTTGTATGCGAATCAAATCATAACCCTCTTTTCATTGGCCTTTAACTTGATTAAGTGTTTCAGGGAACATTCTACATTTTTGCAGGGTAAATTATTACAAAGAAGGCGATCAACTTTATCCAAAATTTGATGCAGTTGAGGCATACAGAAGGGCAATAAAGACCTGGGCAAAATGGATCGATCATAACATCAATCCAAAGAAACAAATTGTCTATTATCGTGGATATTCTTCTGCCCATTTCAGGTAATTATTTTTCTCTGTACAAAGGTTCATGTGAAAGAAAAAACTTACTGGAAACCAGTACCGTCTGCTCTTTGAATCATATCTCACTGCATATGAATCCTTAACAGAGGTGGAGATTGGGACTCAGGTGGGTCATGCAATGGTGAAATTGAACCAGTTCTTAGTGGGTCCATCCTAGATAACTATCCCCTGAAAATGAAGATAGTGGAGGAAGCAATTAAGGGAATGAAGTTTCCAGTAACATTACTAAATGTCACAAGGATGACCAACTTCCGCAAGGACGGGCATCCATCGGTTTACGGCCGGAACGTCACTGGCCTAAAAAGAGTCTCAACAAGGCGGCAGGACTGTAGCCATTGGTGTCTTCCTGGGGTCCCTGATGCATGGAATGAGCTCATTTATACCAACCTTGTTCTCCAACAAGCCAATTCAAGGAGTTAACTCAAACCATCCTCCTTTCAAGACTCAAGAGAGTTCAACATTTTTGTGCGGGAAACAAGTTAAGGGAAGAAACAAGAGAGGACTTTCTTCTTGTATATGTCTAGGTTTTGCTTCCATCTATTGAATCCTCTTGATACAATTATACAAATATAGGAATGTTATTTGTTGTACATTGCTAAATCTACATCATTGTTATACTTATATTGACCTGCATAACTTATAAAATTATGTTAAATCAATGGCAAAAAGGTTTGTTAAAATGAGGTGTGAATATAGAAATGCTCATCTGATTACACTACACTATTATTTTACGAGGAAGTATAGGGAGCCAATGGAATATTTGTACAATTATACAATTGAGGTTTAGGGATGTCCGATTCAATATTAGAGATATAATTATTAGTGTTACTTTTCTTCATCAGCGTAAGCTTTTGGGATGAGTGGTATCATGACATGGTATCAGAGCTCTAGATCCGAAAGGTCAAGACTCTTATTCCATTGGCTCTCTAGCAAGACTCTTATTTTATTTAAATTGATTTGTTAGGCAATTAGTCTTGGTTTACTAATTTTTTTGCTTTTTTAAAAATAACTTATTAAAGTTGATTTTTAAGAAATTGTTTACTAAAACTGTACTAGATATATCATGTATTTGTTAAATTGACTTAAAAGGCTTTTAATAAACACAAATTATTAACATTTGTATTCAATAAAGTTATTTTCAAAGTTTAAAATGATTATGATAAATATAAGTGAAAACTAAAATTTGGAATCAATAATTTAACTAAGCATAAATTTAAATATTTATTAATATATAAGTTTATATTAAATTTTTTTATTTTAATAAATACAACTTAATTTTAAAAGATACCTCATTAAATGCTTGTAAAAAACACACTTAATTTTTAAAAACTACAAATATAAATATCTTTATTTACTAAACACAATAAAATATTTATGCACATATTTTTTCACAGAAAATTTAACAAATCGGAGCTTATTAGACAAAAAAAATCCTGCAATATTGACCCACCACCCTTTGAGATCTGATCTTACTTATAGATACAATACAATATAACATCTGTATTTAGACTTAATCAGTTGTGCCTTGGGAAGAATCCAAAAATGTTGCACATCAAATTAACATGACTGCTACGACAGCCAAGGAGAGTAAACACAAGTTGCAAAAACTCAACAATAATTTTATTTTAAAAAGGAGGAGTTAAAGATGTATATTTCAAAGTTTTTTTTATGTATTAGATATATCAAATATTTAATTCCCTTTATAAAAGTTTAATTTTTCTTTTAAAAATCTTAACAAGTTACCAAAAACTATTTGTTATACAAGACCAATATCAAATTGCGTTAAGTGGCATCATTATGGGTAGGAGGGTAGCGATTTTTGGTGGGGCTATACTCAAATCTAAGTTGTGATCCTATGTCTACGTATTCAATAATTTGATTCAATGTTTTCGCAAAGTTGACTAAATTCTTGGTGCGCAGAGGTCACTCTCTGCAATATAGCCATTATTATATCATTACTATAAGCATCTAGTCAAGTTCAGAGAGTTAAATGTCAAAACCGGACTTTTTCTGGAACCATACTAATTTTTCAACGCAAATCTTATGAGCCTATGTATTCATATTTCCATGAAGCAAGCCAAATCTTGTTTGTGTTATTATTCAATTGAAAAGTACCCATGTATTGAAAATAAAAAGAAGAGGCCAACTATATTTCATTAATCATATAAAGTTTGAAATGAAATTCATTAAATATCAAAATTTTAAAATAAATTTACTATAAGAATTTAATTCGCATATTAAGGTTTAGCTAACATGTTAATGTTATAAATAAAAATAATAATAATAAAATTTAAGTTTTAATATGTTTGTGATATTTATAAGACAAAATTTAAAAAATTTTACTCATAATATTTTTAAAAATTTTACTAACTTATATCCTAAGAGCACATTTTAAAAATACCATAAAAAAATATCTGACTAAAAATTATTAAAAATTTAATTTTAAAAAAAATTAATACATTAAAATTTAAATTTTGTCATTAATGTACTCTTAACATGTACCTTTTAAGATACAAATTAACTAATTTTTATCTTTAGTATATATTTTAGCCAACATCACCTTATTAATCAATGGTACAATTTTATAGAGTTTTGCTATACAGTGCTATAAAGATATTAGTTAAGCATACCATTAAAAAAAATATTTTAATATTTTTTATATATTTAATAAATAAAAAATATAAAAAATTATTTTTATAATAAATAATATTAAAATATTTTTTTTATGAGATGCTTAATCAATATTTTTATGACACAAATAACAAAATCCAATTTTATATTCAACATGGTGAAGTGATTTTTCAATAGATAAAATAATCTAATAATCCATTATCATTATGGCTTAACAGCATTTATGATAATGTGGCGTTGTACAAGGGAAAAAGTCAAATTAAAAGGGTTAAACAGAGAAGGAGGACCTAGCTTGAATCCCAAGCTATCAGCCTCGAAATTTTGTTCAGTGGGAAATGGGTCCTTCTTGGATAATCATGTTGGAAGAATCCTTGTTCAACGATTTGGTCAAGTTTATCTTTTTCCAAAAATTCCACGGGCATAATTATATTGAAACTCTTAACTATTTTTATAGTGATATTTAATGAATCCCCCTAAATATATTTTAAAATAATTTAGTCCATCACGAAAAAACAATTCAGTTAATGGCAGAAACCATTGGATAAGGTTCAAGTATCTTATCCTATATGCCTCCTTACCCATTATTGAAATTCGACAATTGCTTAAACCAGCCATAGCCATTCTTCATGCCTTTTATGGGGACATGATGGTTTCGAAATCTATGGAATTTTATGTGTCAAAAAAGTAGACACATGCAAAAAGGACAGGAGATGGTTTTCTCAGCATGAAAAATATGCATGTAAATATCACGTCCTGATATGCTTTATCAATTTTACTTAAATTTTTTATATGTCCATAATTTATTTCATTAATTTCAAGCCTACATTTTTTTTTTATTTTGCGTTCATATCAGTAAATCATAACTTTTTGAGTTACTACTAACTAGTCTATAAGATTTAATAATTCAGTGTACTTGTTTATGACATGACAGTCATAACTAATGGTTAATACTGACACAAGAAGATTAAGTATATATGCTACTGCTACTATTTAAGTTACAAACCAATTCATAATAGCCATTATGATACTAGCTATATCAATTAATTATGGTTTAAGACTTTAATTTGTAACGCTTGCTCATCTTTTGGGCTAAAGTTGGCAGAAATAATGCAGAATGTTTAATTATTTGTAGTCAGTTGAAACTACTTATGCTTGGTCAACTAAATAATTATGGGTCCTTTTCAAATATAGTATTAGTTGACAAAGTAATATATAGTATAGTATAGTACAAAAATTATATATAATAATATGCCCATAGAATTGGTGAGGTCTTCTTTGTATAACAAAAAATGTCAACCACATGCACTCTTAGAGGAATTGCTTAAGAAACAAAAAATAGAATGTTTTTAAGCTCTTTCATTAATGTCTATATTATATTAAAGGGGTCAATATTAAAAGCATGTATAGGAAAAAAGTTTCTTAATTAATAATTTGTTTTCTTCTAATTTTTAATTAATAATATGATCTGATAAGGGGATTTAGTACTTAGGATGAAAACTAGAAAGATACAGATATTTTGACTACCTTATTCTTTGGTGCAGTTTAATATTATTGGTCTCTTTGATTTTAGTATTTTATAGGTGTTTTGGGATAGGGAACAATTCTTAATCCACCTTGGTTAGCTAGCCCATGACCCCACTAAAACGCGCTTATGAAATTTCTCTATTACCTTTTTGCACCGCCATGCATATGTATGTATGGTGTATAATACTGTAATGTCATCTTAAATCTATTGGTAATGATTTTATTATATTTTTAGATTAGAAGTATTGGCACTTAGCTTAATTAATTGGTAACCACTCTTATGGTTTTGGACCAACTAATGCAGAATTGGTTCAATAACCGAATATAAGCACACCAATAATATAATATACAATTTATTAGTAACTTATCACTAGCTTAATTGATATAGATTTTCAAAGATTAATACCAATAGAATCTTAGTTGTTATTGTTAAAGAGTAAAGATATAAGCTAAGAGAAAAGTAATATAGAGTTATATAGCCGGCATACGTTATGTACATGTCATTATAATGCAAACTCGTCAAACAGAAAATCAAAGTCAAAGATTAATTAACAGGACTTGGTTTCAACATGACATCAAGATAGAAATAGTTAACACGTTTTCACATGGAATGAACTTCTCTCTCAATCCTTTAATTTCTAGTAATAGCTTAGTACTAAGTTTAATAACTTAATGAATTTTTTATTTTATAAATATTTTTTTTATTTTTTTAACGTGAGACTAATTTCATATACTAATTTCGATGGTGCGTCATGGATGACCAGTATATAACGAAATGTTGTCTAGCTCCGCAGATTCATTCAATATTCCAACCTTGAATCGAACCCTAGTTTCATTCTAATTAATGGACTCACTTATGGGAATTCTTTCTTCTTTTTGGGTTTCAACTTTCAACCATTCAAACACTTAAGATGATGAATTAATTAATTAATTAAGATTTGATGAACTTGCATTGTAAATTATAATGAACTAAAAAAGAGAAGCAACGACCTAGCTAGGTATAGTTAATCTATTCTATTATTGAGTGGGTTTAATTTGAATTTGGAAGGAGCAGTTTGTGGCATGAAGAACACATAGTGAGAGTGGTAGCCGGTGAAGCTTTGGAGTGTTGAATGTATAATGATGGTGGCGATGTTGTTGTTGTTGTTGTAGCTTTGAGTGCAGCAGTTACTTCCTCCAACTCCTTCTTCAACCTTCGGTTCTCATCTGTTAAACTTTGGCACCGTTTCTTCAACAACTCACAATCCACCTCCGTCTGTTTCAGCTTCGTCCTGATTATCAAAATAATTCATAAATTAATTCAACTATTTCTTAATTATTAATTAACCACCTCATCCTCACTAACCTAGCTCTTCTGTTCTGAAACCAAACTTCAATTTGTCTTGTCTTTAGATTCAATTCTTCAGCAAGTGATTTTTTCTGCGCCTGCATTTGCAACCAATTATCAAGTTGATTGCTTCGCAGTGCAACAAATATAATACTGAATGAATTAAAAAAAATATACTAATAAAGTCTTTCATGATAACTATTTTTAGAGCAATGCTAGGGGGCCAGCAATTTTTGTGATTGTTAGCCATCAACTAGCCATCAATGATGATTTGATGGTATGAGATTGGTGTGAAATTTCATCTAATGGCTCACCTTTCTCTGCTGGTTACATGCTGGCCAAAATTCAATAAAACTGCTGGCCCCTAGACTTTTCCTTATTTTTATTATTGTGAAAGACTTTATTTATATTTCTTTTCTTCAAAATTTATAAATTTTTAGGAATTTATTTGTGGATTTAGTTTAAGAATATAAATACATACTGAATTAAGAGTGGTATGCTGGTTGAAGCTGTTTTCAAGCATGGTTGATTGCTCCTTTGTAAGCCTGAGTTTCTTGTTGTTGTGATGGTGGTGGTGGTGTCCTCCATCATCATCGATTCTCTGATGAGTAGAACAGAATTTCTTCTGATGAAGGGAAACCATAAGAGGCTTGTTCTTCTTCTTGTTTGGCACTACTGTTCCCGCCAGAGCAAGAGAAAGCCCAGTCATGCATTCTTCTTCTTCTTCTTCTGCATCATCTTCCATCTTCATCACTCTATTATTATTAGTAGATGATAACATCATAATCACCAACAGAGAGTAAAATAATAGGGGTCTAATAAGCTGTTATGGGTATAAATACTTGTCACTGACGCTAAGTTATTGCCTTCTATTCAACTCTATCATTCAATTTTCAAAAATCACATACATACAAGACTCTTAGTCTTATTATTAGACTACCAATTTAATTAATTAAATAAATAGTAAATTAAAGTAAAGGTTAGGTGTGCTACTACCTATAAGTTAAAACACTGTATTTACCGATTTAATATCAAATAATTTTCTTTCGAACACGATCACATTTCTTAACTTTTCTTTTATTCATTAAATTAACGTCAAAAATATATTATTGACGTACTTATTGTCACACAATGACACAAATAATAATATTTCAAGTATTAAACAGAAAAAAATTTGAACAGAAAAATTAAAACCAAATAATGAAAGATGCTATGTAACTGTTTTAACCGAACATTGGTCCCGGTAGCGGTAGCAATAGCAATATTCCCCATATTAGAAGGCATGCTTTCCATGTGCAAGATAGAGAATGAGGGGCATTTTAGTGAAACAGAATGTTAATTTAATGCTAATTAGTAATTAAGTTTTAATTGTTAATTATTGAGGTTGGACCATACTGATGGAGGTTTAGCGTTTCCATATAGTAGTCAAATTATTCGGTACTCAAGAAACGGCTGAACAGTGTGTTACCCAAGCCAAAGGCAAAACTGATTTTGGGTTAACATTGAAATTTGAAAGGCATGTGTACCCATTATTCGACAGTTATCATTATTTAATTAAGGATTTTCTAACAAATAATTTAAAGACATTCATTACGGTCACTTTAGTCAAAATTTTTCATTTATAATGATTCTCTTTATTATTTGAATTGAGTATTGATCAAAACTAAATAGCCCTTAATCACATATTAAAAAATAAAAAGTGATATATTACCTTATTAGATTAAGAGGGTGAGGTTCCCCTAATCCCTATCCCTATCCCTAATAAGAATAGCGGTTAAACTTTTGGCAGAAAAAGCATTCATTTATTGAAGCAGCTGGCGGCAGAGGTAAAGCGACGTACACGTACGATCCTAACTATTTGCGACAGTTTTTGTTGTAGCCCGCAAAACTCAGTTTTGTGCCGACCTACCGTTGCTAGTTGCTACTACTGTTACCGTGCCATTTATTTATCAACAGTTTTTTACTAGAGAAATGTTATATCATACGTGAGGATATCTTACCAAAGTTTTAAGTACAAGTATTTCATTTCATCAATTCGGGAGTTTTTGGGTCAGTGGGGCCTAACCTAAGAACCCCATGACTCATGAGTGTACCTTGAATGAAGTTGATGACCCCACTTGTGAAAATGTAAGGTGTTAAAGTTGTGTAAGGACAATAACATTTCAAAAGGAAAGAACAAGTGCAAGTTCTCCATTTTTCTTTTTCCGGGGTCATATACTAGTATAGTATTCATTTTGAATCCAAATTAAGTTTTATCATTTTAGTTGTGTAGTCACTTCAGGCCATGAGGGTTCATGTTATTGTTATCCCGTTAGGTGAGGCACCCTTAATTTCATAACTCATAGCACGCAAGGCCTTGGTCTAGTGATCATCTTCTATACTTTGGAATGAGTACACCCGAGTTTAAAATTTGGCTGGTGTTAAGTAGTGGATAGAATCCTTAATATTGTATTTGTGTGGCGTAAGTGAATTTGTAATGTCTAGGATTGTGTCTAATCCCTCTTAACAAAAAAAAAAAAATTGATGATCCATGTGGGTGTGGACCCAAAGCGGACATAACATGTCTGCTAGTTTCAGATTCCAAGCGTGAACCTGCCTATGTTGCTCTGATTTTGGGTTATACTCTTTCTGAATTTGGTCATGGAAAGTCATGAACTAGAAGCAAGTACATCCAAACTGGTCATTTTCATGCACTACTTGCTCCACTCTTAACCTTTTACTCAGACGATCATTATGCTACTCATCAATTTTTCAGCATGATTGAAATGCCTTTAACGGAACATGCGCCACAACTTTAGTACAAACATGATCCTATCTAGCTCCTCAATTTCAATACATAAACTACCGTTGATTTGGAGATCATGCTTTGTTTGAATTAGTAGTGCGTGAAATAAAGATAAAATCATGTATTGGCTTGATGACGTAAGTTAATTTGATTCGTGACACATTGCTTTTAATTATGAAACTATAGCCACCTCTCTACTCCAATTAGAATTATTTAGGATGATGTATTGAATGGATATGCTGGTTGCCGGAAGCTCAATAATCTTGCTGAAAATGAAATGAAGGTACAAACGGATATGGCAGCAATCAACAAGTGTCTAAGATCACAACAAAATCTGCAAGACAATGAGAGGGTGAGAGATCAATATAAATATAGCAGCCAAAGGGGTGGCATATCACAACTAGTATTTATTGTTGACGACAAAACATGGGATTGATCATAAGCAGTGTGATTGGTTTCTTTTGGCACGAGACGTGCACGTGAAATGAACTGATTTGCTTTGTTTACCTGCTCTGACTGTAATATCAGGAGAAGAAAAGAAAAACCCATATACTATGAGAGAGGAGCGAGTAAAAAGGGTGATTGAAAGGAAAATAGGCAGGCTAGTCCAACACAAGTAACAGAACCGTGGGCACATAAGGGTTCAGACATGTTTCCCCAGCTCCTCAACCAATAATTGCATACTCTCTCTCCTCTCTGGCATGCTCTTCTATATAATGCCTTCTTAAAGTAATGCAATAACTTGCCCTATGGGTGGCAACCTTAATTTTCAGAGTGATCACACGATGAGTTCCTCAATCTTCCTCCTATACTGCCTTCTCATATTCTCCCTACTTCTCTCTCAACACACAAGCTATTCTCAAGATGTGATGCCATCTCGGAAGTTAGGTATTTCAGGCATTGCCCAAGATCACATGCACCATGAAATCCAGGTATGTTTGTACCTGTTTAATTACCTAAGACTGTAAAGAGTGAAAACCAAAGGTTCAGTTTATATCAGATACAGGATGCAGCATATTCATTCTTATAAGGCAAAAACCAGATATTCATTCTATAATACTGCTAATAAAATGCAGGCAGCAGATGAGGCAATGGAAAGTAACCCGGCCAAAGAAGATTCCATGGAAGTAATACTTACCAGCGACGGTTACGTTCCTCCTCGTGATCTTGTCTACCATACAGATTACCATGGAGTAACAACTCATCCAACTCCTAAACATCCCACACCATAGGCTGCAGTTTTAATTTTGCTTGGTGAGAGATAAATGCAGTTATGTATCCTAGTTTTTATTCATATGAAATGTGATGCTCACTATATGGAAAGATCAACTGTAGTTTATATGCTAAGATTACATGATACATTTTCATTGCTTATGTTGTTTATTCAATTTATCCACACACAACCATCCTATAAGAACACATCCACAACTATGCTATAGAACTTATCGAAACATGCCAAATATGACCAGTTGGCAACTACAAAACTATTAACATCAAGACATTCCACGAGGTTTATAAGATATCCCTGAACCAGCCAGTGGAAAATTAGATAAAAAAAATAAAACGGTTATACTATAATTTATCATGAAGTGAAACCATACCATCAATATATTGTTTTCTAATCTTGCTATACTTCTGAAGTAGCAGCATGTGCCTAGTTACTACATCCTCAAATACCACCTCACTACAAAACCTGGAAATTAAATTAACAAAAGCAGCTTCTAATTCATCCTTGTGTTGGTCGCACAGAGAGAGTACGTCTTCAATCATCGAAGATTTATTTTTATATACATCACTGGTCCCCTTTTCCAGATGAACCCAAAGCCATCGAATTTGTTGAAATGGGTCTTCATTTTTCTGAACTGCAACCTCTATGCTATTCAGCACTTCCAAGAATCTAGATTCAGTACGAACTTTATCAACTAAGAGCAAAAAATAATTTTTCTGACACTGAGAAATCCTATTATAAACATCTGGCTGCAAGGTAAATGCAGCAGTTAAGCATGCTTTCCGAAAGCTAGAATCCAAATTGCCAATGATCCCGATAGCAACATGTAACAGATTAACAGACACAAGATGAAGTTTTTGAGACAGAGAGTTCAAGCCATCAAAACAAGGTCTTTTCTGGTATTCACCCCAGCAATGAAGTGCAAAATGTATTATTCCTTCCCACCTATAAATGAAATCCGAATATAATAAGTGAAACTCATATAACAAATCATCAGAGATATAACAAATTAATTTAAACATCAAGACAATATTGCGAACGTTAAGTAGTAAGAAGAATCTTGCATTTATCAAAATCAAAGCATGGTAAAGTAAAATTAACCACACCCCCCCCCCCTCCCCAAAAAAAAAAGATACCCAACTTCCTGAAATCATTGGGTATGGAAATTATAATAAAGTAGTAGAAGACAATTCAATATAAATTTAGGAAATCCTAATGATTTATCTTCCCAAATACCAAATAACATAAAGTAGTTGTACATATCTCATAAACCAAACTGAGTAAATTCCGAACTTCACGCTCTCATGTGGCCTTTCTGAGAACACACCAACAGCAGAATAAAAGATTGCAAATAGGAAATAATTGACATAGAATCATTATTAGATTAAGTGACCAAAAATGCTGATCTATGAACGAACTTTCCAAAGACATGGGTCTGAACTCTGAAATCTTGACCCTATGTCCTGCAGACACAGTTATCTAATTTTAATAATTGACTTCAGTGTGGGTCATTCCACATGCATTGTTTCAGTTTTCTGCTCAAAGGAAAGGTAAGAAAAGGAAAAGCATCTATCATAAAATAAATGAATTTTATAATAAGTCAATATTATACATGCTCAACTTTGTGGGAAGAAAAGGATAAATCAACGAGAAAAGAATGAATCATGACTCTTGGCATCAACGAAAAATCTGAGTACTTAAACAATCTTGCTACAGGTAGGACTTCTGATGTTACAACAAATCAGACCATGAGGAATTATTGATTTGATTAACAGGATGTCCCTTACTCCCATCTTTATTTGATAACCAACTAATCAAACTTATGGTCATTTTGAAGGACAGAAGGGCATAGTAGAGATAACTAATTAAAGATGGACCAACTTTGACTATGGGACAAGAACATCAAGACCTAACTATTATATAACGGTTAATTGATTGTGATTTCTGAGATTGAGTGTGTTTGCCAAATATAACAATCAAGACCAGTAAGAATATGTGTAGATAATACTTCCCTTTTTCAGAATATAATTTCTAGTTTTCCATTGAGAGTAAACAAAATGAAATTATGGTATTGTCAATAAATATTGCATCCTTTTTATGGGGAGAAAAGAAGAAGAAGAAAGAAAGCATATATTTTTCTACTATCATTTCTTTGAGCATTAAAAGGATTAATTAATTGCATTTCAATAGGCACATTATATTTGACAATATATAGACAAACTTCATGCATGGGCATGAAAGATTCAGTATGAGCTGTTTCATAGTATCCTCTATACTGGCAAAATATTACTGAGTTCAGCTCCATTGTAGCAGTAACTCTCTTTAGAAAAATGCAAGGTAAAAAGGAACTGCAACCTGTGAACGGTTTTCTCTGTATTTTAATCATCATATACTTGTTTTGCTTTCAAGATTTTCAATTTTGAAAAGCAGCACTTTCATTTTCATAACAGATCCAAGCCTAGAATAAAAAAAATTCTTCCCATGCGTGAAGCTATATTCCCCATTTTTAACCCCATACCAGGATCACCCTAAACATGAAAAGTCTGTACAAAAAGAACACATAAATATTATGCTAAGCATAACATTATCAGAGATATGTTAACCATCAGTACCAAATTTGAAGGGGCGGAAAAAAAACAAGCGGGGGGAAGTAAGTTAAATTTTACTTACTCAAAAGGAGGTTCAACCTCAATACTAAGTGTAAGATGCAAAGAAAACTCAGGAGAACCATCTCCAGAGGTTGTGTAAGCTTCATGAGGAAAACCTCTGGGAATATACAACACATCACCCTCCTTGAGAAAGAACTCCCTTTTTCCAGCTTTAGTATAGTCAATATCAGAACCATTTAGATCATCATATAACCGTGGTAACAGCTGACTGGATTGAGAGAATACAGTCCACTGCTTAGAACCGAAAATCTGGCATACAAATACACAGTGATCATCATAGTGACAAGCCAACCCTTGAGAATTAGGTGGCGTTAAGTACAAATTGGCACCTACTGAAGGTTGACCAAACATAAGCGCTAATGTTTCTGCAACAGCAGCAATGCTCTGAAAACGAAACTCCAAACCACGCAGGGCAATAGTATACCCCTCTTTATATGCTTGGACACACTTCAAGACATCATCAATCATAAAATACTGAGGTTCCTTAATGCAGCCTGGATGAAAATCCTGAAAATAATGCATCTCTTTTCTTGATTGCCATTCTGCTTTTACAACTCTTATATCCTGCTTATAGATTATGGGACAACCCAATCTGTCTTTCACCTCATTGAGAAAATTGAAGATGTTCAGTTCATCCGAGGCAATAGGAAAACATGACACTAGACTATGGAGAATTGAGGAAATAAGGGAAGGAGCACACCCTGTCCAACTCAAAGATTTTTTAAATGGGCTGAACATATCATAGACATCTGGATCATTCACTGTCCCATGTAACAGAAATGGCGAAACTTCCCAGTAGTTTGATAAAAAATCTTCAAAACTAGACTCACTTGTTCCAAAAAGTCCTGCTTTGATCACTTCAAACGGCATAGAGACAGTAAGTCGACAAGAATTAGCAGAAAGCCTAAAAATGGCTTCAGCAAGGTTACTAACTCCAATGTTGCTTTTACAAAGGTAACCTCCTTCATTATATTTCACAGCTGCTTTCATTAGCACTTGATCACTTACTTTTGTCCATAACGCTTTTAAAAGCCTCAGAAATGCGTCAGAAAGGCTTCTTGGGATACTTTGCAGTTGCTCAACTTCACAGGTATTGATAAGAGTAACAGTTGCACTGACAAACCCAGCTGAAACTTCATCTTCCTTAATCCCAATCTTAAGAGAGCCGAAACTTCGATTTCCTTCAGACCACAGAGAGACTGATTCTACACGCTTAAAAATCTGGAGAAACACATACCTAAGGAATGCCAACCGTTTAGCTACTCTACTTAGTTCACCATCACACAAACAAGCATATAAATTTTCATCTTCACAATCATACAATCAGAACTAAAATCATAACCGATTCAATTTAAATGCTTACATTAGTTTCTCCAAAGCATAAAACTTGAGCAGCTGGCGTTGGCCGAAGGTGGTGGCGGATAAATCCAACACCGCATTGCATGCAGATAACAGAACCTTTCTCTTGGGACTCTCCAACAGCGATATCAAACCCTTAAGAGCCTGGGAATCGGAGGCAACCTGCTCGTTCGCCTCCAAGGAGACGAGCGAGACAGCGCCGACGATATCGGCGGCGCGGCACGCGATATCGGAGCAGTTGGAGCTGAGAAGAGCAGGGAGGAGAGCTAGAATGGGCGTGAAGGAGGATTGGGAGAGAAGGGAAGGGCGAATTGTGAGTAAGCATTTGTTGATAAGGGGACGGTGGTGCTTCGTAAGAGATGCAAGTAACAAACCGAAGATGGAATTGGAATCGGAACCTTCAAGACTAAGAAGAGCGAAACCAGAGGGTTTCAGTTTCTTTTTCCGTTTCCGTTTGGCGTATGCAGCCTCTGCATGCTGCTCCTGCTTCTTCTTCATTGTTTCTAGCAACTAATCTACCCAGAGATGGAGTTCGCATATGAATAACTGGGCTGGGATTCATGGACCAGGCCCAACACTAAAAAATGAGTACACTGCTGTCATGGCCCAACAAAAAAATTGAGTACACTTCTTAACACTCATTATTGGAAGGAACACATCTATACAAAAATTGTATACTTAAGTAATTTATAATTTAATCTTGGTGTAATAAAGCAGTCAAATCTTACACCCAAAAGAACCCATGATGGGTTGGGCTTATTACTAATAAGAAAACTAGTACAACACAACAATCACCAAGTTTGTGACCCAAATAATCTATAATTTTAGGTAAACATTAAACTCAATTATTTTTTTAATCTAAAATATACATTGAAATATAAAATATACATTAAAATAAATTTAATTATATATATTTATATAAAAATATATAATAACTAATTTTAATATATAAATAATATTTTTAAATAATCTTAATATATAATAGATTTCGTGCTTTCGTTTATTTAGTGGCCTAATTTCAGTTCCAAAAATATTTTTTTTCTCTAATTATCAAATACAAACAAATTCTTTATTCGTTAAAAAACTTTTGCATAAGAAAAAGTATATAGAACTAACTCCTAACCAACTAAAAATTTAACAACTTAATTAATTATAATTATCTTAATTAGTTTTATTCATTTATAATTTAGAATATTTGTTATTAATTGTTTTCTATAATAAAAAATTAAAAATAACAATAATTACTCACATAATTAAAATAGATATCCTAATATATACATGATCCGATCCTATGTATACCAAGAATTATTATATATAATAAATAATTATTTATATTTTTATAATTACTATTTATAAAATTTATTGCATAATTTTTTCATCTTAATATCAATATTTAATGAATATAAGATACAAAATATTATTTATATTATTTAACATACAAAACAAATATCTTAAGTCATCATGTAGAACAAGAACTCAAAAAGTATAATAGTGCAAATACTTACTTACTTATTTATTTTATTTATTTATTCTATTATATAAATATTGAGTTTCTACACTTAATGATGAAGCTGACGTAGCAAACTCCAGAGAGTGTTTCTCGATTTAATTATTTTAACTCATTAAATACAATTTATTACAATGACTTAATTATATTAACTAATTGATTTGATTGGATATTTAAATATTAATATAATTTATTAAAATTTATATTACTTAATTAATTAGACTACATTAATTGTAATTCATTATATGAGTGAATTGGTTTTTTTCATTTATGAAATATAAAATAAAATAAATAATTTATTATTTATTCTAATTAAATTCATTAAATTGGATGACGCATAGCAACGCACACGGCGACATAGCAGACACGACAACAGTAGTGACTGGACAGGTGGAATAACGGCGACGAGATGGATGTTGCATATTCTTCTCTATTGCATTCGAAAGCAAGTTAAACAATATTCTACTCTCCCGGGATTTTGGGAGTAAGATCATAGAATTGAGGGCAAGAAAAGTTAGGTGGCTATTTAGTTTTTCAAGTTTTTTTTTTTGTTTTTTGTTTTCAGATTTCTAAATACCTAAAAGAGCACCGTATTAAAGATTATATATCCTTCATTTCTTTCTTTTTTTAATGTAGATAAATATAAAATATATTAGAAATTGTCTACGAGAAAATTAAATTAAGTTCGACAAATATATTATTATTATTATTATTATTATTATTATTATTATTGAATAAATTAAAAAAATTAATTAAAAAACATCGTTATTCTTGAATTTAACTCTACCTATTATACAAAATCTCTATTTATATTATTTATTTCTCATTATATCTAGATTATATCTTATTAATAATTATAGATAAAAAAAATTTATTAATTACATTTTAAGTTTTCAATTATGTGTTAGAACTAATTTTTTTATCTAAAGTTAATGTAAAATATAAAAAAAAAACTCACATCAAGTTATCTAGATTCTAGAGTCATTAATAAGTTTTTTGACCAATAAGATGTCATTAATAATCTTCTCTAAAAGTTTAAGTTGCATAAATATAATTAGATAATTTTAATAAGAATAATAGTACGCATTTAAATTTATCTATTCTATTATAAAAAAATTAAATTTTGTACTTAATGATGAAGCTGACGTAGCATGCTTCTGAGAATGTTTTGTGATTTATTTTTTTTTTAATTCATTAACTATAAGTTATTACGATAAATTAACTATATCAACTAATTAATTTGATTAAATATTTAAATATTATATAATTTATTGTAATTTATATCAATTTGATTTGGTAGTATTTTCTAATTTATTTATTTTAATATTCTGTTAGTATTTTTAATTTAACTTTTTTAAATTTATTAACCCAAATTTATTGTGTGTACTAATTAATTAGTTTGATTAATTTATTAGTCATTAAAATAATAAATCTATGAATAAAATAGACAACTGAGATACTTTCAACTAATAATTAAATCAAATCAAATCAAATCATATATATTGAGCTAAATTTAAATCATGTGAATTATGGACCAAATTAAAATAAAATAATTTCTTACTTATTCAATACACTTTTTGTATTTACAAATAAATTATTGTCTACTTCAATATATGAAATTTTTATGAATTTTTTATTGCGCAATTCACTTTAACACAAATAAATTAATTTATAAAAATTTAAACTTGAACGCTTGCTATGATTAACTTCGAACTTTAATTTATTTTGTCATATTATTATATAAATATTAAATTCTTCGATTAAACACTTATTTGATTATGAAATGATATTATATATTACTTTATATTGACAATTAAATTTTAGTTACTACACAAATATTATATTTTAGGTAATTGTATATTTTTTTGGTTATGTTAAAAATTATTATATAATTTTAAGATAATTTAGTTATGTTTATTTTTTTTAAAGTATTGTCATTATTGGAGAGTAACTAATGTTTGTGATAGTATAAAATTAAAAAATAAAAATACAAAATATTAATATATTGTATTTTTGAAGTATAAATCTTGAAGTAAATATATGTAATTATAATTGATGATCATAATTAAAAGTCTTTATTTTATTTCAATTTGTTCAGGACATGTTTATCTTAAATTTTATTCCTTTACTAATTAGTATTTTTTTACATTTAATTATCATTAATTAATATAAATCAAAATGTATAACTTAAAAAGATAGATACGTGTCTAAAAAATGAAAAAAATATTTTTTTTGTTAGTAAAAAAATTATAACGCTTTAGTTTTTTTGTTTGGCATCATATCTTACATTTTTACCATAAGTTAGAGGTAAATTATTAAATATAAATTAGATTTATTACTTATTATCCTAATTCGAATTCATTAAATTCGATTTAAATGGAGACAACTAGGCAACATTATTGAATTTAGGGGATTCAGGTAATTTTAAGGTGACTTTGATTTATCAACGTTATTGTTATATATATAAAAAATGTGACATATTTATACATTGTTTAGATTAGAAGAATTTGTAGAGAAATAATATGCTGGAGAAGAAAATGGATGAAAAAATCAATTTTTCATTATTTGGTTCAACAAAAAAATTTCATGAAAAACATAAAAGTGTATATGAAGCTCATGTAAATTTTTTCTCTTCAAAGTTGCGAAGAAAACTGATTCAAAAGTGTAAACATGGATAAAAATACAGATTTACCATTTGAAATATAATTTATGTATAATATATAAAAATATTAATATAATTTTTCTCTATTATAATTTTTTCTCTTCTTACTTTTCCTTCCATTCAAGCAAAAGAAATTTTTTTCTCTATTTTCTTTTCGTTCATTTTTTTTCATCTAAACAGCACAAAAAAATATATTTTCTTTCCATTTTCTTTCCTCTTATTTTTTATCTTATATCCAAACAATAGTTTAGTGTTTATCCATTTATCTTTTATTAATATTGTTATAACAAGGATACATGTAACTTTATAAAAATGATATAACCTAAACTTTGATTATCTAAGAATTTATTGAGTGGCTAGAATAGCTCCACGTCACGAACCAATGAATGCTAGCAATAAAGATGATCACAAAAACAGCCGAAACGGGTATTTGCAGGGATTACTCGCGTTTTGGAGGTAGATGGGGACTCTTGAAATCCTCACGACCTGCCATGCGAAAATGAATGGGGACTAGGAGTGGCAAACGGGTCAAAATCTGTCGAGCTGGTCGTATAACCCGCCAAAAAATGCGGGTTGGGCTGGAAATTTATGGCTACCAAACTTAAAAATCATGCCTACCCTGCACTGCCTAATCCACGGAATTTGACGGGCTTCGGCGGGGTGGGGCAGACTTTCCCGCTGGGCCAAACTTTTATTTTGGTAGAGCTATTTTTTTACAAATTTCTATGATGTTATTGATCTACAAAATGATGAAGATTATAATTGAAGAAGTTTTAAGTTATTTTTTGGATAATATTTGTTTTGCTTTGGACAATGCTGGTTTTATTATTTTGTTTCAAAAAAATATTTATAATTATATTTATTACACATTTATAATTATAAAGATGTTAATGTATATGAATTTAAAAAATTATAATTTTTTATATTTTTAAAAATTATAAATTTATTGAAATTGTTGTGAAATTATGTATATTGTTTAATATTTAATGTCTTATAAAAAAAAGAGATCCCGCCAGCCTATCATTAAGCGGGCGGGGGAAAATTCAAGACCGTCTTACTAAGTGGGGCGGGCTTTTGGCGAGACAGGGCGGACTTTCCCATTTGCCACTCCTAATAGAGGAACAGACATAAGTATCCGCCTCACGAAACTTATTAAATATACGCGAATATAAATTATTAATTTATCCTAATTTATATATACGTAAATCCATTTCTTGAATTTAGTAATCCTAATTTATGTCTCCAATTCGAATTTTTTTTTCTAGACTCATTCTCAGCTTTGATCCTCTCTCTCTCTAACTCACTTTCTCTACCTCTCATCAAGTCCGTCACTATGTCGCTTAGTATCGTCCTAAAAAAATATGTTATATTATTATGTTGGATTATTTTTTTATATTTTTTCCTTTTAAAATGTTATTTTTTCATAACGAATATGTTATAAATTGTGTTGAATTATATTGAATTGATTATTTTATGATTTATTATATTATGTCTTTTGTGTTAATTTTTTTAAAAATTTTCAAAAAATATTCGTAGATACCCGAAGAGATATATGTTCTCTAAGGGGTAATTAAATAGGAACTTGCAACGACGGAAAAAGAACGGGAACATTTTTTTTTAATAGGAATGAGGGATGGAAAGTGGGTTTTTCACGATCCGCTGAGTCCTCATTACCATATTAATTTATTTTTCAATAGAATAAATTATATATTGAATAACAAAAGTTGCTATCGGTTTCTTTTCACACTAACTAATACTCAACGATGGTGTTTTGATACACCATATTACCAAAAAATATTAATCGATCTAATAAATTTTGTAATGACATAAGTTTATGAATTTGAAAATTTAAAAATTATTTCATAAAATGTGAAGTTTTAACAAGTAATAATGTTGATCATATTATTTTGATTTCAAGAATGAATACGATAGTAATAAATAAAATTGTCCCAAGTAAATTTCAACAAAGACAAAAATTCATAAGTATTTTTATTAATGAAAAATTAATATATTTTAAAGACAAATACAATTTTTTTTCTATGGATTTCCTAACTTGGCAAGTTGAGAATTAATCCACCACATATTGATATTTTATTTATTAAAGGTCTGTCGCTAACTAATGGATTGTGATACACACAAGGCGAGATTCAAACTACAAATACTTGCTTAAGCGGGCAAATGAGATGATCATTCAATAAATTTAAATTGATTAAAATAAATATTAATTGTTTTTAATATTTTTAAATTGTAAAATATTTATAATAATTATTATTATGTATATTTTTTTTAAATTTGATAAAAAAATTTATATAATTTTATGTATTATCCCGTGTAGGACACGGGAACATACACTAGTAATCTTAATATATAATAGATTTCGTGCTTTCGTTTATTTAGTGGCCTAATTTCAGTTCCAAAAATATTTTTTTTCTCTAATTATCAAATACAAACAAATTCTTTATTCGTTAAAAAACTTTTGCATAAGAAAAAGTATATAGAACTAACTCCTAACCAACTAAAAATTGAACAACTTAATTAATTATAATTATCTTAATTAGTTTTATTCATTTATAATTTAGAATATTTGTTATTAATTGTTTTCTATACCAAAATTAGGTTTGGTATGATATGTTCAGAACCTTGCGACGGAAATCACAGAAATGTACTCAACGCTTTCGAGTCTTCATCCTCTCTCCCTCTCCACGGCTGCCGTGCATCGGTTCTCTCATCCAAACAGCAAAGGCACCAACCTCTTCCATCCAAGGCATCCTCCCAGCGCTCCCTTCTCGGTAACCCTCGGTTCGTGTCGCCATTAGCGGTGCTGCGATTGATCGTGGTGCAAGACGTTTCCGGTTGCAGTGCAACCTTACACTATTCTGCACATCAATTGCCCCCACCCTCTCCATCAAATCATTCAACTCGTGGTTCCCTCGTCGCTTCTCCCCGGTGCGTGCCGCCATTGGCCATGACGTTCGTGAGCGTCGTTCAAGTTGTGTTCCCGATTCGATAACGCTCCCGTTCTCCCACAAAGACCATCACGCCGAGCATTTCCTGCACAAAGAAGATGCCGTCGCGGTGCAAAATTTCCGGAAAAAAGCATCGTTTATGGAGTTTTTAACTCTGGAAGACGGATCGAATAGTACCTTGATCAATTCAAATGAAGGCAATGAAGAATTGAGTGTGGGTGAAGTTATTCAAGAGGGGTTTAAGGTATGTTGAATAGGATGGTCTTGCATTGGATGAAATTTTATAACAATGTGTTATGTGAATGTTTCTTATTCATGCTAATTAGATGTTTCTTAAGTTGATTTATTTGAAAAAATCTGGTACAGTGATGTGGTTAGTTGAGATATTAATAAAGTAAGCTTGAAGCCCATGTGTGTTTGCACTATTTTTTGATATTTTTTACTGGAGTGGTTCATTATATAATAATGATCTTAAGTTGATAAAAGTTTTTTTCGGTGTCTTTAATTAAAGGTCGAGAAAATTACCGACGTCATTGTGATGAGAAAGGATGAGTTGGAATTGAGACACGAGGTTTGAATTATTCCTTATTATTTGTTACCATGTTATAGTTAGTGTGTTAATGCTAGTTTTAATTGGTATTTGGCTTTGTGAATTGACATTACAGTTGCCAGATCATAGTGGGATCAATGAAGAAGAAATCCTAGTCATAAGAATGTGTTTTAATTTGTTACCTCTGGTACAGAAATTTAATGCAAATTATGAAAAGAAAGTTGGTTTCGTAACTAAAGTCAGAAACATGAATTTCGACAAGACGTAGAAGGAATCAAAGATATCCATTAATCAATCTATTCACTACACGCGAGAGGATTATTGGGAGTCTCAGGTGAAGGCAGCAACTCGGACAAACAGAATTACAGCTACGAGATGCAGAGTAAGGATGTATGTCATGTTGGACAGGGAGAAGGAAAGTTGGATTATGTCTAGATTAGAATTGAGGCATTCTCACACCTGTTCAGCTAAGAAAGCGGTCTACTATCATGAGTACACGATTCATGCTAAGTGCGTCATTACGAATAACGACGAGACTGGCATAAGACCCAACAAGACATATCTAGCACTGACAAACAAGGTTGGTGGGTCTTCAAACCTGAGTTTTTTAGAAAAGAATGTCAGAAATTACATCACAAGCAAACTCTGATGTGCTGATGACAATGCAAACTTTAAGGAGATGATGAATTATTTTGTTCGAATGAAAGAGATCAATCCAAACTTCTTTTATGTCATAGATGTTGACGATGCTAATAAGTTCAGGAGCGCACTCTGGTAGATGCAAGGTGCAGGACTTCGTATGAATATTATGGAGATGTGGTGTTGTTCGACACCACTTACAGAAGAAACAGGTCTGTATACTTATGGTCAATCACAAAAGTAGTTATTTTTTTAAATTTGTTTTTGGGTCTATCATTTGTTGTTGGTGTTTTCGCAGGCATGATCTACTCTTCTTGGTTGTGCTTTACATAGGAGCGAGGAGATCCCTAATTTTGAGTGGGTGTTCACGCAATGGGTGAGATGCGTCGAGACTGCGCCAAGGGAGATCATCATACACCAGTGCAAGGCCATGGCCGGTGCTATTAGGAAGGTGCTATGGGATACTGTTCATCGATGATGCATCTGGCACAAACTGAAGAAGTCACAATTCAAGCTTGGAGATTACACTAGGTACGGAGAATTGAATGCTAAGATGAATCACATTGTGTGGAATTCTCCTTTTGCTAACTCTTTTGAAGTTGATTGGGCTGGATTCATCAAAGAATTCGACCTAGGTCAAAACAGATGGTTAATAAGTATGTTATCGTTAACTTAACTCTCGTCTATTGGTTGCATATTGCCTATTATTCACTATTGATAATTCTGCCAGTTTGATTTGGTTGTTGTGTTTTTTTAGGAGTGTAGTCAATGTTTCTTTTTTACCTAGTCAGTGGATGTTCTTTTCAATACACAAACAGATGGTTTCTCTCTTAGGAAACTGGATGTGTTTTATTTGTTTTATCAGTTCTTTGGAAGCGGTCATCATGTTGTGTCTAAGCGACACTCTTATGCTTTATTTTTTTATGTAGACCTTTATGCCAATCGACGGAAATGGGCTCCAATATTCTTCAAGAGTGAATTTTGGACTGGTATGAGGAGTACACAGCGGAATGAAAGTATGTACGTATTTTACGGGAAGTTTCTGCATTGCAAGAGTGGTTTGGTCCAGTTCGTCCATAAGCTTGGAAACAAGGAGCAGAAGGAGTTGAAAGATGATGCTGCGGACTCGAAAGAAGTCATCCCATGTATAGGAAGCACAGGCATTGAGAGACAATTTTAGCGAGAATACACCAGTAATATGTTCAAGGATGTTCAGCTGGAGGTAAGGAAAAAAATCGATTGCGTGGTTCGGTCAACTGAACAACAGGGTGATCCAATTTCTGTTAAAATGGACGAGCAAAAGATAGTTTTGGAGAAGACTATTTACCATACTTTCACAGTAGATTTTGACCCATTGAGTCAAGAGGTTCAGTGCGAGTGTAACAAGTTTGAATCCACTGATATATTGTGTTGCCACACCCTTGCTGTGTGGTCATACTACAGAGTTGATAGAGTACCGAGCTGCTATGTTCTTTCTCGGTGGAGTAAGAACGTCATGCACAAGCACACCTATATTAAGAGTAGCCATGATATGGCTCGGACCGATAAAAGTCACAACCTGTTCAGGCGTTTGTGTTCAAAGTTCTATAACATTGCTCAGGAGTTCGTTACTTGTGATGAGGAAGTAGCCATCTTGCGATCTACCCTTTGGAACGCAAAGTCCAAGCCGACTGATTACCGTGTCAGCATACGTTCCACTACTGTTGCTGCGACTTAGAATACCATGCCCACACATAGCACAGGTGGTGTTGTTGTACATGACATACAGGGACCCTCAAGAGTTAAAACTAAGGAACAGCCAAAGAGTGAGAGACTTGAAGCAGAGTTGGACAAGTCAATTAAGAAATTGATGCAAAAAAAGGAGAAAATCGCATCCGGTATGTGTTAGAAGTGAGGTATATTTCAATTTTTTTCTGGGATAGTGTTGTTGATTCATATATGTTGTTTTTGTTTTTTGTTGTGCATTTTGTAGGATGTTGTTGACCTTCAAACAGATAATGATTATGATGGTTCTGTAGAGAAAGGATTTGAGGATTCTACTACTTGGATTGCATCATATGATGGCAGATTCATCTCCTATTGAACTCTTTTGGACATGGATAGTTATCCTTTCGTTTAGTTGTACATTTTTTTGTGTAGGTGATTTCTCATACTTAGCTAGATTTCGTGGTTCTTTTGTGTGGGTGGTTTATCAAAACTTTATAGTGCCAAATCTTAACTTACTATATAGGGTATTAAAGCTATCACTCTGTCATTCTAAATAGTCTCATATTTATTTCTAAAAAAATAAAATAAATTTGAGTGAATGAAATTTGTCTTCAACTTGATCACAAGCAAATCTTAGTGAAATGAGATTAATTGGAGTCTAAATTCAAGTTGGCTAACAAGTCCGATATTATAAACTAAACTAGCCATACAAATAGGAATTCATGTAGTGGAAAAAACATATTAGCTATTTAGTTCAAGTTTAAATAGTGAACATATATCTTATTTCTTAAATCAGTATGAAACTGCTGTGCACATCAAAGACACAATCTTAATAAACTATATCTTGAAGCGAATAATAATAAAGAAAAAATATATACAAACCAAGTTTAATCTGCAAGTAGATGAAAGAATACTGCATCATAAAGTAAAATAGAAAATCAACTTTTATCTCCCGAAAATCAAACTCAATTAATGTATACATTTAATAGTTCCCACCTAAAGAATGTAAATATAATAGAAAATATCATCTAGCAAAATGAAAACATGATCTGGTGCATGACATTTGTTATAAAAATCCACATATTCTTAGCTTCAAAGTTACGCATTAAAAGGTAGAAACTGGATGTCAAAACTGCTTGAGTAGGCTTCCAATACAACTTTCTGGTTCATATAAAAACACAAAATTCACAAGAAACAGTTATAAAACACCATGTCCAAATCCTTTAATAAAACATGCAGATGAAATCAGAAGTAACATCTAACAATTTTTTAATTATACCCAAATCAAAGACAACATCCAACAAGTATCATCCATGGTACTCAAACCCTACATCAATCAACACTAATTATTAAACACTAACCAATTAATTATGTCAAGCAAGATTTTGAGGCTGGAGTAGTAGACGTCCTACTGTGTTCGTCGGAGCAGAACAGGGAGGCTTTAATGGCGCTGCCAACAGTGACATGCAATAGCAGCAGCGCACTCTTGGTAAGAAGGAGAACTCCCTTGTTCCTCGCACCTGGGTGGCACGACGTCGCTGCGGTGGAAATGGGTGAAACTTTGATTAACGGGCCAGTTACCACATTGACGGGATGGAAGCGTTGCGGCGTTTTGGAGCGAGCTTTGGAGGCCGGCTGTTGCCTGCACATGGTGGACGGAGGCGCTGCATCCATTGACGGTGGAGGAGAACGTCACACGAAGAACCTGGTAGTGTGGCGCTGCGGTGGATGATTTTGGAATTTTACTGCAATGAAACAGTAAAAAGAGAGGAGAGGGTTTCGTTAGGGTTAATTTTGTTTACCTAGATGAATTTTGGATGTTATTGAGGTAAAGTGGATTTTGAGGTCCCAGCCAAACAGGAGTTGATAGATTTTTGGCTGAACTCCCTCTTGATTCCCTAGCATTATTGTTATATAATAACCTTCGTGGAGTTACTATTTGTCCAAAAATATTCAGAAAAAAATAAAAAAAATCATATTAATAGAGTCTAAAATTATTTTATTTTGTATTCTTTAATTATTATTTACTTGCTTTATTTTATATTTTTTAATTATTACTGAAATAATTAGATAATATTTTAAACATAATAAATACAACAACAACAAAGCCTTGTCCCACTAAGTGGGGTCGGCTACATGAATCAAACGACGCCATTATGCTCTGTCATGTATCAGTCTACAAAGAGACCGTTTACATGTAGATCTCGTTTGACCACCTCACGGATGGTCTTCTTAGGTCTTCCTCTGCCTTTCGCTCTTTGTCCATCTTCCATCTCATCCACCCTCCTGACTAGATGTTCTATCGGTCTTCTTCCCACATGTCCAAACCACCTGAGACGCGATTCAACCATCTTTTCCACAATGGGTGCTACTCCAACTCTCTCCCTTATATCTTCATTCCTTATTTTATCCAATCGCGTATGACCACTCATCCATCTCAACATCTTCATCTCTGCCACACTCAGCTTATGTTCGTGCTCCCCTTTAGCCGCCCAACACTCCGTACCATACAGCATAGCCGGTCTTATAGCGGTGCGATAGAATTTACCTTTAAGTTTTAAAGGCACTTTTTTGTCGCATATAAAACCAGATGCACTCCGCCATTTTGACCAACCTGCTTGGATCCTATGATTTACATCATGTTCAATCTCTCCATTATCCTGTATGATGCACCCAAGATACTTAAAACTTTTAACTTTTCGTAGGATGTTTTCTCCAATCTTCACCTCTATATTGGAGTTTTCCCTTCTCAGACTGAATTTACATTCCATATATTCCGTCTTGTTACGGCTTATGCGCAGACCATACACTTCTAGAGCTTCTCTCCATTACTCCAACTTCTTATTTAGGTCTTCCCTTGACTCTCCCATAAGGACGATATCATCGGCAAAAAGCATGCACCATGGCACAGGCTCTTGGATGTGCTCTGTGAGTACTTCCAAGACTAATGTGAAAAGGTATGGACTTAAGGATGATCCCTGGTGTAATCCTATACCAATAGGGAATTCCTCTGTCACACCACCTTGAGTCTTCACACTAGTTGTGACCCCATCATACATGTCTTTGATTGCCCGAATATATGCGATCCTTACTCTCCTCTTTTCTAAAACCTTCCATAAGACCTCCCTTGGTACCCTATCATACGCTTTTTCCAAATCAATAAACACCATGTGCAGATCCCTTTTATTACTACAATACCTCTCCATCATCCTTCTTAATAGGTATATCGCTTCAGTGGTAAATCTGCCTGGCATAAATCCAAATTGGTTCTCTGTTACTTGTGTCTCTTTTCTCAACCTCCGTTCTATCACCATTTCCCATAACTTCATAGTATGACTCATAAGCTTAATCCCTCTATAGTTTCCGCAACTTTGTATATTCCCCTTATTCTTGTAGATAGGTACCAAGGTGCTCTTTCTCTACTCATCAGGCATCTTCTTTGACCTTAAAATCTCATTAAAAAGCTTGGTTAACCAGTTGATGCCTTTTCCTCCAAGACCCTTCCAAACCTCAATCGGGATATTATCAGGTCCTACTGCCCTGCCATTTTTCATCTGCTTTAGAGCCTCTTTTACCTCGAAGTCTCGAATCCTTCGATAGTAGTCAAAGTTTTGATCTTCTTCCCTTGTGCATAATCGACCAAGGCTCGGAAGAGTCTTCTGTCCCTCATTAAATAACTCGTAGAAGTAGCTCTTCCACCTTTCATTAATCTTCTCCTCTTGAGCCAACACCTCTCCATCCTTATCCTTTATGCACTTAACCTGATCCAAATCTCTCGTTCTTCTTTCCCGACTCTTTGCGATTCTATATATACATTTTTCTCATTCTTTCGTGCCCAAAGACTGGTAGAGACCCTCATATGCTCTTGTCCTTGCTTCACTTACAGCCACTTTTGTCTCTTTCTTAGCCGCTTTATATTTTTCCCAGTTATCTGCATTGCGGCATAAAGACCACTCTTTAAAGCATTCCCTTTTTATCTTTATCTTTTCTTGTATACTCACATTCCACCACCAGGACTCCTTATCTCTTGGTCCTATTCCTTTAGATTCACCAAAACTTTCTTTTGCTGTTCTTCTAATAACTTCTGCCATCTCCCTCCACATCTCTTCCGCGCTTCCATTCCCATCCCACTTTGCCTCTTCTCCTACCCGTCTTAGGAAGCTTCTTTGTTCCTCACCTTTCATCCGCCACCACCTCGTCCTTGGGTTTTTCGTATGATGTCTTTTTCTTAACTTTTGCTCAACGCGAAAATCCATGACGAACACCCTATGTTGTGTTGTCAAACTCTCTCCCGGGATAATTTTACAGTTAATGCAAAATTTCCGGTCGACTCTCCTCAACAAGAAGAAGTCGATTTGAGAGCTTGTCATGCCACTCTTATAGGTTATAAGATGTTCGTCTCTCTTTTTAAAACATGTATTTGCGATGAGAAGATCAAAAGTTGAGGAAAAGTCCAAAATAGTTTTACCCTCGGCATTGATCACCCCGAAACCATGGCCTCCGTGAATACTCCCATATCCAGTCACTTCTCTCCCAACATGGCCATTTAAATCTCCTCCTAAGAAAATCTTATCTCCCAAAGGTATGCCTTGAACCAAACTCTCTAGATCCTCCCAAAACCTTATCTTGTGTTGTTCGTCCGAACCCACTTGCGGTGCATAGGCGCTAATCACATGGAAAGCACCTCCCTCCACCACAAGTTTGATAGAATATATAATTAAAATTATTACATGTATAAAATAATAAATATTAAATTAAATAAAATACTTTTGATTATTATCTCTCTAATATTATGCTAGTTGTCAATTTCATCACCTACTCCATGGTCACCTAAAAAGTCTGTTGTTCACCTTCTAGATGGAAGTAATCTTTCTATATTTTGATCAATTCTCGTAAGCGTATGCAATATTAAGGGTTGTGTAGAATTCAAAGAATTGCTCATGATAATTTGAAGTTTCTATGGGCCATATGAGAAATCATTTGACCTAACTATTATTGCGAACTTGAGACTAGGAAGTGTGACCATGCATGAGCGCCATGTGAACAGTGTTTCACATTAGCTTCATTGTCCTGATTCATGAACTATATTTGACTTCTCCAGCTTAATACTGGTCAAATACAAAATCCAACAAAATTAGGCAAAGTGACGACTGATGAGGATTATTCCATTATTCATTATTATTGTCTAGTTCATGTGAATACCTTTGAAACTAGGAGGGAATTATAATTATTTAAGTATGGTGGGATATTTAAATTTACGAAAGCATATAATACAGGAGGAGTATGTAAGATTAAAGCTAGAGGAGTCTTTTTTTATATTAAGAAATGAATTCCTTCCACTAATATAATCCACTTGGTGGAGACACTAATTTAATATAAGGCATATTGATATTAGTCACAATAGTGAGAAGATTTGAATTAGCTGGCATGGGACCCGTATTTGTACTTGTCCCACTTCATACATAAAAGTTATTCCAATTCTTCATTTGTTCAACCCCGACCATTGACTTTCATATTAGATATCCCAATAATATAAAATCACAAGAATAATCTCATCAAAGAAAGAGAAAACTTGTATTTCATACTATTTGGTGTCAAATTTACATCAAGTTGTAGACGAGTGTTTGTTTGGCGTCCACAAAAGTCACAAGAAAGGCAAAAGTTGACTTTGCCTTGGATATTTTCAAAGGTGAATTTCAGGTGGCAGGCGTGAGTGCCGTTGATGAAAGATGGTGAGGGGAAAATCCAACGGGTTGTGGTTGTGTTTGGGTGTGGCGGTGGTCACCCTCGTAAGTAACGATGAGCGTGTTGGGGTCGTCTTGTGCTCTCTCCACGTGCTTCCTGGCTGGACACCCTCTCACGCTACTGCACTTGTAGTAACCACTGCCACCATCCAACATTAAAACTAAATTAACATACATCCACACCTTTTAAAATAATCATAATTCATTTTCATAATTAACAGAATAAAATAATACCGAGGGTAGGGTGATCCCTTGATAGGTTTTTGACCGTATTTTCTCCATGAGTATTCGTCGCCTGGGATATCTGCAATCCTTGAGCTTATTGCCGCCATTCGAACCACTCGTTTCACACGGGATTTCCTGTAAAATAATATAATTTTATTATCTAATTTAATTTTAATTAGGACACTTCTTAGTCGAAGAAAACTAGTCATTAATTAGTAATTACCTTCTCTTGGAGCAATGACACTGGGAGGAGGAGGAGGATGTGGCTTTTCCCGACGAAAGGGTGGCGTCGTGACACCTTTTACGGTGAGATGAGGAGAGGGGAGGCTTCCCAGCGGCGATAATGGAAGGACCTATCTTACCGTCGGAGACGCTGCCATCTCCGGTGATGGTGGACATGAAGGAGGAGGTGGTGGTGGACATGGGAGGAGAAAGCGACGTGCTACATGATGTATCCTTATTATTATTAATTGATGGCTTGTTGACCTGAACGGGCTTAGCAAAATCTAGAGTCAAACCCTGAGGAGGAGGAGGAGGAGGAGGTGGCACTACGACTTTTGATTGGACATGGTTGAATTTGTCGTCGTCAAGCTGAGAAGGTGCGCGACGGAAGCGAGCATGACCGGTGCGATTCAACAAGTTAATAACCTGTTTGAACTTTGAAACTGTGAAGTCGGTGATTTCTGTGCAGTCACGGTTATTGAGATCGATGCGGTAGTGAGAAGAAGAAGGGGATTGTGAAGAGAGAAGTCGGATGAGATGCTCCATGCTCTTCAAACCAGCGGAAGCAGCTTCTTGTATGGCTATCTGTGACTCCATCTTGGGTTGTGGTGAAGAGAGGGATAGAGGAAGGAGAGCTTGTTATAAAAGAGATTGGGGGTTGGGAAAGTCAAACAAGTCTCTTCAATCCAACGGTCCAGATTACTTAATACTTCGTGGTGGGTCCTCCCCACTTGTTCCTGCGAAACTGCTAAACAACCATAATTCATATCCTTCCTTTAACTAACTAATTACTTCTATTAATTAATACCGCATTTCTTAAGTTTTTTTTCTAACCCCAAAATGGTCAACGCACTTTCACGTACTCCTTTTTCAACACGCTAATCAATTAATATCTTGCTGTATTTGCTTAATTTTTCTATATTCATGTTAGGAATAGGAGAAAATAATGAAATCTGTAATAAATATTTACGGTAATAGGTAAAATAAATTTAAGACTCCTATTCAACATAGCATATATAGTAGCTTAAATATATATAAAAAATAGAGACGTTTGTGATACGGTTTTGACTTTGGTGAGCTTTAATAATAATTAGAAAAGGAAAGGAAAACTAATGCGAATTTGTTGGTGCTCAGGAGACTCTGCATAAATCACATCAACGATGTGTAATATTTACTACTGAAATAACTTTTCAAAGTCTTTAAAAAGCAAGTTGTTACTTTTAAATTAAGTGAGGGGTTATTTTCTTATCGGCCATGATGGAAAAGTATTGTTATTCCACACTGTATAGTACTATAGTCCACTAACACAATATATAAAATTAGTGGAGTGGCCTCCTCGGAAGTTTCTCCCTTTATCTTTTTTCCTTTTGTCATTTTGCCTATCGTTGACTATATCTCTACTTATTAAAGCAGCAACTAGCAAATAATGGAGTTTTAATTTTGAATTAATTTTTTTTCTTAGCTAGCTTGGATTCCCAATACAATGAGAAAAGTAAAATATAGATTTAATTATTTTATTACCTTTATAATTTTATTAAATTTATAAATATACTTTTATTACTTTTTAATTATTAAAATTAATTGATTTTTTTATAAATTAAATACATTTATAATTAAAATTTTAATTAGATCTTTAAACATATATTTTTAAAAAAAGTTAATTTTAATATTTTTAAGAAAAAATATTTAATTATAAAATTAAAAATAATATAAAAATCTAATTAATATATATATATAATTTAATTATAAGTTTATAAAATGATAGAAGTAATAGACTAATTAAATTTAAATTCTATAATATTAATAAAGATGAAATAACATAATCAAGAGTACTCAACTTGAATCTTTTTGTTAGGTCAATGTCTAATTTGGGCAGCATCACGACATAGAGGAAGAGAAACGTTATGATGGCATGTCAACCAAAATATAGTGTTCTGATCTTTTTGTCACTTCAATTCAACGATATGGGAAAATTTTTGTATATTGAAAATTTTTGGGTGTAATACTTAATCATTGGATTTTATGGTGTTTTTCGAAATTGTGAGAACAGTACAATACGCCCCCTTGTATTGTATATTTTAAATACAAAGGGAGCGTATTGTACTGTTCCCACAATTTCGAAAAACACCATAAAATCTAATGATTGGGTATTATACCAATATGTAGGAAAAAAAATCTAGCACTTCTTGCTATTTTGAATAAATTGTAAATTGAAATGAAATCGCATAAAGTAACACCCATTTGATTTGATTTGGATCAAGAGCTGATGAGAAGAATTTATTCTATGCTAATAATAATGATAATATGCTTTTCATGATGCGCCAGATGTTTAATATTCCAATTTGATTTAATATAATTGAAACCTAAAGCCCATAGTGAGTTGATGAATAAGGACGATGAAGCACCGTGGGATTAGTCCAATGGGCGAGATGCATGTGGTGGTGGTTGACCTAAGATTTGTGCGACATTTATTTAAATAAAGAGAAGCACATGAGTGCGCGTCAACCAAATTGGAGCACGTGGGACTTGGGAAGGAGTAACTATTCAAACAATAAATACGGTTGCCAAACACATAATATTATTAGAAATTCTTCTTTAATTTGCACTATCTCTAAGTAAACTCAAACCAATTGATATTTAGGTAAGAAAGTGGTCCAGGGAAACAAATTGTTGGTGAGCAACGTAACCTTGTAGACAAAGACCCTGCAGGTGCCGTGAAGTTTGAATCTTCCATGAAAACCTACATAAGTGAGATGAGAAAGTATGAAGAGCCAATAAAATATTTATATAATGGGTACAATTGAGGTTTATGGAATATTAAAGATATAATCATTAGTGTTATCTTTTTTCATCAGTTGAAACTTTTAGGATGAGTGGTCTCATGATATGATATTAGAGCATGAAATCCGACAGGTTAAGAGTTCGATTCTTAGTGAACCCCAATACTCAGGTGGTTATTCTAGATAGTATGAGAGATGTTCATTTTATAACTCAATAGTCAATTATCTCCCTAACGGGATCAATGTCGGAACTCGTAAATGCAAGCTAAAAATTCAGACACAATTAATTTTATACAAAGTTAATAGTCGAAAATCGATAAATAATTTAATAAATTTGATTAAATTATCATCTAATAATTACCACCAACGGCCATTTCAGCTACACCTATTGAAGAAGAAATTTCAATGTATAATGACTTGAACGAGTCCCACTACTTTAATTGCTATTTTCCATTTTAATATTGAACCTATGTCCGACAAGACTCAAATTTATTTATGTGGACTACAACGAAAATACATGTCACTTGAAACAGGGAGATAGGAACTAGCTAGATAAGCTATTTTCTCTCCTGTAATTCTTATATCAATCCAACCATCATGATATGACCCAACAAATTTATATAAAAGCTCGAGTAAAGTTTTTTAAGTGTTTATGAGTTGGGATTCGCTAATGAAAAAAAGAAGATGCATAATGAATATAGAAGAAAAGAATCGTGATGTGCAAGTGTTTTCTGTATATTAATATGAGAAAATTGTAAGAAACATTCTGCTTTTGGTGATCAATTGAAAATATAGATTTAGTTAACCTTAAATATCATTGACCAAGATGTACTTCGTTGCAAAAAGCTTTTATTGTATTGGGCTGTTATCTGTTGAGCCTTTCCCACCCAGAAAACGAAATCCAAAGATAAGGCCTAACATTGAGTGCCCAGGAAAACAAAACGAGAGAGACAAACTCTTTTGGGCTTTTGCCCCGTTTATATACCCAAATAAAAAAGAATCGTTCTAACATAACTATGTTATCGTGACTAAGTGCACGGAAACTTTGCTAAGTCGTTGTGTCTGTGTGTTGGATATATTTTGAATGCGATATTCATCGACACTCATCTGACACACATATCTATTTTATCCAACTGTCTTAATAAAAAAATTCTTCTCCAAACAGGTCTGGACACATCTAAATACCATCACGTGTTAGCGTAGTCAGTTTTATTCTTAACATATATTCTTAAATTAAATTTAAATATTGTATATATTATTATTCATTAAAATAAAAAATATTTTAAATACTTAATATAATTAAAATAAAATATTAAAAATAATTAAAAAATTTAATTTATATTTTAATATTAATAAATTATCAAAATATCATTACTATTTATATAAAAAATATCGTGTTCTAGTGTCATATAAAATTTTAAAATGCATATATTATATATGTCTTGTGTCTATGTCACTGTGTCTCTGTATCATAAGTACGGTGACTATAGTATTTAAAAAAATATTGCTAAAGTTAAAGTAACATTTTCTTTATTGTTAAACAATGTATTCTAAAAAATATTGCTTAAAAAATATTGGGAATGTGGAAATGATGGATGTGTTAGAAAGTCAATAATACTAGCTAAATAGATAATTAAAGCTTATACATTCTATAGATAAGAGAATTGTTTAAAAAATGGATAATAGCAAAGATTAAGTGTGATGATATATTGGTTTATAATAAATTAATAATCAATATATTGTCCAATAGAATAGTAATAAACAATAGTGTTAAGGTGAGTATATTTTATAATTTATATTTATTAATTAATTATTATTAATATTTTTAATGATGTAAAATTATATTTAATAATATAAAATTACACACTACTTTTTTATAATTGAATATTAATTAAATTTTAATAAAAATACCCGTCCTAAAACTTTTTTTAGTAATAAGTATTTATTTTTCTTAAGTCTTAGCAAGTGTTTTGGGCCTTTTTATTTTTTTTTAATTAAAGATTCCACCGTAATTTACTCATTTATATATATGTAACATTTGCAACTCAATATTATGTAGTGTATTTTTATTTTATTATACAAATTTTAAAATTTATTATTTATATTATTTACAAAAGTCATTTTCTACCTCACAAAACCGACCCAACATATCTTAAAAGGAATTTAACTACAAATTTATCATCAATTTTATTATGTAAATCATGGAATCTGGTCATAATTTATGTGTGTTCATAAAACCTAAAGGAAAGCAGCGATGCAAGTTAGTATGGAGGACAACAACACTAAATCAAAATAAGAGTGAAACATATATTATTACTAAATTGTGAACTAATGATTAAAAATTAAAAAAAGAAATGAACAAGAGATGGACGATCTGCGTATGGTGTTGTTTTGTTTTTGAGAAGTAAAAGAAAGTTAGATGAGGAATTATTGGAAGAGAGGACGTCATAAACTAGTTTTGATACATAAGCTAAGGCTAAGAGAGATTAAGACTATTGTTTACATTAAAATAATAGGATTCCCTTGGGAAGAAGATCTTTGCTGCAAGCGCAGATCACTGAATACTGCCCAATTCACATGTGCATGAACCACTACAATGCCGCCGAGTTAGTAGCCCTTAGCTTCTTCATACTATATTGCTACCACTTCATGGAAATTCCAACCCTTTCATTATTATTATTATTTAAACCACCCACTTGTTTGGTTTGCTTTATGTTTATATCATGTCATAATAAATAAATAAATTTGAAGGTATGTATCTATCTATAAGAGAGGCCTAAGAATAAAGATTTCAACCTCTTTATAATTATCCTTCTATCTACAAGCATGATCACGGGTAAGGATATTTACGATGTGTTTGCAGCTATTGTGCCACTCTATGTGGCTATGATCTTAGCATATGGTTCTGTTCGGTGGTGGAAGATCTTCACGCCGGACCAATGCTCCGGGATTAACCGCTTCGTTGCGGTCTTTGCAGTTCCACTCCTCTCTTTCCACTTCATCTCCTCCAATGACCCTTACGCCATGAACTACCACTTCATAGCAGCCGATTCTCTTCAGAAGCTTGTCATCTTGGCTGCGCTTTTTCTATGGAACACCTTCACAAAACACGGTACCTTGGATTGGACCATCACCCTCTTCTCACTCTCCACTCTCCCAAACACACTCGTCATGGGAATCCCTCTCCTCAAGGCCATGTACGGCGACTTCTCCGGCACCCTCATGGTCCAAATCGTTGTCTTGCAGAGCGTTATATGGTACACTCTCATGCTCTTCATGTTCGAATACAGGGGTGCTAAGCTTCTTATCTCCGAGCAGTTCCCGGAGACTGCAGGCTCCATCACCTCTTTCAGGGTTGACTCCGATGTGGTGTCCCTCAACGGCAGGGATCCACTGCAAGCGGATGCAGAGATTGGTGAAGATGGAAAGCTTCATGTTGTGGTGAAGAGATCAGGTGCTTCCTCCATGATATCTTCCTTCAACAAGTCTCATTTAACTTCCATGACTCCTCGAGCTTCCAATCTCACCGGCGTTGAGATCTATTCCGTTCAATCATCCAGGGAACCAACACCCAGAGCTTCCAGTTTCAATCAAACGGACTTCTTCGCCATGTTTAATGCAAGCAAAGCACCCAGTCCCAAACACGGTTACACCAATGGCGACTCCAAAGGAGCAACGCCGAGGACATCGAATTTTGAAGAGGAGATGATGATGAAGATGCATAATAAGAAAAGAGGAGCGAGAAGCATGAGTGGCGAACTGTTCAACTCTTCTTATCCGCCTCCGAACCCTATGTTTTCAGGATCTACAAGCGGCTTAAAGAAGAAAGATGGCGGCGGCAGTGGAACTACTCCTCCTAACAACAAGGAGTTGCACATGTTTGTATGGAGTTCAAGCGCTTCCCCAGTCTCTGAGGGGAATCTCAGACAAGCTGTTCATAGTGCTGCATCTACTGATTTTGATAAGGCGGTTACACCAGAGACTCTTGCCTCCAAAGGTAATAATTAAGAGTCGTTAAATAATTTGATAAATTTGTCTAAAGGTGAAAATTCAGGTGCAGTTCACTTTACATGAAGTTGATAGATCTAACGGCTTTCAATTATCAACTTCACGTGAATTGGAGTGCACATAAGTTTCCACCTAAGTGTATATATATTCAGATTTTTTAGAGAGTAGAGAGTGTAATGCATGAGTGCATGGATGCATGCAGCTGTGCAAGAGTTGATTGAGAACATGAGTCCAGCACGTAGAGAAGCGGAGATTGAGGAAGGAGTTGGGAAGAAGGTGGTGGAGATGGAAGAAGGAGATGCAAAGAAGAAGCAACACATGCCGCCGGCAAGTGTGATGACAAGGCTGATCCTCATCATGGTTTGGAGGAAACTGATTAGAAATCCAAATACTTATTCAAGCCTTTTGGGACTCACATGGTCTCTCATATCATTTAGATTTCACATAGAAATGCCGAGTATTGTAAAAGGATCCATATCTATACTCTCTGATGCAGGTCTTGGAATGGCCATGTTCAGTCTAGGTACTTGTCTTTGTCTCTTGTTCAAACCATTTAATTTCTTTGTATATTGTATGTTTTTGTTTAATGGTTTAATTTTCAGGTCTGTTCATGGCATTGCAGCCGAAGATAATTGCATGTGGAAAATCTGTTGCGGCGTTTTCTATGGCAGTTAGGTTCTTGACAGGTCCAGCTGTGATTGCTGCTACCTCCATTGGCATTGGTATTCGAGGAGTTCTACTGCATGTTGCAATTGTTCAGGTCAATGCATGCAATTCCCTACTACTACTAATAATAATATTATATATATATACTTGTTAATTAAATTATTATTAACTAAGCCATTGATTCATCAGGCTGCACTTCCCCAGGGTATTGTTCCCTTTGTGTTCGCCAAAGAATACAATCTCCACGCGGATATACTCAGCACTGCGTAAGTCGCATTTATTTTCCGGTAAAAATTCAAGTGCAATCAATTTTAACATAAAATTAATAATTAAGAGTTCATTAAATGAAAATTTAATCAAATCGATCAAATTATTTAACGGTTCTCAGTTATTGATTGCATATGAATTTTTTCAGTTAATTAATAATGTGATTATATTAATTAAGACTTAAGAATATATGTGCAGGGTTATATTTGGAATGCTGGTAGCATTGCCCATAACAATTCTTTACTACGTGCTCCTTGGACTCTAATCAGAATCTATCTACTTATCTTGGAAGAAACTAAACAAGTGTGTGATGTATGCTGTACAAGATATAATATATAGTAGTATAGTACTATTGATTCATATCAAAGTTTTGATTTTATTTGTTGCAAAATTTCTAGCTATTATAGATCAGTCTTAATTAGAGATGTTCACATTTTTATTTTGAATTTTGATAACACCAATATCAATGTAGCACATCGTATCAAGCAATTTAATATAAGAATTTTACTTTGGCTAGGTGATTAACGGAAGAGAATGGCCTCATTCTAAGTATTGAAATTAATTAAAAGCCTGAGCTCATGGCACGAAAACTCGTCATTAGCAGTAAACTCTACATTTTATACTAATATTAATCTTCACATTATTAAAATATACTCATTGACTTATGCATCGCCAATTCTATCATAGATGATAGAATAACATTCAACTCTAGTTTAGTCTTTACAAGCCATGTGACTTACATAGATGATAGTAAACGGCTCTAATTGGAGCAAAATTATTAATTCTTGCATGTTATTAATATCTGTAACAATTAATTTAACTGATAAAAAAAGATAATATCAATTGTTATATCTGTAATAATTATATGTTATTTCAAGCATTTTATTATGAAAACTTTTAAACATATGTACTGGTTGACCAACGCAAGGTTCTTGGAAATGATAGATAAGTCTAAAATCATTTGTATTTGGTACATAAGACAAAAATTATGCATTAATCAAAGTAATGAGATTAGATCAGAGACATGACATGTGTCCAAGTTCCTTATAATCTCACCAATATCATCCATGCTTATGAGCAGGAATCAGCGGTGTCTGTGCTTAAGATAGAATTTAAGAAACACACAAGTGAGCACCGTAATGAGATATATATAAAAATTAATTGAAACAAGAAGAATCAATTTGAGTTGTGAGTACAACATGTTGTGGATCACGTGCAACTCCAAAAGGGTGTCTTGTCCTTTTTATATTATTGCTAATATGAGTTCCAATTTGGAAGGTAGTAAGAGAAAAATGGATTGGCAGCATTATATTGCACATGAATGTTGTCCCTGTTCCAGGTACCTCTCAGACAATTATTCAATAAACAAAGTTTGTGTAAACAATGGTTTCGACAAGGAACTCTGGGCCCCATGTGGGGAACGCCCTCCTTGCCCGATTTATTAGTTAAGACATGACGCAAATATAAATATAATTTTGTTTTCTTTGTTAAATACAGATCCTGAATGATTAAGATTACAGACAGAAAAATTAGGTAGTCAAGAGATTCCTTTTGTAAGTAACTACAATTGAATGTCGTATGTTTAGATATTCAGTACTTTTATATCCGATAATGTGTCCAATTACACAATAAGGATAATTTACCATAATAAATAAACTGGCTTCCAATATTGTGAATATACACAATTTATAAAATAGATATTAAAATGTATTTTTTTTATAAACTATGTAAATTGTGACAGAAAATTTATGGTTTACAAATACACGTAAATCGTTATAGAGGTATCATGATTTATGTTTTAGGTCAAAATTAACATAATTTGCGATAGGGTGTCACGGTTTATGTGTGAATGAGTAGTGTGCATAAATCGCGACAGGAGTCCAACAATTTATGCGTTAGTAAAAATACGCTTCAGGATCTCGCGAATTATTCATTTGTGGTTGTTATAAGGTTTTTAGAGAGAGAAGGAGAGATTTTCTAGATAGAGAAAAAGAGACAAGTGTGGGTTGGTTGAGCTTGTTCGGGCCGGGATTATAACGGAGAAACGTAGTCTTTACAGGCTCAACGGCATTGCGCACGTTACTGGCAGTATAAACAAAAATGTTAGTTTGGTTATTTTTAGTTAATGTATTTTGTATGATATTTTTCCAAGACTTGTGATTTAGGTATTTAAATTTAAATTTAAATTATTATTTTAAAATCATAAAATTTAGTATTTAATTAATTTAAATTAAAATCTTGAATCATTTATGCAGGTTTTATTGAATTTTGTGATTAGAAAATAGGGACTGTATGTTACTTGTTTAAACTTTAATATTGTATTTTTTGTATTAGATTACTTTAAATTAGTGTTGGAATTTTCATTTGTTTGGTTTCTTCTATCACATGCTCCAACCGACTAGGTGTATTTATAGTGTCTGGAGGTAGCAGAACATGCCTCTACATGACAGGATCATGCCCTATCTGGAGAGGGCTAGTTTGTATCACTTGGCGAGGCTCAACGCGAGGTGGTTCTGGTTGGACGAGCCCTTAGTCAGCACTTTCATTGAGAGGTGGCGTCCTGAGACGCATACCTTTCATATGCCTTTTGGAGAGTACACTATCATGCTGCAGGATGTAGCATACCAGCTGGGGCTGCCAGTGGATGGTTTACCTGTGTCCGGGTGCCTTACAAATTTTGAGAAGCTTATAGACAAACCGCGTGGGAGTAATTTCAGGAACTGTTTGGCGAGCTTCCACAACAGAATAAGGTAAAACAGTATACAGTCTATTTCACTTGGTTTCATGAGAGGTTTAGGGTGCTGCCGGATGATGCTACAGAGAACACCGTATGCATATATGCACGAGCGTATATTATGATGCTGCTTTCCACTCAGTTGTTTGGTGACAAGAGTGGAAATCGGGTTCATATATGGTGGTTACCCTTTGTGGCGAGACTTGATGATATGTGCAGTTATAGTTGGGGTCGACAGCGTTGGCTTGGCTATATCGTTACATGTGTCGGGTGGCTAACAGAAATGTGACAAACTTGGCAGGCCCCCTGCAGCTACTGCAGTCATGGATTTTCTAACGGTTTTCTAGCCTCAGGCCGTGGGGATTCGACGCCTATTCCTTCTCATTGGCTTTCAGGTATACAAATCTGCACAGTTAGACTTGAACTTTAACTTTTTTTTATTATGGTTTTACCTGTTAACTAGGTCATTAGCAATTTATACATGTGTATAACATTGTATTCGTTCAGGTGGGCCAGCTACTTACCGACATCTAAACGCAAGGAGGAGAGAGTTATTCAGCGTCGCCTTTTGTTGGACCGCTTAGGTGATTGAGATGTAAGTTTATTCATTTTGTTTCCATATTTATATAGTAATTAACTATATATTTATTAGTTAATGGACTAACGAAGTGTTCTATCAACGTTTATAGATTGTTTGGGAGCCTTATGCTTCGCTTGACGTGATGGCCGTTGTTCATTCAGAGATTCTCATAGAGGAGCACTGTCAGTTATGGCGTGCATGTACTTGCTTGATATACTTCGCCGTCATTAAGCGACACTGGGTGGATAGGGTGCTGCCACAGATGGGTGGCGTTCAGCACGAGCTTGAGCCGGTTTCGAATTTAAACTGGCTCCATGCCAAGGATGGGAGGGGTGGGGACAGATGGTTCTTGAGCTACTATCAGGTATGGCACCTTAGTTGACAGAATAGGGTTGATTCTGTTCTGAGTATCCCCCGGGTACCTGATTCCGGGCCGTCGACAGACTTTCTGAGATGGTGGTATAGAGTGGTTCATAGGTTTCTATCGCCGGATTTCTTGATTTTTGATCCCAGGGCAGAGGAGATTAGTCAGGATGTTGTCTAGAGAGGTTCGTCACAGGCGCCTTCTAGGGTTCTGATGTCGGACGTGCCTGATAACAGGTGCATGGAGAGGCAACGACGCATTGGTACCCGGGCTATAGACCGGGAATGATGATGGCTGGATGACATGATTTAGGATGACACAGCTGGCGGCGAGGGAGTAGGACATGCTGATCACTGTGTCCGGCGTGGCCGTCCTCAGCGTCGGGGTGGTGCATTAGGGGTTGTATCTGGTGGTCCTGGTGATAGATCCACTGAGTAGGCAAGGGCGGGGTCCCAGGAGATTCCTTTTACATATGTTTCGAGCTCCCAGATATACCATGAGATCCACGGACAGATGTATGATGACCTGACGGGCCCGACTTTCACGATGGATATGACGATCACATCGACAGTTCACAATTCTATTCCGACTTTGCAAATCTCATCCAGGATGACGACCCTTCAAATTTTCAGCACCAGATCCCATAGGATCAGGTGCCGGAGTCCCAGCTCTAGATGGACGTTGTGCAGGGGTACCGCCCAGATATGAAGGAGATTCAGCGGTATCAGCCGCCGATGTCTAATCCTCAGGGGTATCAGCCCCAGCCACAGTTTCATGTAGACCTGAATGAGCTTGCTAGCAGCCCATATGATAGTTGGTTTAGCATGGGAGGGATGCCTCCATCTGCATATGGTATGGGTATACCCGTCGATCCTCCAGCACAGTAGCGCCAGAAGCCAGCCAGAGTGAGACGGGACGCTCGATGTGGTACAGGGCCGCATTTCCTAGGCGCATTCGAGGATGACTCTCACGAGGAGGATAAGGACAGGCAGGAGCCATAGCTGTTTATTTTATGTTTTCATTGATGATACCTATGTATGTCTGATTTGTCGTGTGCTTTTGTATTATGTGATGGTACTTAGTTTATTTCCATGGACTTATGTATGTGTGTTACATATGTTTTTATTTACCATGGACTTAGTTTATTTTATGTTTATGCACACTGCTCATTCACGCATAAACTGCTAGATCCTTATTGCTGTTTATACATACTGCTCATTCACACATAAACCGCGACACTCCTATCGCGGACTATGTTAATTTTGGCCTAGAACGTAAACTGTGATATCTTTGTAGCGATTTACGTGTATTTATAAACCGCGGATCTCCTGTCCCGGTTTATATAATTTATGAAAAAAATGCATTTTAATATCCGTTTTATAAATTGCGTATATTAATAATATTGAAAGCCACTTATTTATTATGGTCAATTGGCCACACAATAATACAGAATTTGATCCTATAATAAAATTGAAGCCAGAGAAAAATGAAAATTGTTCATACCCTGGCCCAAGAATAAAGGCCCAGGATCAAGCAAAAGACCTAACCCAAAGGGTTGGGCCTCTCCAGTACCAATCTTCATCCTATGAAGTCGGTACTCACCACGACCTGTCCCAAAGAAGTCGGGCACGAGAGAAGCTGGCGGCTAAACACTCATTCAAATGAGTAACTGTCCCTAAAATTTCTCTAACCACTTCATCGAGCCATATCTTAACCTCCCTAAGATAATGGGACGGTTAACACCCTAAAAATATGGCACTACTCCAACGGTGGTTATTGGCTCACCACTATAAATACACTGACACCCCTCAGGTATCTCTAAGCCCAATACTCTCTAGACCTGCTCACACCCTTGCTAACTTAGGCATCGGAGTGTCTTTGCAGGTACCACCCCCTCTCCTCGCACAAACAAGTCGGACGGAGCCTCCCGAGGTTGCGGATCCACTCGGAAACCTCTTCCTTCACACGTTTGGGCCAACCAACGCCATCCATTCTATTAATCTCCGGTTACCCACCGTAACATTGGCGCCGTTGCCGGGGACCCGAGAGATCATCCACCGATGGCGGACAGATCCCACGAAGAAGGTCATGTGGAGACAGATTCTGAGTAAGAGAATCTGGACACAGGCAATAACGATGTGGACTTCACCCTCCACCAGGAAATTGATAATCAGCACAGAGAAGGCACCTCCGGAGTAAAAAACCCGAAGGTAAACTCCTCAGAAGGGCGCGAGTCAGAAAAAGAAGGACCATCCCATGTAACTGAACTCATGGGATTAGTCCACAGCCGCCTGGAACAGTTAGAACAAGAGCGGGAGCGACAAAAGGAAACGGAAAAGAGCCTAAAAGAGGAGATGGAACGACGAAAAGAGTTAGAAAGAAAACTCTTAAAGTTAGAATCCTCCCTCAAAGGTCGCAACTCCCGTGATGAACAAGAAGAGCCGCCCTTAGGTGGGGAGGATCCTTTCAGCGAGGACATAATGAGAGCAAAAGTTCCGAGGAACTTCAAAACCCTGATATGGACCTCTATGACAGAACCACGGATCCAAAGCATCACCTAAGCAACTTCAAAAGTCGGATGTACCTAGCCGATGCTTCCGATGCTACGCGATGCAAAGCCTTCCCGACCACTCTATCGAAAGCAGCGATGAAGTGGTTCGATAGCCTCCCTCCGAGGTCGGTTACTAGTTTTGAAGACCTCTCAAGGAAGTTTTTGATGAGGTTCTCAATCCAGAAAGACAAAGTGAAACATGCACCGAGCCTCCTGGGAATAAAACAGGAGGTCGGAGAATCTTTACGAGCTTATATGGAAAGGTTCAACAAAGCATGTTTGGAGATTCAAGACCTGCCCACAGAGGCAGTCATAATGGGGTTAGTCAATGGACTCAGAGAAAGTCCCTTCTCGCAGTCCATATCTAAAAGACACCCCGTTTCTCTAAGTGATGTACAGGAAAGAGCTGAAAAGTACATCAATATGGAAGAAAACGCCAAATTGAGAGACCTGAGTTGGCGACCTGGGCCCCCTCCCTCAACAAAAGAGAGGGAAAGAGAAACCAAGAAAAAGGAAGAACTCGGTCTCGAGAGGCCAAGAAAATATCACTCTTATACTCCTCTGAAAGTTTCTATAGTGGATGTATACAGAGAGATTTGTAACACTGAAAGACTGCCACCCCCTAGACCCATTAAAAATAAAAAAGGGGGGAGCCGCAGCGATTACTGCGAGTACCATAAAATATATGGTCACTCCACAAACGACTGTTACGATCTTAAAAATGTGATAGAAAAGCTGGCTAGAGAAGGTCGGCTTGATAGATATCTCATAGAAAGGTCGAACGGTCATGGAAAGAGAAAGCGAGACGATATGGATAGAAGAGACCCACCACCGCAGACACCAGAGAGACATATCCATATGATCTCAGGAGGGTTCGCGGGAGGGGGACTTACCAAATCCTCTCGCAAAAGACATCTCAAAAGAGTCTACCAGGTCGGGGAAGAGTCATCCGACCTCCCTACCATTTCATTCACAAAAGAAGATGGGCAAGGAATAATCCCTGGACACGATGATCCAGTAGTAATAACTATGATCCTAGCAAACGCCCATCTCCACAGAACCCTAGTAGACCAAGGAAGCTCGGCGGACATTCTTTTTAAGCCCGCTTTTGACAAGCTAGGGTTAGATGAGAAAGAATTAAGAGCCTACCCCGACACCCTATACGGATTAGGGGACACGCCAATAAAACCACTAAGATTTTTGCCCCTTCACACCACTTTTGGAAAAGGGGAAAAATCAAAGACTCTGAGTATAAACTTCATAGTCATTGATGTGGGGTCAGCATATAATGCTTTAATCGGCAGAGCTACCCTTAATCGACTCGGAGCAGTGGTATCCACTCCCCACCTCTGCATGAAATTCCCGACCTCAGCGGGAATAGCAACGGTAAGGGGAGACCAAAAGTTGGCGAGGAAATGCTACAATGAAAGCCTAAATCTGAGAGGAAGGGGCAGAGAAGTTCACACGATAGAGCTCGGTGGCGCAAGGGCCAGAGAAGAGCTGCGACCACAACCGGGAGGAAAAATCGAGGAGATACAGGTCGGCAAAGAGGAAGGGAAAAATACTCATATAGGAGCCAACCTAGGAGAAACCCTAAAACAAGAATTGACTAAGCTCCTAAGAGATAATTCCGACCTCTTCGCCTGGAAGGCCTCTGACATGCCTGGGATAGACCCCGAGCTCATGTCCCACAAGCTCTCGGTTTATCCGGGATCCCGACCTGTACAACAAAGAAGACGCAAGCTCGGTCCAGAACGAGCCCTAATAGTAGAAGAGCAAGTACATGCGCTCCTGGAAGCTGGCTTCATCAGAGAAGTCAAGTACCCAACATGGCTAGCCAATGTAGTGCTAGTCAAAAAACAGAATAGCAAATGGAGAATGTGTGTCGACTATACCGACTTAAATAAGGCATGTCCCAAGGACCCTTATCCCCTACCAAGTATTGATACCCTAGTGGACTCCAGCTCGGGGTACCAATACTTATCATTTATGGACGCCTACTCGGGATATAATCAAATCCCGATGTATGAGCCAGACCAGGAGAAAACATCATTCATCACACCCAGAGCTAATTTCTGCTACGTGGTCATGCCATTCGGATTGAAGAATGCAGGAGCCACATATCAAAGGTTGATGAATAAAGTGTTTTTCCCTCACCTGGGGAACCTAATGGAAGTATACGTCGACGACATGCTGGTAAAAACCAAGAAGGAAGTCGACCTCTTGTCAGACCTCTCACAAGTCTTTGACACCATAAGGCTGCACGGGATGAGACTAAATCCTGCAAAGTGCGCCTTCGCGGTGGAGGCAGGAAAATTTCTAGGATTTATGCTAACACAAAGAGGGATCGAAGCCAATCCCGATAAGTGAGTGTAGAGCCATCCTAGAAATGAAAAGTCCGACTTGTGTGAGAGAAGTCCAACAGCTGAATGACCGACTTGCAGCCCTTTCCAGATTTTTGGCAGGATCGGCACTAAAATCCTTTCCACTGTTCTCCTTATTGAGAAAGGGATGTCAGTTTGAATGGACTTCTGAATGCGAGGAGGCGTTCCAGGAGTTCAAAAAGTCTTTAAGCCAACCTCCTATTCTAACCCGACCAGTATCTGGAAAAGACCTCGTCCTGTACTTATCCGTAGCAGACAAGGCTATCTCATCAGCCCTGATAAGAGAAGATGAGGTCGGACAACATCCAGTTTATTTCATCAGTAAAGTTCTACAAGGCCCTGAGCTAAGATACCACAAACTAGAGAAGTTTGCCTACTCTTTAGTAATAGCCTCACGGAGGCTACGACCTTACTTTCAGGCTCACGTAATAAGAGTCCGTACGAACCAACCCATGAAGCAAATCCTCCAAAAGACGGATGTTGCAGGGAGAATGGTTCAATGGGCAATAGAGCTCTCCGAGTTCGACCTAAGATATGAAACTCGGACGGCGATCAAAGCCCAATGCCTCGCCGACTTCGTTGCAGAATACGCAGGGGATCAGGAGAAAAAACCAACTACATGGGAACTCTATGTAGACGGATCCTCCAACAAAACAGGAAGCGGCGCAGGCATAATATTGGTAGATGAAAGAGGAACCCAGATAGAGGCTTCCCTAAAATTTGAATTTCCAGCTTCAAATAACCAGGCAGAATATGAAGCCTTGATTGCTGGATTAAAGCTAGCAGAAGAAGTCGGTGCTACAAAGGTGATGATATACAGCGACTCACAAGTGGTGACCTCCCAGATAAGTGGAGAGTATCAGGCAAAGGACCCAAATATGAAGAAGTACTTGGAGAAAACTCTGGAGCACCTCGGGCACTTCGCAGAAACCGAGGTCAAACACATAACTCGGGATCTAAACAGTAGAGCGGACGCCCTATCCAAGTTAGCAAGTACCAAACCAGGAGGGAACAACAGAAGCCTGATCCAAGAAACCCTCCAGGAACCCTCAGTAGTAAAAATAGAAGACAAACAAGAAGTACTTGAGGTAGTCGGTTTAAACCTCGGATGGATGAACCCCTTAGTCGAATACATGAAATTTGACATCCTCCCTAAAGAGGAGAAAGAAGCTAAAAAGATCCGAAGGGAAGCACAACACTACACCTTGGTGAGAAATATCCTCTACAGAAGGGGGATATCGACACCATTGTTAAAGTGTGTACCGACCTCAAGAATCGCCGAGGTATTGGAGGAAGTACATAGTGGGATCTGCGGAAACCATCTCGGAGCAAGGTCACTAGCCAGGAAAGTAATCCGAGCTGGATTCTACTGGCCGACCTTGCAGAAAGATGCCACAGAATTTGTGAAAAAGTGTCAACCATGTCAGATGCATGCAAATTTCCACGTGGCTCCACCAGAAGAGCTCATCAGTATCACTTCTCCATGGCCTTTTGCAAAATGGGGAATGGATTTATTAGGTCCTTTTCCCCAAGCGCCAGGACAAGTCAAATACCTGATCGTGGGAATAGATTACTTCACAAAGTGGATAGAAGCAAAACCATTGGCCACCATCACCGCTTAAAGAAGTCGGAGGTTCCTCTACAAAAATATCATCACAAGATATGAGATACCTTATTCCATTACTACAGATAATGAAACCCAATTCACCGATGCGACCTTCAGAAGCTTAGTAGCTAGTATGAAAATCAAACATCAGTTCACCTCGGTGGAGCACCCACAAGCCAATGGGCAAGCCGAGGCAGCCAACAAAGTCATACTGGCAGGGCTAAAGAAGAGATTGCAAGAAGCAAAAGGAGCTTGGGCTGAAGAGCTCCCTCAAGTGTTATGGGCTTACAGGACAATGCCCCAATCCACCACTGGAGAAACCCCCTTCCGACTAGTCTATGGCATGGAAGCAATGATACCAATAGAAATCAATGAGCAAAGCCCAAGGGTAATTCTCCATGACGAGATCGGAAACATACGGGGGCACAAAGAGGAGCTCGACTTGCTCCCCGAAGTCCGAGAAGATGCCCAGATAAGAGAAGCAGCATTGAAACAAAGGATGACTACAAGGTACAACAAAAAAGTCATTCGAAGAACATTTGCCCCGGATGACTTGGTCTTAATCAGAAACGACATTGGAGTCAACAAATCAGGAGAAGGAAAGCTCGCCGCAAATTGGAAGGGACCATACAAAGTCAATGAAGTTTTAGGAAAAGGTTATTATAAAGTAACCGACCTGAACGGCACTGAGTTCCCAAGGTCGTGGCATGCTTGTAATATGAAAAGGTACTACAGTTAAAAGCGAACTCTACTCCCTGATGTACTCTTTTCCCAACTTCATGATTTTTTCCCAAAATTAAAGGGTTTTTTCTGGAGAAGGGTTTTTAACGAGGCATCATAGTAGAGGTTAAGGGAAAATAGGCTATTAAAACCCTTAGTAGCAAAAAGGTACCTCCCCAATTAATAAAGATCTTTTTCACCTACAATATCTCTTATAAACTCCTTTCTATTTTCTAAGTCTTTCCACGAAACGCGCCGACTTAAGCTCGACAAAACGTGAAAATCCCATGAACCGACCTAGATGGTCGTCAGGATAAAACGACGAGGTACAAGTCGGTGTAAAGAGGTTATATGAGTTGATCGTAAAAAACTCGGGAACAACCCGACTCACAAGTCGAAATGAAAATTCGAGTGGAAAAGCTCGGAAATACTTCAACCTGTGAATCGGAGTGAAGAACCGAGTAGAAGAAAAACGCATCGCAAAAATAACCTAAGTCATAAGAACTCACTAAAGCAAAGTTGAGTATAAGGAATAATAAAAAAGAGATCGAAAAGCCTAGGGAAAAGTTTAAAGGCTGTCCTAAAGTCCTTAAACAAAAGGCTCAGAAAAACAGACAAGCCAAAAGAAAAGGTTTTCAGAAAAAGATCAAGGGGACTTCGAAAAATCAAAATCAGAAAAGCATACACACATAAGGTAACTTAAACCCTTATCCAAAAAAGGGCATTTATTTTGCTAAGTTAACCCTTATTAAAAAAGGGTACTTATAAAATATTTTGTTTACGACCTTAAAAGGCCAAAAGAAATTGTTCAACCGACAAACAAAATATAAAGAGTTTAAAAAAGGGGGGACTCACAGGCCGAGCCCCCATATAGCCATAAAAAAATTATTTTTGCAGAGGAGTAGACGGATCACCACCACGAGAGTCAGGAAGAGCGCCATCAGGACCGGGAAGAGAGGCAGCCACGGGAGAGGAAGAGGAAGCCGGAGGAACAACAGAAGAACTCGGAGCGTCTTTGGAACGAGGAGGGGACTCAATAATCCTCTGCCCCCGAGTCTTCAATTCTGACTCGGAAACGATTACGGGGGCAGGAGGATCCACAATAGCACCATCAATAACAACTTTGTCAGAATGTAAAGGAGAAAGATCCAAGTCGGGAGCAATAACTCTGACTTGCTCCAGGAAGATCCTCCAAGACTCCTTGGCACCATCAGCGATAGAGTCCTCCAACTCGGCATACGCATTTCGAGAGTTCAGCAAATCCTTCTTCACAGACACAAGATCTTGAAATAAACTCTGATAACTCTCCTGTGCTGTCTTCCTCAAACTCGCCTCCATGTTGCATTGGGCCCGCAACTTACTCTTCTTCTCCCGAAGGCTATCTCTCTCCGCCCTCAGCTTGGCGACCTCCTCTTTCAACTCCCTCTCATGCTCCTAATAAGAAAGAAGCCTCCCCTCCAGCTCCTCAACCTTCGAGGTTAACCCCAAAGAGCTGAGAGGAGTCTTCTCAAAAATATCCAAAAGCTTGCCACAAACACTCGCCGCCCTAAAACTCTCCTCAGCCAGAGTGGTGAGGTGGTTTCGAACAGAAACATCATCCATACTTATATGAGGATAGATGTTCTTTCGGACGAATGCAAGAGCATCCGCCTTAACCCCACCATCAAAAGAAGAGTCAGACTCTAAAGTCTTGCGCTTCTTCTTCTCTGGCTCAGAAAGAAGTCGGGCGGAGGGGAGTGGCCGAGATAAGGCTGAAGAAGAAATCACAATGGGCTGAGAGGGAGTCCCCACGTTTTGAGGAGGAGGAGGAGGAGGAGGATAGATGATTGCCCTGGCACCACCAGCCCTGGCCCGGGACTTTGCTTTAGCCTCCTGAACTCTCTGGTAAGATTCCTGAGCATTCTTCCTTGCCATGTCTGCAAAAGAAACAATTAGCAAAAATTACAAGTCGGCAAAACTCAAGTCGACAGATACAAGTTGAAAATAAGAAATGTATATACTACCTAGTTGCGACCGAACAAAGGTCGGCAACCCCTGGAGGAATTTCCTAGTGTCCAAGTATGGGGCCCTCCCCCACACTTCTTGGAAAAACCCCACAATGGCCGCCTCCACCTCGTCCAGGTCGTCCAGACCGTACTTCTCACAAGGGGAGGCCTCCAACCAATAGAGGGGAAAGCGAGGGGAAGAATTCTCATCCAGGAAAAAGGGGTGGTGACCCTCTACAGCTTGCACTTTGAAAAAATAATTTTTGAAGTCATGGAAGGATTCGTCAAAAAGGGTGAAAATTCTCCGACCTTGTATGGCTCGGAAAGACACCCATTGCTGCTTGTTATTTAGCCCACTAAAGGGCTTAGTCATGTGGAAAAGAAAGAAGAAAATCCTCAAAGAGGTCGGAAAGTCCAAAGCGCGACTAATAAATTGATAAATTTTCAGAAAACCCCAAGAATTGGGGTGAAGTTGGGTAGGGGCAACTCGACAGTGGTGCAAAACAGACATCTCAAAATCCGAAAAAGGAAGAAAAACACCCAAACGGGTGATCATACATTCATACATAAAGAAGAAATGAGGGGCCGCCTCATTGGCCCTCCCAAAACAAACCCGGTCTTCTGGACCCGGGACTACCAACTCATACTTTGGCTCATCCTCCTCAGAAGCACAAATCCTGTGGTGAGTACGAAGATGAGTAACAAACTCAGCATCGACCAAGGGTTCCTCCCCTAGGACCGTGACATCAACCCATTGAGAAAGAGATTCTACAAAAGACATTTTTCTAAAAATACGACGAAAACCTACAAAGGAAAAAGAAAAAGAATAAAAAACGAGAGTCCCTAAGGGGATACGAAACTTAACAGAAGCCTACAACGTCACTTCTCCCTCTCCAAAGAAAATAAAAGCATGCAAACACAAAGCATGTCATGAAAAAAGAAAACACTAACCTTTATCCAAAAGCGAAGGATTGGAAGAAGCAGAAGTCTCCAAACGCAAGAACGAAGCACGAACAAAGAAAGAAGAAATTTGAAAAATTGCAGAAACGAAAAAATGAAAGAGAGGGAAAGTATTTATAAACATGCTAAGGGGCATAATGGTAAAAGCGGGGCAGTCATTAATGAGAATGCACCGTTACCAAGATCTACGCACATCCCTAACGGACACGACGCTTGATTAGACGTAACTGTCAGAACCAAAAAGACACGGAAAAGTCACGTCGGTTTCAGAAAATCACGTCGGTCCTCCAACAAGTCGACTACGACCTCGAGCTGAATACTCGAACCCAAATCTTGAAAAAATTGGGCTCGAGTAGGGGCACTGTTCATACCCTGGCCCAAGAATAAAGGCCTAGGATCAAGCAAAAGACCTAACCCAAAGGGTTGGGCCTCTCCAGTACCAATCTTCATCCTATGAAGTCGGTACTCACCACGACCTGTCCCAAAGAAGTCGGGCACGAGAGAAGCTGGCGGCTAAACACTCATTCAAATGAGTAACTGTCCCTAAAATCTCTCTAACCACTTCATCGAGCCATATCTTAACCTCCCCAAGATAATGGGACGGTTAGCACCCTAAAAATATGGCACTACTCCAACGGTGGTTATTGGCTCACCACTATAAATACATTAACACCCCTCAGGTATCTCTAAGCCCAATACTCTCTAGACCTGCTCACACCCTTGCTAACTTAGGCATCGGAGTGTCTTTGCAGGTACCACCCCCCTCTCCTCGCACAAACAAGTCGGACGGAGCCTCCCGAGGTTGCGGATCCACTCGGAAACCTCTTCCTTCACACGTTTGGGCCAACCAACGCCATCCATTCTATTAATCTCCGGTTACCCACCGTAACAAAAATGGTGAACCAAATCATCCATATACAGATTGGTTTCATCACATATATAAACACAAATAAATAAATATCTTTTAACATTTAGGAACAAGCTTTCAAGGACTAAGTTGATGTCATGTATATCTTTCAAAAACCAAGATGGATAATCATTGAAGAAAAGAAAATCAATCTTCCTTATTGGATTGTTATTTTGATTTGATGCAGCATTGGCAACGGAAAAAGGTTATGAATATATTGACTAATAATACAGCCTACACAATAATAAAGGTTAGCGATCTCGATGCATGCAGTATTGCAGCATTATGCTAGTAGTATAGTAAAATGAAGATAACACTTATTTTTCTTTATACTCTAACATGCATTTTGAAGGCTAGCTAGCTTAGCTATTTACATTTATAAAAATGTTATTTGTACATTGTTCCGTCAGGTAATAAGAGATTAGTGGGTTGGACTTGTAAGTTGGTCCGATCGTTTGAGGAGGAAAGCTCTTTATCTTGGCTCGCGTCTGGGGCCTCCATCCAACTTGGTATATGAAGGAATGTGAGGTGGTACTTGCAAAAATACTTCGATGCCTAAGTAAGTAAGGGTCTCAGTAAGTTTAGAGAGTATGGAAACTTAGAGATATCTGAGGGGTGTTAGTGTATTTATAGTGATGAATCTATAACCACCGTTGGAGTGGTTCCACCTTTTAAGGATGATAACCGTCCCTTTATCTTAGGGAAGTTGAGATATGACTCCTGGAAGTGAGTTGAGAGACTTTAGAGGCAGTTATTTATTTGAATAAGTGTCATCTACCAGTTAACCCTCATTTTCGACTTCCTTGTAGTGGAGCCTATATCGAACCCGACCTCTTACGAAAATGTCGGTTGTGGGAGAATACCAATCTCATAGATTGGGCCTTTTTATCTTAGTTAGACCTGAACCTAGGTATTGGGTCAAGATATAAACATACATAAAAATAATTTATTAAAATTAGCTACTAATATATTTGTGAATAAATATATATAATTTAATTTATTTTTAATGTATATTTATACTGATAATTAATTTTAGCGACTGATTTAAATATACATATATTAATATACATATAGTATTAATTTTATATTTAACATGCAAAATACATATAAATAGATGGAATAGGTCCCTATCCCCAAAAGGTTAAATAGGTCGGTTTGGAATTAATGCGGCCCATCCTCATAACTACAACATTATTTATTTTTTTGATTTGTATTTTTTAAATTTTAAATTTTAATTTAAAAAATGAAGTGTAATATTTTATTATTTATTTTAAAATAAAACTAAAAATAAATATAAAAAAATTATTTAATAATAAAAAATTACACTTTATTCATAAAATAAAAATTTTAAATTTAAAAAATTTAAATTTTTTATTTTTTATTTATATATTAAAATTAATTATTAGTATATAATATATATTAAAAATAGATTAAATTATATATATATATATATATATAAAAATTTGATTAATTTTAGTAACTAATTTTAGTTTATAAATAATATTTTTTAATTAAAACCGAATAGATCAAATATCATTTATAACTACATTTAAATTTCTGGCATCAAACTACACATACTGTATCACTTTGGATGAAACTAATTAAAGGATAAGTTTGAGATAGAGTAAATGATGATCGATGATATCTTAATTAAAATCATAGACACCTTGGTTTAGCTGTGAATAATCGTCCTTAAATTATTCTAAGAGAATAAAAAATGGCAATTGTTGATGGAGCAAAAGAAAGAGAGGCGAGTAGTAAAAAGAAAAAATGGAAGAAGTGAAATGAATTGTTCATGAGTTGGTGAAGTAATTACGAGGCGAGAAGAGGCGGCGAGGTGAGAAGATTCCCATGTAACGCGGTGAAGCAAGAGTATCAATGGGCTTATAATCCGGCATTACGAAACCGTCGCGTTCTTCATGGCTGCTCCTCCTCTTTGTTTCTCCTCCATTGAACGTTTTGTACTTCACCAACTTCCCAACCCATGACTTCTTCTTCGTTGATGGGCTCTCCGACGAAGACGGAGAGTTCATCTTCTGATAGAGGTATCCCTTCACGGCATATAAGCCTTGTTCCACCACTTCTAGTGGCGGCGACATGAGCGGATTACCATCGACACATAGCTTCTGGAGCTTGTTGAGACAGGCAATGGAAGGAGGCAAGGAGGTGATTCTGTTGTAGCTGATGTCGAGTTCGACGAGGGAGAAGATAAGACCGACGGAGCAAGGGAGAGAACGGAGGAAGTGAAAGTTCTGGCTGATGTTGAGGGTTTCAAGGCTGACGAGATTTTCGAGGTCTTCGGGGAGAGAGCGGAGGCAGTTGAGGCGGGCGTCCAGGAGCTTGAGAGAGGTGAGGTTTGAGGTGGAGCGTGGAAGGAAGAGTAGTTTATTGGAGTTTACTGATAACTTCTTCAGCTTTCTGAGTTCCAAACCAATATTTTCTGGAAGCTGTATCAGTTTGTTGAAGTTGGCGTTTAGTTCCTCCAATGATTTGCAATTGTCAATGGTTTTTGGAAGGTATTGGATCATGTTTCCAGCCACATTCAAGACCTTCAGTTTACACAGGCAGCCAATGGAGTTTGGCAGCCTTCTAAGCTGGTTCGAGTGCACATCCAGCACCACCAAATTCACCAATCTTGCTGTCAACGACTCCGGAATATTCTGTCACAACATGTCAATACGTCAAAGGTACAAACAATCCATCGTTTCATCGCTAACAAAGAAAAGAGAAATGTTTCAGAATTTATTGTCTTTCACTATTACTAGTAATTAATTTAATTTTACCTTTTTTAGTTTAGTTTATTTAGTTTAATAATTTAATAATATATTTTATCTTATACTTTTAAATATTAATAATTAATTATTCACTAAAAATATATTATTAGATTATTAAATTAAAGGATTAACTTATAACTAAAAATGATAAATTTGGAAAATTTGCATTTTTGAAGTAGTTATCCTCTTATTTAAATGCTTGTAGTATCGTTAAATAACGGTGAAAATTCAGGTGAAATTGATTTCATATGAAGTTGATATCTAAGAGTCGTTAGATAAAAATTTAGTTAGTCAAATCATCTAATATCTCTTAAATATTAGATATCAACTTCACATAAAGTCTCCGGTACTTGAGTTTACAAAGTAAATAATTATCCAATTTGTTGTATTTGTAATTACCTGGAGATTGTTGTTAGAGAGGTCCAACTTGCAAATGATGGCCAAGTTAAGAGAAGGGTTGGGAAGGGAGTCCAAAGACATGCCACTGAGGTCCACAATCTCAAGCCTCTCTTCTTCTATGCCTCTGCTCCAGCTGCTGCTGCCGCCGCCGCTCCTCTCCGCCTTCTTAATCATCGGCTGCTGTTGCACGTACAACATCGTTAGATAATAATAATAAGCACCATCTTTTGTTATTTCGTCATTTCTTCCTCCAATTCCATCTACAATAATATTGGAACTAAATTATTGTACATCACTTGAGAAGATAATGGAATAATGAAAATTAAAGAGTGATGAAGTGTGATTGGATTTAAATGGAAGAGGGAAGAACGAGGGGACGTACGGATTAGAAGGAATTGAAGTAGAAGACGGTTAAAATATAGTGATTATTAGTGAATACACAAGCCACTTGTTTTGGTGCTGACGTAGGATCATATCACACTATATACAACGTGACACAAGACAACCAAGTACAACAACCGTATACTTAGGTTTTTACCTGCTCACGTTGATAAAGTCAACCACACACATTTTTATTAACATGTTAAGTTTTCTACATGTTATTTGCATTATTCTTTTAATGTATTTTATATAAAATTTTTATTTTTTATGTAAAATTAAATACAATAAAAAATCAAATTCAACAAATATATGAAAAAAGAAAGAGAGACAAAGGAAACTTATAAAAGGTGATGAGTTTAGTTGTTGTTTATGTCGTTATCTAAAATGAAAAATATGATTATGTACCAAAAAATAATACAATTAATTTTTTTGGTGACTAAACAAAAAAAGAAAAAAGATAAAAAATAGAATTAATTAGTTAGGTTCATATCTAAATCTATTAGATGTTGAAATTTATTCTATGGTTGACTTCAATTCGAATGGATGTGTCTGCACCAAAAGCAGCTGCTTTAGTCATACAATCTGCAATACTATTTGCATTCTTCTAAATTAAAAAAATAGAGACTCTTTAATCTCAATTCATAACTTTCTGTATATGTTTTGTCAAGTTTCATTTTAGAATATCCTTACTAAATATTCTTTGGTTTACAAAAAAAAATTTTAAATAATCTGTTTTACAAATAACCTCACAAAATCTATTATCCTAAAGTAAAAGTAAACATCGCTAAATCACATATAATTAAAAAAAATAAAATAATAAAATTAATGAGACTTGATAAATGAGAGTGAAAACTTTTAGAATTAGTTTGAATTGACTTTAAAAAAATTTATTTTTTATTTTTTATTTTTAAACTTTTTTTATAAATAAAAATTATTTTATATTTAAATAAACGTTAGAAAAACTTAAGTATTAAAAATATTTTTTATTTTTTGAAATAAAAAAACAAATAATTTATTTTTAAAATATTTTAAAACGTATTTAAATAAATTTTAAATTAAATAAAAATATTTTATTTTTTTTAAAAAATATTTTTTTAATTAAAAAATCAATCAAAACTAAGAGTTATTTATCGGGTGAATTCATACAAATTACTTTATAAATAAAATTTAATTTCTTTAAATTTTGAATTTTATTTTAAAAAATAAAATATGATCTCTCCTCATTTATTTTATAGATAAAATAAAATAATAATAATAAAATATCACACTTTATCTTCTGAACTAAAAATTCAAAATTTACAACAAAATTTTTATAACAGATCTGCTACACATACAAGCAAAAAGGCCCTAAAAGTATTACAAGTTCCCAGCCCATATTTCATTCACACGCGTAGTCACTCACTTTGAATGGAGCGTAAAATACGCGCGCGCTACTCAACGGTTGCGCTTCGCGAAAAGCGCTCCTTAATGGCGCACTCTTCCACTTCTCCAAGCCATTCGAAGAAAACACAAACCGTTCATTTTCGAGCAACATTGCAAACTGCAGAGATAGAACTCGTCGCGAAAATTCAAACTCTCCATCAACACAACATAGAACTCTCCATCAAAAGACGAAGTTATAATACTCAAGGTACGTTACGTTACTATTTTACTCATCTTGTATATTTTTCACATTTCGAAATCGAAGAACTAGGTTATACTGTTCTTCTAGGTTTTACTGTTCTTCTTGTTCTAGGTCTCATTTTACAGTTTTTAATGTTCTACTTGTTCTAGGTTTTACTGTTATTCTTGGTTCTAGGTTATACTGTTCTTCTTCGTTGTTCTAGGTGTTACTGTTGTTATTGTTCTAGTTCATCTGGTAACCGATTTTTGGGAGTATATTGCATAATTTGGTGGGTGTATATGGAGTAATTTATTGGGTGTATATGGCATAATTTGTTGGGTGTATATTTATGAACTGATATACTGTAATATAGTCAACAGTTGCAACTGTTCTAATATTTGATTGTCCATGGGTGTATATTGCTTGACCTTGTATATTAATACATGTTTGAGTGATATCTGACTGATATCTATGGGTGTATCTGACTGATATCTATGGGTGTATCTGACTCATATCTATGGGTGTATCTTACTGATATCTATGGGTGTATCCTACTGATATCTATAGGTGTATCTGAATCATATCTATAGGTATATTTTTCATTTCAGAAAAAATGGCAGGCAGAAACCAAACTGTAAAAAATGTAAGAATAAATATATGTCTTAAATGAAATAAGTTTTATGTAATAGAAATATATCTGACTATAATTTTTCTTTGTTTACAGCAAACCAAAGAGCTTAAGTGTGCAACTCATTTGTTAAGTGAGAAATTTAGAAACATGAGCGAGAAAAAGAAAACAATTATTAGGGATTTGAGATTTGGTGGCCTGATGCACATCCCGCCACTAAGGGTGCATCACCAAATATTAAGGGAGTTGCTAACTCCTTTAAATTATGGGAAAACAGACTCGAAATGGGCTACGGTTCGTTTAAAGTAACACAAAAAAAATAGGGGCTGCGCTTGGCATCAATGTGTCAGGTAACTCGCTACAAACATAGGTGTATATGAGCCATATTCAGGTGTGTTTCAATTGATTCTTGGGTGTATTTGAACTGATTTTCATACTATGTTGTTTTCTTTTCTGTAGGAGATCTATTTCTTCAGAAAGTCAATTATAAGGATCTTTCTGAAGATGACAAAAAATTTTTTAGAAGATTCCAAGGTAAGACCCTAAAAAATCTGACATATGAGATGATGGCTATTGCCGTTGATAATGAACAGGATCGCCTTATGTTCAAGAGGATTTTCATCCTCTATATACAGATGGCATTCCTGTTACCAACGACAATAAACAAAATCTCACCTGTGCACTTGCCCAATTTTTAAGATGGACACAATAACAGAGCGGAACTGAGGAGGACATGTTTTGAATTTTATCATCAAGGGCATAATAGATTACAAGGTGAAAAAGAAAAAGGCAATTGATGGCTGCCTCTTTGTCCTGATGATAATTTACTTTAATTTATCAAAAAATAAAGACAAGAAGAGGGCAGAAAGACCTCCAGAACCCTGGATTGCCAACTGGAGTAAAGAGCAGTTGGTTGAAAGAATGAGGGCAGAAATGGAGGATCATATGGTAAGTGAACAAAATATCTTGGGTGTATTTTATTTACCTGAATGCTGCTAACTAAAATTTCTAATGTTTCAGGGGATTGTAAAGATGGCCGACACAATGGAAAAAATGAAAGAAATAAAGAAAAATGAAAAAAAAGAAGAAAAAAAACAAAAAAAGGAAGACAAGTTCAACATCATCATATGAGACTGAAACAATTGAAAGTGACCATTCTACCTCTGAATCTGAGACTGAGGAAGACTCAGAGGATTCAACAAGAAAACAACCCAACCAGAAAGCCAAAAAGTAAGTAACACACTTGGGTGTATTTTGTTTATCCAATTGGGTGTATTTTGTTTATCAAGTTGGGTGTATTTTATTCATCAAATTGGGTGTACTTTGTTCATTCATTTGGGTGTATCTTGTGCATTCTTTTTGATGTATTTTATCCCTTTTATTATGTTTTTAAATAATGATTGTTTGCTTTCCAGAATGGAGTCTAAAAAAAGAAAGAAGATTCAGGAGGATTTTGATTCAGAATCTGAATCAACTAATGAGTAATGTTCTGAAATTATTACTCCTTTTCTTTGGGTTTATTATCAAGATTTCATGTATTAACAGAGTGTCTCTGATTAACTTATAGAAGCAAAGAATCATCACTAGTGGAGAAGTAAAAAACAAAGAAAAAGACTGAGAGAACACCAAAAAAGTAAGCACTTCTTTGGATAGTGTTCTGTGATCAGATTAATTTTGTATTTCTGATTCATACTTGTTTTTTTCCCCTCAGGACACAATCCAAAAAGAAAAAGGTCATTGTGCATGATTCATCTCCTGAGCAAGCTCAATACTATCATGGGTACAGTACTTTCTAAGCTATATTACCGCCTATCATCAAAATTATATTTGTTAACATGTTCTTTTATGCATGTACTGTCATATCTGAAATTGGAACTCAAGAATTAGATGAATTCTTAAGGGAAAACAATGAAAAATCTGCTGCACAGGGGTATGTCTTGTTAGGGTATATATTTAAGATTTTAGGGGTGTCTTTTTTTTTTTGCTAATAATTTTTTCTTGTTTCACAGGGAGAAGGAAGCTGACCTGCGATCAACGGAAGGTCACTATGTCTCATCTGAAACGTAAGAAGCTTTATTTGATAAAATCTTATTATCATAATTTAACAGTATGGTATTTTTTGTGAATAACATGTACTCTATTATGTTTAGAATACTGGACATAAACTTGGAAAGTGATGATCCTTCCTTTCAAGGACACACAGAACAAAGTAGCGTAAACAAACCGGCAGAGAGCATGTAATTTCTCTTTCAAATAACCGTTACTTTTATTCTTTTATTACCTTCTACTTCTAATTATGTATATATTTTTTTAGAAAAAAAGCTCTTTATTGTTTTATTCGAGAAAAAAAAGACAGGAAAAAAAAGCAAAAACTGCAAGTATGTAAGTTCTCAAAAAACAAAGCCTGTCTTTCTTTTGAATTATTCGGATGTATTTTTGACTTTCTTGGGGTGTATTTTAGGTTGAGTTTGTTTGAAGAGAATATGATGATTGTGAAGGAAGAGACACAATCTGAAGGGCTTGCAATGTGAGTTTTTCAAAAATATTTCAACCTTATAACATTTTTATTTTCAAAGTCATTCTTAACCTTTTATTTTTCTTCTTGTTTAGAGTTCCGATTCAAGTTTGTCTACCACTGTTTCAAACAACCTCTATGCCGGAAAATGAACAAACACCTGAGACAGAAAATGAACCAACCCCTCTGCTACAAATTGAAGGAACTAAAAAAGGTAATAAATAATGTTGGGTGTATATTTGGTTATAGTTTGGGTGTATATTGCCCCTGTTGGGGTGTATTTTACGATTGATCCAGGACTAGTTTTTTTACATCATGATTAAATTTATGTACCGTGCAGCACTTTTGAACTCCCCCAACAACTTGAAGAAAGCACACCCACGCTTCCCCCAGCTCCATCTAAAATGTAAGTTCATCAAAGTAAAATCAATATTTGGTTATCATCCGTATATTCTTATTCTTATAATACGTTATACATGATCACACAGTAATCCAGTCCCAAAAGACGCTGCTGCGCTGATGATGATGGCACGGATAACATCGTATGTACCTAAAGCAGATCCGTTGCCATCATTCAGCCTTGGCTTGACTGATTCAAGCCAAGAAGAAGCAGCAACGCAGGAGGGGGCGTCAATGCAAGAAGGAGGGAGGAAAAAAACTCCAGAAACCCTAAAACTGCTAGAACAATTAGGGGATTTGGTGGAAAAAATAGCAAGCAGTGGGGTGAAAGCAGAAAGTAAAAGTCCACAAATTCAAAAGGGGAGTGGCGGAGAAAGTTATGGGAAGTTTGAAACTCCTGCGAGAATAAATCAGAATACGGCTGAGATGAAAGAGAAGTGCTACATCTGGGGGACGCGATTGAAGAAATACGTAGATGGCAGCACTAATGAGTTTGACAATGTGTGCACTCTAATTGCCCAAGATAAATACATTTTGACAAGAATGCACCTTGCATCACTCAAAGCAGAAAGTTATATTAGAAGCTGAGGTAATATTAGAATAACATTAATGTTTTTACACCAAAGTTAACTGCAATGTTTATTAATGTAAATTGATTTCGGCATATTTTTCTAGATTGTATCTGCCATGTGCCTCATCCTCAACCAGAAAAATGATAAAAGATTTCAAGAACAAGTATATTGTCTCCCCCCTGATATTGTGGTAAGTGTTACTTCTACATATTTTGGGTGTATTTTCTGTATTCCTTAGGGTGTATTTTCTCTGATCAACTGGGTCTGTTTTTGTATTCATTTGGGTGTATTTTTTACGTTCAATTGGGTGTAAGTTGTGTATTCATTTGCGTTTATTTAAAGTATTCAGTTGGGTGTATTTTCAGTATTTCATTTGTTGTTTCACAATTGTTGCAGAACATGGCCATTGCGAAGCATCCAAAGGGAGAATTCATATAACCTAAAACCAATAAAGAATTCAGGGTGGAAGACTACCCAATGTTTATTCCCTTCATAGATGCAAAAAAATTAACATCACATCCATATGTAAGTTTTCATTTGTAAAATTTGTTAGTACCATTCTTTACTTATATGCCAAATAAAATAAAACACTGTTGAAATGTGGTCATGCTTCAGATTTTTGCACCTGTTTTCCACTCAAACCATTGGTGGTTATGGTTGATTGATACAAGAAAGCGGAGATTTTATATACTCGACCCGTATCACAGAAATGTCCAGCCGATGAGAGAAAGGAGCTTAATAAATTCATTGTAAGTTGGCTCTGTGTTCTTTATTTTAATAGTTAGGTGTATTTCAATTCAATATAAGATGTATGTATGTTTTGTTTTGGGTGTAAGTATGTTCTCCTTTGGATATATTTTCTTCGGGTGTATTATTGATTTGTTTCATTTTTTAAGGGATATGTAATTTTAAGAATGAAAGTATATGCTGGTGGGGCACCTCTGAAGAGAAAGGAAAAGGAGAAGGAAATTACAGCACCATACGTTAACATCTCATGCCAAAAGACAAGGTATAAATTTGTGACTCTGAACATTAAACTTTCCTAAATGTGATTTGTAATTTATTTTCTTCATTTTCAGCTATGACTGTGCTATTTACTTATGAAGTGGCTTGAGTTAATTGAGCCCAAAAACATTAAAAGGGCGAAGTATGAGTGGGATAATTGGACACGGGTAACTGTATTTAAAACTATATAACTTTGTATTACTTTACTGAATTAATATTATTATTTAAACAGAATATTCTTTTTAATTGTAGAACGAGGTGGACCACTATAGAGTAGAATATGCTTCCCGGATACTATTTAGTGAAATGAATAAAGACAGAGCTGAAGCAATTAGAGGGAGTAATGCAATAAGACTGTCCAAGCCATCCTCAGTATTATTGAGTCCATTTTGTCAGATAGATTCTAATGATATAGAAACTGAGTAATGTAACTGCTAGCTAGTTTGTAAATTGAACACATGGTGTAAAAATTTGCCAATTATAAACAACTTCTATTCAATAAAATTTTTTTCCATAGTTAAACTGTCTGTGCTGTTAAACTGTTTGTGCTGTATTCAAAAGCTCTGTATTACAGGTGGTAAAATATGAAGGAAAACATCAAACCAGATATAAACACAAATTATAAAATTTTACACCCAAGGAAAGTTTAATATACACCCAATATTGCTTAATATACACCCAAACTTCTATCCCCCTAAACCCTAAACCCAAAACCCTAAAAACCATAAAACCCAAAACCCTAAAAACCATAAAACCCTAAACCCTAAAACCCTAAAATCATAAACCATAAACCCTAAACCCTAAACCCTAAAACCCTAAACCCTAAAACCCTAAATCCTAAACCCTAAAACCATAAACCCTAAAACCATAAACCCTAAACCCTAAAATCCTAAACCCTAAAAACCTAATCCTAAACCCTAAAACCTAAATCATAACACCCTAAAACCCTAACCCCTGAACCCTAAACCAACGAAACTACTATACACCCAAATCAGTAATTTTTTAACATAAACAGCAGATTGTGAAGTATATATATATATGTAAAATGTTAAACACAATAAAATTCACAAATACACCCAAACGAATAGTGCTTTTACACCCATATTCTGTAACTATACACCCAAAGAGTTATCCGCTGCTGCTGGTACCCTGAACTGATAATTCATAACACATCCTTGATATTGGCTAGAATTTGAATGCACCACTGATCCAGCATCAAAGAGGTTTAACTGAATATAACAAACTCACATATTAGCTAAACTATTAACGGCAAAATTAAACTCAATTACCACATATTTAAAAAACATCACTTTTACCTCGTTTAAAGCTTTCGTTTTCTTCTTCTTTGAGGCATTTTTAATCTGTTTGTCCAACTTTGAACTTAGCCTATTTTTTTGGACGTCCTCTTGTTCGAATCATTGGAGGGCTTTGAAGCTCGTTAACAGATTCCAAGTTGGCATCTTCGTGAGATAAAGAAGATGTCTCCTTCCTTTTGACTTTCAATTCTTCCATCTCAACCATGACGGTATCGTACGTACGGTGCAAAATTGCTAGGGGTGGCAGCAATACCCGAATCCGCGGGTACCCGCCCCGCCTCTACCCGGTCGGGGCGGGTTTAAACCCGACCCACAGCGGGGGGGGGGTTTGAAGCGTGGCGGGGTGGATGAGCGGGGCGGGGCGGGGTCAGGTTTAGGGTGAACCCGCCCCTACCCGCCCCGGAGTGCATAAATATATATATATATAAATTAAAAATTAGGGTTACTTGACTTCACTTCCTCGCTGCCGTCACTCATTTCATTTCCATTCTCAAATCTCAACCCTAGGCATTAGGCAAACTCTGAAGCTCACTTCGTCATTCACTCACTCTTCATTCCTTCAGGCTTGAGGCTTCAGGCCTTCAGCTCTTCTCCAACTCTCCAAGGCTGTCAAGGACCACATCCTCTGCTCAGCTACGCCAGTAAGTCACCATCACAGCTCGTTCGATCGTTCGCCATCGCTCACCAAGACACCAACCGTCATCATTCATCTCGGTCACCTCGCCGCTGTCGCTCACGGAGCTCACATCGGCGTTGCTCCCACTTCTCGCCGTCACTGTCCTCGCCGACTCGCCTCTCCAATCTGCGGTCTTTGGTCTGTGCTCACCTTGTCATCCCTCCTTCCTCCGTCGTCGTCTCTCTGGTGACTGGTAAGCACTAAGCACTTCTCGCTCAATACTTACCACTGATGTGCATGTTCAGTTTTTTTTAATTTAATTTTTATGATTTATGTTTTATGTTAAAATAGTTAAGATAAAACTAAAATTAATTTTGATTTCAAAAATTTAATTTCTCGCTCTGGTGACTGGTAGATTCCTACATTGTGTAGCTCTTTTTCTTGTAAAATTCAGTCCATGGAAAATTCAGGGAAGAATATGTTTGTTGGCTCAATTTGTCAGACTTTGTTAGGCTAAAGCTTGTAAAATTGAAGTTGTTTTGGCTTCTTTGACGATTGGTTATATGGAGAAGAAGAAGTGATTTATTCTGATTTTATTCTGATTTTGCAATTGTCATTGAGTAGTGAATGGACTCTTCAAGATTAGAGTGACTTGGTTTATGAAAGGTAATATGATCAAGGTGTTATAATTATGAAGAGAATCAAAGACTGTTCTGTTTTTTCTGTTAAGAACAAAGGCCAGAGCAATAAGTTTAGTGTTAATTATGTTATGAACTTTGTTTTTCTGTTTTGGTATGTGATAAACCCCATTTGTAGGGTTTATCTTATGCTTCATTTATGGATTTTATGACCTTTTACCCACATTTATTCAATGAAATAGCATGGTTTTATAACTTCTCCCTTAATTGTGCTTAAGAGTGAAAACATGCTTTTTAGGACTTAAAATAGCTAAATCTAATTCTCCTTGATTCCATTAGATGCCTTGATATGTTTGCTAAGTGATTTCAGATTTAGGAGGCAAGGATTGGACCAAGGGAATGAAGGAAAAGCATGTAGAAATAGAGAACTCATGGAGAAATAAAGGAAACGCAAAAGCTGTCAAGCCGACCTCTTCGCACTTAATTGATCATAACTTGAGCTACAGAGAGCCAAATGATGCGGTTCCAGTTGGGTTGGAAAGCTAACATCCGGGGCTTCGAAACGATATAAGATTTGCCATAGTTGCTATACGTATAAGGACGCGTACGCGCACTGTACGCGCACGCGCCGTTGGTGCACGTGATCACTTCATGCAAACTCGTGGCTAGCGAATTTACAAGCCTTGTGGGCCCAATCCAACTCATTTCTTATGCTATTTAAGCCAAGGATTGAAGATGGATGAGGAAGTTAGTTACCATTAGTTTAGTTTAGCTTAGTTTTAGTAGTTAGAGTTAATTTCTAGAGAGAGAAGCTCTCTCTTCTATCTAGAATTAGGATTAGGATTAGGTCTAGTTCTTAGATCTAGGTTTTAATCTTTGCTTTCTTCTACTTCTACCTTTCAATTCTTTGTTGTTACATTCATCTTCCTCTATTCTTTTGTTGTAATTTCCTTTGTGTTGTTCTTATGTTTTGTTGTAGATCTACTATTGTTCCTCCTATTCTCTTTCAATTCAATTAGAGGTAATTCATAATAATTGTGTTCATTTGATTTGTTGTTGTTTAATTCCTTGCAATTGAGTAGTGTAGATTTACTTTTCTTGCAATTTTACTATGCTTTCCTTTTATGCCTTCCAAGTGTTTGATGAAATGCTTGGTTGGATTTTAGAGTAGAATTTTATACTCTTGGTTTGGAAAGGTAACTTAGGACCTCTTGAGTTACTAATGTTCAAGTAATTGATGATTGGGATCCATTGACTCTAGCTCTCACTAATTGAATTAGTGGAGAGTTAGGACTTATGGACTAGGATTGATATAGCTCATTTGACTTTCCTTTACTACTAGTTAGAGGATGATTTAATGAGATTAATCCTTGCCAATTCTCATATTGTGGTTAGTGATTAGGATAGAGAGCCTTGACCACCAACCATTGCCAAGAACTTTTAGGCCTTAGTTTACTTTCTTGCCATTTATCTTTCATGCTTCATATCAAAAACCCCAAAATAACTCACAACCAATAACAAGACACTTTATTGTAATTCCTAGGGAGAACGACCCGAGGTTTCAATACTTCGGTTTATAAATTTAGGGGTTTGTTTTAGTGACAAACAACTTTTTGTATGAAAAGATTATTGTTTGGTTTAGGAACTATACTTGCAACGAGAATTCATTTGTGAAATTCTAAACCATCAAAAATCCAATCATCAGTATGTTGCAGTTTTTGGTTGAATAAATTTGACTGAATTTTGCCTAAAACTTGTGTGATTTTTGTGCAATTTTACTACACTAAACAGCAGAAGTGCAGAACTGATCAACAAATTTTGCTGATAATTGCATTCCATGCATCTTGTAAATTTCTTCCTGTCCATGTGATAAAAAAATTCAGTATTTTAGTTATATCTATCTAAAGAAATAAAAGGGTATTGACATAATTGTTTCTTGGTCATTATGATTCACTTTCCTAATCTCTTAATTATAAAAGTTGAGTGATGAATTATCAAATCATATTCACGTAGTTTACTGCTACTGCTACTGTTACCAAATGAATTTTGAATTTAATAAAAGTAATCTCTAAATTATAAATCTAAATAAGCAAACTCATAATCCTCAAAAAATAAAAGATGTTAACAACTTCTAATTAACCTACTTGAATGGAGTTATTTTCCTCGTCGAGTTCCTTATTTTCCTTGTCAAGTCTAGTAAGTTCTTCATGGAGTAATTGGACTTCAGTTCTAAGTTTTGCCACGGATCCTTCGAGTTCTTGGAATGCTTCCTAATAAAATTAACAGTTTTGTTTATAAATTGAAATTCAAGTTTTGGAGATATATATCAATCAAGATAATGCACATTTTTATATTGTATTATGTACCTGTTCATAATTTCTCTTCCTCTGAGCACATTTTTTGTTGGCCTCTCTTACATAGTACCAATTAATTTGCTAATTGTATATTTTTTATTTTTAGATTTAAATTTTGATTTGCAAACTTTTAATGATGATGAAAATGTTGAAAGTGATCAAAAATAAGGGTTGAAGATTTCTTTATATCTAATATTGTAATTTCTTTATTATGGTGTTAAATTTGTAGTGATCTAACACTTTTTTTAATTTCAAGTTATTTGAGCTAATGACATTGTATGAATTTCATGTTTGTATTTTAATTTATTTATGAATTTAAAGTTTTTTGTCTTAATTTAGATATGAATATGTTAAAATTAAAATATTTAATTTTTATAGGGGCGGGTAGGGGTGGGGCAGGTACCTGCAGGGGCGGGTTCGGGTACTGCAATTTACTACCCGCGGGTTGTGACGGGGCGGGTAGTACCTGAGTTACGGGACGGCAGGGCGGGGTCGGGTAGGGTAAAAACCCGCCCCTACCTGTCCCACTGCCACCCCTAAGAATTGGAGTCAGCTCCTCCAATTCTGATGCAAATTCGTAAATATTTTGCGAACGAAAAACCAATTCGTCAAACCTCTTGCTTCTTGGCTCCAACAGTGGCTCATCGTGGCTGCTCTTGATGTGTGTGTGTCGCCTCTTTACCTTCTTGCTCCATCGTTCCAGTATATATCTAGGTGACACTTGACTTACTTGTTCAAAGCTTAACATGCTTAGTGTGTGACAGCACAATATCCCTCTTGACTCGAATAATAAACATTGATATTTTACCTCCGTTGCTACTGAGTCGTAAGTAACCACAAACTTGTTAAATATTGAGCTGGAAACTTGTTCTCCAACTTCGTATACTGAATAGCCTAGAGCAGAATTCGATAATCTAGTGATGCAATTCGCCTTTCCTCTGAATTGTGCTTGGACTTTCCTAAACTTTTGATGAGTGTACACATCTTGAAACTGAGTTTCAATGGAGGACTTGGTTGCACACGGTATCACCGTATGAAAATCTGCAGCATCTGATTCTCTCTCTGCTTGCTCCCTGCTTCCGAGGCAATTATCGTATTGTTTGACAAATTGAATAAGTGAGTTGTTCCGGGTAATAAACTTGTTAAAAAATGAATGCATGCTCTCGCTCCTTTGTGTGCTTCTCATCTCTACCCAGAAGTAGTGATCCAGATAGATTGAAACCCATATATGACGGTCTTCATAGAGATCTACAGAAAACACCTAAAAACAGATTATAAATACACCTGACATAAATTTAAATTACACCTCTGCTGCAGATTTTAAACAAACATTACCTGAAAGCCACTTGTTGTCCACAAGACCAAAATTCAGCAGAAAATCATTCCAATTCCTATCAAATGAGTCTTTACTATGAGAGTTCCAAACAACTTGGCTCATTTCTTGTTCAATTTCTGCATGTCTCTTGTACCCGTTTAATTTGCTTGGAATCTTCTTCATGATGTGCCAAATATACCAACGATGAATTGTTGTTAGCATACAGGCCTCTAAAGCCCTTTTCATTGATGCGCATTGATCGGTGAGAAACCCTTTCGGAGCATTTCCTCCCATGCAACGAAGCCATCATTGAAATAACCATTTGAATGATTCAATTTCTTCGTTTTTCATCAAAGAGCATCCAAGAAGTGTTGACTGACTGTGGTGATTCACCCCGACAAAAGAACCACAAACCAAATTATACCTGAAACAAATTACCATGGTGCAGAATGAAAAATCATTACGTACACCCAACAAATGCTTTGTATACACCCAAAAACATCCAATATACACCTCTGCCGTGGATTCATAAAAATACATTAATTTAGCATCATAAACAGGGACAGTTTGTTACCTGTTTGTATTGTAGGTGATGTCAAATGAAATAACATCTCTGAAATACTCAAAGGCAGCTTTACTTCTTGCATCGGCCCAAAAAGCCAGCTTAATCGATTGATCCTCCTCAGTTCAAGCTCAAAAAAGAAATTCTGATTCTTCTCTTTCATTCTTAACAAATATTTTCCAAATTCCTTTGCATCTTCTTGTTCAGAAACATTACGCACTTCTCTCGTAATGTAATTCCTCACATTCTTTTCAATAAAATTTAACTCGCGGTGACCCCCGGCAGCCGCAACAAATGATTGGTAAGTTTGCTTGGTCTAGCCTCCTTGTTATTCTCTATTGTACGACGAATGGACATGCTTAGTTCCCTGTGCTATTTGAGCATCTCTGCTTTACTTGGACAGCAGGAGTGTGAATGATCCAGCACAACCTTTGAAATGATCCAAGCACCAACCTCCTTCAATGAGTGTATATAAATTCTTGCAGGACAGTTTAAACTGGCTGTCGGATTCATCTTCTAGGTCAAAGATATTTTAGATTTCCATTTTTCCACTCTGCTACATGTAATCAATTGATTCTTAATCTCGTTTTCCTTCCTATTTGTGCTACGAACTCTTGTAGAAAACCCTGCAGCCTGGCGTAGTTCCTGTAAAATTTTCCAGCATCTTCAAGGGTGGTAAAGGTCATTCCAACCTTGGGAACAAACTGGTCATCAACAATAGAGAGAGGCTGCAGAATACACCATGTCAGAAACAAAAAATACACCCAATCATGGCTGATCTAATACACCCGAACGACAACAACTCAACTAAAATAGGAAGAAACTGGTCATCAAGAACAGAGAGAGGCTGCAGAATACACCAAGTCAAAAACAAAAAATACACCCAATCATGTCTGATATAAGACACTCGAACGACAACAACTCAACTAAAATAACAAAAAAAAGCCATAAATTGTAAATACACCCACACTTCTCCCAAAAATACACCCAAAAAATTCTGATCTACACCCGAGCGTCTGCTATAAATTGCAGATAATTAATCAAAACTAATACATTACATTCAATCCACATATTTATGTTCACGCATTAGTTTCACAGTCAATGTTCACAAATTATTCAGCTACATAATGCTATACAAATAACTGCAACAAAAATTCAGAGTAATCGTATGTAAATCAAACCTCAGGAACTTCGTTAGATTCAAATTCATAATCCACTTCGTTCTGATTCAGCTGACAATCTGAGGTTGAATCATCCATTATCTTCAAAATGAGTTCAAACTTTGATTTTAGAAAACAAAAAATCGAATAGAAAACGAAGCTGGAGTTACAGAGAGAGGAACTAACGTCAATGACGAAGAACAAACCAGTGAAAAAGGATGGGAAAAGAACGATCGAAAAGGCAGGGAAAAACGCGCGAGAAGGATAATGAAGAAATTTGGGAAGAAGGAGAACGAAGAAGGAAACGAAATCTTTTAAAATTGGAAGTTATATATTCGCGCGATCTGTTATATAGCGCGTGAAAGTTACGTAACACTAGGAGCGCGTTTTGGGGTTAGTCGTTAATTGGACTTGTTAGGCTTACAAGCCTTAATCGCTTGTATGCGAAGAATTTCTGATCTTATAAATAAATCAATAGTTGAATAGAATTTGAAGGAATGGAAGGACTGAGGAACATGAGTGAAGTACCAACCCGGCCCCTGTCCATTTTTAAGAATGACAACGCGATCTCTCAAAATAAAATTGATCAATTTCGGTCCCTGTCCTCTGATTCCATCACACAACGCGGTCTCTGTGGGTATTTTTTCATCAACTCTGAACGAAAAATGCTGACGTGTCAGGTTTAGAAATGGATATGGGTCTAATTGTCTCAAAATTTAAATTGGTTAGAGGTTTATTTGTCCTTATATTAATATTCTTTTTCCAATAAATTATTAAATATATGGTATAATAAGTACAAACTAATTAATAAATTATTCAAATTTAAAAATATCATTAATTATGAAACTAAATAAATCATTCTCAAATATAATTTTTAAATACATAAATAATAAACATTAAAATTCAGTTAATACATTAATAATAATAACCCTATGATATACTATTAGTATTATGATCTAGATAATTTTTCACAATAAAGTGAAAACTAATGAACACATTACTTGATATATAATAAAATATTTTTGAGTAATAACAAATTTAATTTTTTATCTCTTTAAACTAAATTAATAATTCTATTTGATATCTTTATACTAAAATACACTATGAGTAAACTACTAATACTAAATGAAATAATTAAAATATAATTAATATATGATGGAGACCATTTATAAACTCAATAAATTTAAAGTATCAATAATATTATTAATCTATTAATAATACATATGATCATAAGGTTATAGATTGATAAAAATTTATCAATATAAGAATAATATAGATTAATTAAAATTTTAAGTATATTAAAATTCAATTAAAGAAATAAAAAATAGAATTATTTCAATTAGTATTTAATTATTTCATTAAAGGTTATATATTTTAACTATTTCATTTAATATTAGTAGCTTGCTTATAGTGTATTTTAGTACAAAGATATTAAATAAAATTATTAATTTAGTTTAAAGAGATAAAAAAATAAAATTTGTTATTACTCAAAAATATTTTACTATATATCAAGTAATGTGTTCATTAGTTTTCACTTTACTGTGAAAAATTATCTAGATCATAATACTAATAGTATATCATAGGGTTATTATTATTAATGTATTAACTGAATTTTAATGTTTATTATTTATGTATTTAAAAATTATATTTGAGAATGATTTATTTAGTTTCATAATTAATGATATTTTTAAATTTGAATAATTTATTAATTAGTTTGTACTTATTATACTATATATTTAATAATTTATTGGAAAAAAATATTAATATAATAAATAAAAAATAATTTAAAAAAATATTGTTTAAAAAATTATAAGGACAAATAAATTCGTAACCAATTTAAATTTAGAGATAATTAGATTCCTATCCATTTTTGAATCTGACACGTCAGTATTTTTCATTTAGAGTTGACGAAAAAATACCTACAAAAATTGCGTGACGGAATCAGAAGACAGGAACCGAAGTGAATCGATTTTATTTTGAGGGATGGACGTTGTCATTCTTAAAAATGGATAGGGACCGGGTTGCTACTTCACTCGAGCAACATCATTCATTGGAAAACACGCCGAACGCTATCTAATTATCTATGCATGTGCAAATGGCGGTGACCATGCAACTCACCCCCTTTATCCCTAAACTCCGACGACAACGAAGTTCTCACAACCTTAATTTTCACAACAAAACAGCTGCAACATCGATCATCGCTTGTTGCTCTGCTCGCAATTCTTCAGAAGCAGAGGTTTTAGTGTCAGAGTTCAATCCTAAGATTCCCATAGAAGAAGCTGTGACACCCCCAACATCATGGTACACTGACATTTCTTTCTTCCAACTTGAGCTCCATCGCATCTTCTACCGAGGCTGGCAAGCTGTCGGTCAGTTTCTGCTTCTCTAAAGTTTCTAACTTTTTGTTAACCATGTGAAAATGAAGAATTTTTCACTCCAATTTATTACCTTTATTTGTATTTGAATATATCATCAAATGTGTACTGGGTTACTGTATCCTAGATTTTCCTATTCGTTCCTAGAATTTCTAAATATTAAATTGGTTTTACTAACCAGGATCAACAGAGCAGATAAAGGATCTCAATAGCTTTTTCACTGGAAGGTTAACTTTTTTTTTTCTTTTTTTGTGATCTAATCTTACTTTTAATTCAGCTGGATTTGTCCTTTAGATATGTTGGTGTAGAAAAGTAGGCTAATTGTTGCTCCATTTGGTTCTTGGAAGGGGGAAAAGGGTGTTTAGAGGTCAATTATTAAGTTGTGCACTCTGCTCACTTTCTTTTCTTCCAAGTTTCTAAGAACCAATTGGAGGATAATTTATTATAGACTAGGAGATGTGGAATTTGTGGTCTGTCGAGATGAGAGTGGGAAGCTTCAAGCCTTTCACAATGTGTGTCGACATCATGCCTCTCTTCTTGCTTCTGGAAGTGGACACAAGTCCTGCTTTGTCTGCCCATACCATGTGAGTTCACTTGTAGAACTCACTATGCATATTTTTTAGTTCAAAAATGATATTTGTACACCAAAATCAGCCACCATGTATTTGTGTATAAATATATGTGATGTTTAACTTATTCACAATGTGTATTTTGTATTCCAGCATGTATTTTATACTTGTGGATGTGGCTGATATTGTTGGCTGATTTTAGTGTACACCTAGCATAATTGTTTTTAATTAGATATGATGAAAGGCAATTATTTCTTCAGGGATGGACGTATGGGTTAAGTGGGGCACTTCTTAAGGCAACTAGGATATCAGGAATGCGGAACTTCAATGTAAAGGTATGAAGTTCTGAGTTCTGAATTATTATTCTAATTTATCTGTTGTTCAATGTGTTTGGGGTGGCTGATTTCTCTAACCTTGAAAGATAGGATTTTGGGCTTATACCAATTAAAGTATCTACCTGGGGACCTTTCATTCTTCTCAATCTCGAAAAAGAGAGTCTTCCTCTGACGGAAATTGATAGTACTTATGTAGCAAAAGAATGGCTTGGTAGCTGTTCAGAAATATTGAGTACCAACGGAATTGATTCTCCGCTAAGTTATGTTTGTAGACGTGAATACACCATTGAGTGCAATTGGAAGGTATGGATCTCTTGGCGTAACTGATCATAATTGGCCCAACTCGAAGGTATGTTTGAAAATTGAAACTTTCTTCTTTTTTACAGGTATTCTGCGATAACTACTTGGATGGTGGCTATCATGTTCCTTATGCACATAAAGGCTTAGCATCCGGTCTTAAGTTTGATTCTTATTCTACCACAGTATGCTTCTTTGCTACCCTTTATCAAAATATCATTTATAATACAATGTACTTTATCATGATATATCTCCCACCCCCCAGAATATCATTTTGTTAGATCTAATTAATGTGCTATATTAAGCAAAAAAAAAAAGATATTATGATACTCCTAGAATTGGATTTCTGGACCTCTGGTTATCACGGATTGCTTACTGAAGGGTTCTTATGAATGAAACAGATATTTGAAAGAGTTAGCATCCAAAGTTGTGAAGGCAGCTCAGGGAAAAGCAAAGACAATTACGACCGACTTGGAAGAAAAGCTATATATGCTTTCATTTACCCAAACTTCATGATTAATAGGTTCCTGCTTTGTTATTTGGGCAATTGGTTGATCTTCTTTTTAGTCCCGATGATATTACTTTTATGGATGATAAAACAATAAACAGCCATCTTCCTTCCTTGTATTCGTTTTGCAAATCAGCATGCTTTCTTTTTATAACAAGTTGTGTTTACTGGTGGCATGACAGGTATGGACCTTGGATGGACACCAATCTTGTACTTCCACTAGGACCCAACAAATGTCAAGTGGTATTTGATTACTATCTTGAACACTCTCTAAAGGTAATTTCAAGTCATGCATCTGCCTGATATTATACCCTTTTTCGGCATTGGTATTCCTCTCTCAATCTGTTATAATAAACCTTGTGTTGATAGTTTCTCACCCTCTGCATATGGTGGGAAGATAATTTGGCACCAAGATAAATAGCATTTGAGCAGGGTTAGTGACTGTAATCATGTTAAGAAATATGAAGTCTGGAACTTTGCTTTTCATACTTTGAATGGTTCCATGGAAATGCAAAAAATAATTATTTTCTTGTTTGGACTTGATCTCATTGTCTCCATAGTTCGTTGAAGGGTCGAAACTTTTCTTCTGTCTAACATTCTTCTTTGGCTGAGTAGCATGACAAGGATTTCATAGAGTTAAGTTTACAAGACAGTGAGAAAGTGCAGGTACAAATGTTAGTTTCCTAGGTTTGATAGAAATTTTCAAAGTGTCATAACATAGTACTGAAGTAGTATATTTGGCTGTTCTTGTTGATGATCAGATAGAAGATATTGTGCTGTGTGAAGGTGTTCAGAAGGGTCTCCAATCCCCGGCATATTATGTGGGTAGGTATGCCCCTAAAGTTGAGCAGGCCATGCACCATTTTCATTGTCTGCTTTATGAAAACCTAAAAAAATAAATTCCATGACTAGGTATGTGTGTGTGAATTTGAATTTGATGCATGCCATGCATGCAATTACTCCATTTGCAATAGTAGTGGTGTTAAATTCTGCATGCAAATTGCTGACACCATTGTTTATTTATTTTATTTTTTTCCTTTGAATGATTCAAGATGCTTTAAGGCGTAGAGAGGCTAGGTTTTTCACATGTGCACCCTAAACTTAATCAGGGTTGAACCCAAATAAGGAGAAATAAGGGCACTGGTGGGTGGTGGCTGGTCTGCAAAACTCATCAAATCTTGGGCAAGCAGCTAAAATTGAAATAATAATCAAATATCTGTAACTTTCCACATATAAGAAATTATGAATTGGTGTTTATCAGGCTCACAAAATACAGTAATAAAAAAAATAGGGAAAAAAAAGAAAAGAAAAAAGACCATATACATGTTAAAACTATTTGTACAACAGTATACCATTTACCATTAAGAATGTAAGCTATCAAGTCAAAATAAAAGAAATTGCACGCACGAGAGAAAACCAGCTAGACACCTATACATGACTCTCTTCAGAAGCTTCACAGTTTTTCTGGTCTACAAAAACACCTTCGAACACGGTTAGTACACTTCCTAAAAGAGTTACTGAGCTGCTTTTCTGGTACTGGTATCAGTTTTCCAACCACAGCAAGAGGCCAGCTGAAAGTGATGGGAAAAGAAATGATATAAACATATATATGTACATGATGAAGCAACTCTTCTCAGTTACCATAAGTGCATTAATCTCTCTCTAGTGTAAACAAACTCGTTGAAAACTGACCTGATAAATCCAATGATGACACAAATGAGCCACTGTTGCCAAGTTAGCTTGACTGTTTTAACGAACTTTTCTAGAAATTCAATGATGATGATCTGAAAACAAATAAAGAAAGAAAGTTTACATTCGTCCTAAAATATAAGAATATTTCATGAATAAAGACCAAATGCTCAGCCAAGAGTTCAAACAAGACCAACCTGAAGTACTACAGTTAATGCCACTATCCCCATAAAGAGGTAGTTTCTTGTGACTCCCTTGAATATATTGAACTCATCCGGCTTGCGGGCATTAAATTCATTAAAAACCTGCAATTTTGGAAGTATGTTTTCTTTCTCATCATTTAAATGAGAATTCGAAGATGAAATATATGGCCGTGCTACAATAGCTTAACAACAAAACCTTTTGACAAGGATGATTTACAATGTATTAGAACATTTATAACCCAAGTGATACTTATAGAGTTCAATCCTTATTTTCTCAATCTTCTAAAGAAAGAGAGTAAATTTTAGCACCAGATTAAGTTAGGCCTCAGAATTAGTTCAATACGGTAAGTACTTACTTGACAGAGAACAAAGGCATTGAATATCAAAGTGTCCTTCACTTTGAGTGCGTGGTCACTGGACTTGTGTGCCAAATTCAGTATGGAAATGCCTCGGAAATTGAGTATAAGTAGGACAGACACTTGGTAAATTGCCTGAAAGGTTCCAACCATTACACGGATATATGTAGACAATAGAAATAAAATGACATCCACTGAAGCAATGGTGAAGCAATGCATTATAGTTTTACTTTAACACTCATTAGTTGGTTGTTTGTAGCTTAGCGAACTTAAAAAAAATCCCCTGTATTTAAAATGAGAGGGGCGCTACTAGTTGTGAAAGAGCATTCACCTGTATCAGCAGATTCCTCCACATAATATTTGATATAAGAGGTTCTCTGAAAAGCAAAAAAGATATTATCAACTTCTGTAGATGGAATCTACCCCAGCACATAGCACAGCATCAGATGTTATGATAATGGAGCTGCCTACTAAGTATAGGTCGATTCTCCGAAATATATTTGAAAATACAGGCAAGAACACAAAAACTTGGTGCTCACAAGTATCTCCATGGCTTCTTGCTACTGGTTATTTTCAGAGGGAATCACATAGTATTATTAAATTGATATGTTATGTTCATGTACCCTGATATTATTGTATTTTGCCTATATATATATATATATATATATATATATATCAGTTTTTATGTTGTACAATATACTTCTCTCTTTAAAGTTCTTTCTTATAAAGATCTTGATTTAAATCTTGCTGATGGTCCTTAGTAAGTCATTTGAGAGTACTAGTAAGCTCTTTCTAAGGCTCGTGACAGCTCCAACCTTGGAGTATGGTAACCTCCCTTCCCTTAAAAGCTCATTACAAAAGAAAGAGTAATCAGAAAAAGGATTGGCTTTCCGAATTGTCTACAGTTCTTTAAATATTCAAGTACCATGCAACACTAAAATATCATATCGAACAAAAAGTCATGATTCAAGGCACCAAGTTCTTTATAAAGGGGCATTTTAGACCTTCGACCCATTGGATCACGATCCATTAGATGATCAGTTGGTGGTTCAGTTGCCAAGGCTAGAGCTCCAAGTGTATCCATGATAAGATTTACCCACAGAAGCTGTTGAGGAAAGCATACATATAACTTGTAAGGATGGCCTCTTGAATAGTGAACACAAAATCGATGACAGACTAATAGACAGTAATACCTGTACTGTATTTAGTGGTACGTCACCGGAAGAAAATGCAGCAATAACATTTATAACAAGAGCTGCTATATTCACTGTAAGCTGAAACTGGATAAATTTCTGAATATTTGCATACACAGACCTCCCCCACCTGACAACCTGCATTGTTGGAGAAAATTGAAAGCAACAAAAGTTATGCTTCAGGTATCAATTTATTATTATCATCTTATGTTAAACAATGTCAAGATTGCATATCAATTCTATGCAAAACCTATAATTTGGCAACAGTTTACACGCTGAATAAATAGTGGACTAACCTTTACAACTGAAGCAAAATTGTCATCCAATATAATGATATCAGAGCTCTCTTTCGCAACTTCTGTACCTTGAATCCCCATTGCAAGACCTATATCAGCCTGAATACCAAAAAGTAAAGAATCGCAATCACAACCAAAGTAATCAAAAGTAGTTTGTATAATTTCAACATAAAAACAAGCCTTAGATCCAAACTTAGAAACTAGGAAACGGAATCATGTCATATATGAGGACTTGTCATATGATTCCATAATATGGATCCAATAGAATCTTTTTTATTTATTTTTTTTGGGTCTTCGACTGTTATTCAGACTCTATTGCCAAGAATCCAAACAGAATATGAAATAGACGTAGGAAAAACAATCTTGGCAACTGTCAGTTATTGTCATCTTCATAGAGAGTACTTATCACTAAATGAACAAGGCCCCAAAAAGTGGGAAAAGAAAAATGATGCACAAACCTCATGTAAGGCAGGAGCATCATTAGTTCCGTCTCCAGTTACAGCAACAACATGCTCCTTCCTCCTCAGTGCTTGCACGAGCAAAAGCTTGTCATTTGGAGACGATCGTCCCATAACCTATTACACAGCATTGGCAATCAATTTGTTGAGAAGCTACATCACTATATGAGCACAAGCAAAAAGCTATTGTAGTAGTTGAGTAATACTGATATCTTTTCAACAATTTCTAATCTCTCTGCATCTTGCATCGCACGGAAGTCTTTTCCTTCAATGATGACATATGGCTCTGTAGCTTCGGAATATGAATTAAGTATTCCACATTCCACGGCAATTGCTGTTGCAGTTTTGACATTGTCACCGGTGACCATTTTTACCTAGGATTAGAAACCAAACCAAATAAATCAACAACGTTTTACATAGAAAACTATATATGCAAAGCACATTCCAATTTTTAGGCAAAATAATTTCAGTCACCAGAACATTGAAGATCTAAAGTGGCTAATAATAGATAAATTGATCTTTGCAAACTAACTTAAAGTCATCAGAAGCAATTCCTTAGTTATTTCTAATAATTCATGTGGCAAAATCCTCCATTTTTTTCAACATCAAAGGCATGTATTAATAATACCTTAACTCCAGCTTTCTGGCAAAGTTTCACCGCATCTTTCACACCAGGTCGACAAGGATCCTGCATTTCAAAGGAATATTTGATATAAGAAACAACAAGAACAAACTGAAATGATAGAAATCAACAAGTAAAGATACTCAACCTCCTAGCACAATATAGGTAGAAGATTTTGAATGTGAACAAAAATGTACGAGTTAAAACACAATATTAAAAATAATCTGCTGGGAGAAATTCAACAAAGTTGAGTCCATGATGAAAGGGAAAATATGAACAATGTGCTAACGAGGTTCTACTTCAGAAGAGGAAAATCATGATCATACAGCATACCAAAAGAGCACAGTCAGGACAGTATTTTATGATACTGATAATATAACAGATGAAGAGGGAAGTACTATTTTAGAGGAAAGAAATACCTTCAGACCAACAATAGCCAATAAGATGAGATTATCCTCAGGTAATGACCAGTGAGCAAGGTCTTCACTGGTTGGAACTTTCTCCATTTCATATAATCTATACGCAATGGCAACACACCGTAGACTACGAGAAGCCATATCTTCAATAGCTCTTCTAAAATAGTTCATCTGCAAACCAGAAAAACTTTCCTCAGAAGAACTTTACCAAAACAGGACAAGACATTTTACTGTTAAATGTCGTCCAAATATATCATACAGTACTATTATTTGCACTTTTAAGTACACAATAAAATGAAAAAAAGATGAGGCAAATTGCGAATACCAAATTAGTGAAAGTTATATAAAGACAAATGATAGAGAGAAAAAGAGGATGCAAAACGGGAAAAGCAAATTAATTAGTTATTGATATCAATATGTAAACTATTTTGTCATACCTTTCCTTCATCCATCTCTATTAAGTGATCATTTACATCCATATACTGTGTACAGCAGCCTAGGACTATCTCAGCAGCCCCTTTCCAATGTATATGGATTTCAGATTCAGTCTGCAAAGAAGTGTAAAATTCTTAGTAATAGTGAATTGGATGACAAACAAGATATTGAAAAGTATTGACATTTTATAGTAAAAATTTCATTAAGATGGTACCGTCTGTACTGCAACCCCGCCTCGTTTTTTATCTGAATTGAATGGGAAGACATGAATAATTGATGATTCTGCTCTAGCGGCTTTAAAATTCATCCCAAGCTGATAGGTCATATAACAGTCATAACCAGTTGTTAATACCCAAAAATCCTAGAAAAAGAGAGAAATGAAGAAGTTTCAAAACATACCTGAACAGCCCAATGTAAAATTGCCTTCTCCGTTGGTGATCCAGAAACCTCAACATTGTTACTACCCTGTGAAAAACAGAATCACGCAGAATGTAGTTGAACCACTCAAGTAGGCCATTATTGTAGGAATGGAAAAAAAAAAGATAAAAAAGAATTCTAGCATACCTCAGGTACAAAAACACTGCCATTGGTGTTCTGTGCAACTCCTTCAACCAGCAACGAGCAGAGTACAGGTTTGAGCTTTGACTTCTCGTGAGGAGGATCAATGTTCTCCCCACCAATGATAGCCTCAACCACAGTCATCTGTCTCAAAATTTAGGTGAAATGAAACTCAGCTAGACACACAATTATCTCCAACAATGCCAACAGAAATGAACTTCTTCCTCAAAATATTCAACCAAAGTAAGCTGTTAGTGGTCAACACACAGAAAACATTCTGCTCCCTATTTAAGTTGGTATAAGATATCATAGCGATCGGCTAGTTTAAGTGTTGAACTCCAAATATTAAATGCTAAAGGACTTCCTTCTTGTCATAAGCTATGAAGCAAACATGCCAGAGCAAAATGGCAATATTTGCAACTTTCTTTTATGTAACATACCATAAATCTAAATCAGGTTTATATACTGCATCCCAACTAACCTGATTCATAGTCAATGTTCCAGTCTTATCACTGCAAATAGTTGTGGCTGAGCCCATAGTCTCACAGGCAGAAAGCCTACGTACCTGCAATTCATTGAACTTATATAAAATAGTCCGTCTGAAATAGTTATGTCAAAATCCAATAGCACAAACAAAATTCAGCATACCAAAGCTTTATCTGCCATCATTTTTCTCATAGAGTAGGCAAGTCTGTAAGACAGTTGATGGACAAAGTTTTAATAGAGAGAAATGACATTCTAAAAGAATGACAAAGAGAATAACTGTAACATACTATAGTATGTCGAAAGATTTGCCAAGACAAACACAAGTGAAAACTAGAAGAGTGAGGGGGGAGGCTAGAAATTCAGTTAAAAAATTAGGAACTTACGTTAAGGTAACTGCTAAAGGGAGTCCTTCAGGTACTGCAACCACTACAATAGTGACCTATATATTCAATGTGTTACAGATTTAGAATCACCTCAAATGTATTAATTTCAAAGCCAATAACAGTTTATGAATATGAACACAAGTGGCTAACAGATCATGCATGTTTCGGTAGTCCAGTACTTATCAGTGCACATACCGCAACAGTGACTATCTTTATTGCTCCATCAATTGCAGTACTGAGTTTAGTCTTGCCAGCTGTAAATTGAACACTTCCATCTGGGTTTCTAGAATGCCCAGAGAAATACCTGTGCTTATGAACTGCCATTTCAGAGACATGCATGACCAAATCTTCACTAAATTGAAAAATTGCAACTTAAAATAGAGTTTTTGGCAGATGGAAAAGGATCCTCTAAAGTGACGAGATTGGTAAAGTGAAAAAATGAGAAGTTAATCACTATTGAATTACCTTAATTCAAGAGTGATTAGATCTTCATTTTCTCACTTTACCAACCACCTCACTTTGGAAGAGTTTGATCATTGGCAGATAGTCCTGTCATTTCACTTTTGAGACAGTAATCCACTCAAGTCTCAATACGAGAAAGTATTCTTGTGGTCTGTAGAGTCCCATTTTGGCAACCAACTAGACTAACATTTAGCAAATGATAACTTAATAAATGATTTTAAAATTTGCCAAACACCAATGCAGTATTTGTAAAAGGTTAAACTTGAATATACAAAGAAACAGATAGCAACCTGGCCAGTAGCACAACCAGAACGATGACAGCCACAGAGAGCCCAATTATACCAATGAAGGTGGCAAGACCATTCAAGCGTACCTATATTGAGAACTTATATAGGTGAACAGCCAAAAGGTGCAGGAACTCAAAGAAAGCACAAGTAGAAAGCGTACCTGCAAAGGTGTTTCTTCACCATTGTCTTCTGAAATGTTAGCCATTAGAAGCCCCCATTCGGTATTAATACCAACAGCCGTTACCTTAATAAAGGAATTAACCAAAAATGAAAAATCAGCAAAAAGGGCTGTATAATCAATAAAACATAGGAACTAAATCCAAGGAAAAATATGGTCAATTTTAATATATTGAATTATTGATGGTTCATTTTATCTAACATTTTTATCCCTCCAAATTTTTGGACTCAGTTGTTTCAAGAATCAAAATGTGAATGAAATCCCATCATCAATACAATATGTGCATGCATTTTGATGCCCTAAGAATAATTGCACCTCTCTCTCTCTCTCTCTCTATATATATATATATATATATATATATATAGACACACACATGGCAAAAGAAAGTAAAACATTACGAGCATAAGACCATTGCCATCTGCAACTTTACAACCAGATATCAGAATAGGGTTCTTAGAATTCTTTTCAACCTGCAAAAAGGAAAATGATTATCAAGCTTAAGAAATGAGACAAGTAATTTTTCTTATTCAGCACATAATGGAAAAAAAACACTTACAATATTGCTCTCCCCAGTCATACTAGATTCATCAACTGCAAGAGAGTGACCGACGATCAAAATTCCATCAGCAGGGACCTAGAAAAATCAGGTATAAACTAAATAACAAGAAGGATAAGCATTAAGTAACCATCAGGCACGATGTGCAAAAATCACAGAAGATGAACTCATGTACCTGGTCACCAATGTTAAGGGGTATGACATCACCAACAACAATATCATAGATTGAGATCTCAACTCTTCTACCTCCTCTAATTACCTTCTCATGCAGAGAGAAAATTTAAGGGTTGAAAAAAAATATATATAAATATGATAAGGAGGATGCTATGATAATAATAGTAATAATAAAGAAGTACAGAGAAGCAAAAAATCAAACCTCCAAACGAATGTTTCTCTTCTCCTCATTTAGGTCCCGAAACTGAAGAGACTGCTTATAATCACTTATAGCTACAAAAGGAAGCGGAGAAAGAAAGAGAGTGATGCGCACTTCAAACTTCAAACGATAATATTACTACAGATGTAACTATTGTGATAAGTGATAACCTCCATAATATATAACAAAGTTATATAAAAAAATCAAGTTGAGAAACAGAACCATAGAACATGTTTGAATGATTTATTAGAAATTTTACAAAGACAAAATATTGGCATAGTACCTGTAACAACAATAACAAGAATAACTGCAAAAGCAATGCTTCCACCATCATACCATCCTTCCTTAATACCCTGAAATATAAAATTAATTCTTCTATGGATGAAAACCTATTTCTCAACATTTAAAAACATATTCATGAGATGGTATAGGTACAAAATGAAAGTACAGCTACAAAGTATAAGGGATGACGAAAGACAATAATAAAAACAATGCAAATTTTAGTTAGACTGCAATGATCAGGTCTTGACACTGCCAATAGATTGCAATTTACCTTAACATTATTTGAACCAATGTATGCTAAAGAACCATAAGTTTGTTTGTCAATACGGAATATGGATGAGACAAGTCCAGTCTCCATTAAATGGATTGGTTCAAAGATGAATACCTAATAGGATACATTGTTTCTGCTATAAAGGAACAATATAACTCTGCCACGTTTTCTCACCTCAGATTTTATCCCCAGTACTAATGAAGCTGCAGCAGCTACCATTAAAATAATCAAGGTCAGATCCTTGCAAGCATCCCAAACAAACATCTGTTATAGACAACATAAACAAAGACATCAGCCCAATAACCATAAGCGGACCATCCAATATCAGAGTGCACCAGACTTTACCAAGAAACTTCTTCCTTTCTTTCGAGGATAGTTGTTCGAGCCAAAAGCCTTTGTCCGTCTTGACAAGTCAGTGTCATCACCTTGAATCCCCTTTTCTAAATTGGTCTCCAACAAACTTGCTATCCCTTCAACCTTAAAATGTGATTCAGAAGCATTGCATGAATATTTATAACGCTAATAAATTGGATTACCAATTTAAGAAAGAACTATTATTGGCACACTTACCCCTCCTTTTTCTTGCAGGGTAGCAGTATTATGATCCCTTGCAATTGAAGAAAGTAACTCTAGCCCAATTTGAAATTCTCCAGTGGTGCTTGTAGGATGTGGGGCGATTCCTAATTCTAAAAGACATTATCATCAATAGTGGGAGAAAAAAGAAGACCCATGAATAGGCTCTACACTTATATTAGATCAAGCCATTGTAGGACACATAATTGTAATAAAGGTCGAACAAGATCATCACTGATAATTGGTTATACTGATATCCTAGCAACAACTTAAGAATAAGATAATACTTAAGATACCATTTATTATGTATCACCGTAATAAAGACACTTCTTACAAATCATGACGCAGCCATAAACCACAAAAAATGACAACCATATCAGCTACTAGTATACTGCAATTTATACACAAATAATCACGAGAAGATTGACTCACCACTATTCAATTTTTTTGCAGACTCCTTGAAAAGATACGCTGCCTAATAGGAAGAATAATTAATTAAAATCCATTTAATGTCTGATAGATGAGCAATTATAAAGAGAACCAGCCAAGGAACCAAACTCTGATGACTTGAACATGCCCTCTAATCTTTCTCAGCACTTGCTCCTTTTCTTCTTCTTTCTTCAGGTCCAAGGTGTAGCGAAATCGGCGAGAAGCGTTAAGCACAAGCGCTGCTTGCTAAAAAAAGAAGAGAATTTTTGTCTAGCCATTAGAAAAGCACTAACTTCCAGAAAACGAAAACTAATACATAGCCTAAAAGCAGCAAAAAACAGAATAATCAAATAGAACTAGCCATTGATAAAACAGGCTAATATAATCATAACAAGAAACACTGATGTTGCTAAATAATAAGTTCATGGCAACTTAAAGTCCAATGAAGGATCTGCTAGTTTTGCAAAGTGAAGTTTATATTTGTTCTGGTGACTTCCAACTACTTTTCGGAAGGGCATATTTGCAACTTCAAAAGAAGTAATATCTGCAAACGTTTTTTTTTTTTTTCCTTTTCTTTTGTCCACTGCTAGTTTTCACATTGCTGTTCATGTTTATATCCTAGTCTCAACTACAGTTTGCCTCTCTTAGTGTTATGGTGTTATAACTTATAACCGTTAATGGTTGAATAATCCTCCTGGTTTTTTCCATTAGAAATTAGCATTATCCATCTTCTTCTCTCTTTTTTTTTTTATTTATTTTTATCAATAACATATATCAGACCTGGAAATCCGTCCATCTTATAGAATTCAAATCCACCAGTCATAATTGAATCCCATATCTGGAAACTTAAATCATCCCTTATCCCACAGGGTCCAGTGAAGTAATTTTCTTAGTTATGGAAAAGAATGTAATTTTCTAAAGACATGAACTGCTCTTCAGATCAAAAGTAGATAAAACAAAAATTTATGAAAAACTGGACCTATCTTGCTCCCACTTTATATAGATGAATCTAAGAAGACAAGCACATTATCTTGTATGCACTGTGCAATAAACATACGGTTTGATCTCACTGGAGCTTCCCAATTTGATTGAACAATGGTTGCTGCGTCCAATTCATCTTTAACTACAACTCAGTTGACATGTTCTATGTGGTGCAACATGGATTGAATGCAACAAAATTCTTAACTTGAGATGTTCTGCCGGTTCTGTTTGTACAGAAAGAATCCTGGAGTGCTGTTGTTATTCTTGACAGAACAACATGTTTGTTCCTTGTAAATATAGAAAAGTATTCCATGTAACACTTCCTACGATGCTGATCCAATTTTGATAAAGCAAAGGCACCAGAGCAAAGTTAGCCCCCAAGAATTTCACCTGTTCCTATTCTCTGGTGTACAATGTTTTGGAAGAGATTCACAAATCGCAAGCTGATATTAATAGAACCAGAGATCCCAAATATTGTGCTAAGTGGAGCTTATATCATGTAATTACTTCACTTTTTTCAATGCCTCAAAGTTCAAAATAGTCAAATGCTTCTCTCATTTTGTCAAATTTTATAGTAAGAAAAAGGGGGGAAAAAGTTAAAGAAGATAAATGAAAGAACCTAGTTTAATCTCATATCTTAAAAACTACAACTGTGGACCTCAGAATCAATGGCAAATTTATGAGAGAGGGGTTTCTATAAACTTGCTCTGCAAATCCCAGAACACTAAGGATTAAATAATCCTAAAATATTTCAGCTTCTTGTTTTTTAACTGGTACCTCTATTTTCAAATGAATATAATATATCAAACACTGAATTTTAAAAAGACAAAAGAAAATGAATGAATATAAAAATTATTAAGAGGAGAAAGGGATATAGAGATATACCCTCCAACGCTTGAGTCGTTGAACGGAAGCATCTTTTGTTCTGGCAATATCAAAGGGACTGGAGGAGGAGCCTCCGTCGTCGATGTCACCGGAGCTCCGAGGAGCTTCTATGTCGTCCTTTCCATAACTCATGCTTCTTCCAATAACTGTCGCAGGAGAGATCACACTGTATGTTACTCTATCGTATTCGTTCATAGTGGCATTATCATTATTCTCCATCAACCATCATTTCAATTGCAATTAGCAAATTAAATCAATTTAACGGTGAGTAATAGTGAGCATTGACAATTAAATTAAATAGTCTTTGTTGACTTACCAGTAAAATTAGAGAAGAGTAGATTTTAACAGTGACAGTGATAGCAGCGTTGTCTTAATCTGTGGTACGATCTTCTTCCTTATCTTCGTCGATTGCTCTTCAACCATTCATACAAACAAGAAACGACGAGATTAATTAACAAAGCGTTTAAATTTGGCATTTAATTTTAAAAGAGAGATACTTTTCTAATGTTATTGGTTTTCTCAGGAATCACGGGTGGAAGTTGTAGATTCAAGGGAAGTATCCACCACGCTAAGAATATATTCCACTCTTTCTTTATTATTGTTAGCTTATTTCTAACGACTTGTTCAAATTCTGAGAAGATCGGAACCTGTGACACCATTTTTTCTATGCACTCCTCTAAAGTCTAAAGTCTAGAGTCTCATGCTTCAAGTCATTCCATTTTCCACTATTCTCACCACTGCTCTATGACATGATATGAGTTTCAGAACCATAGGGATATTGTAGTCATTTTACCTCTTTAACTAATTAATCGCTAGCAAACTATGTGGCGAATTCTTTGATGCCTGTAATTTAGTGTCGAAATTGCCGAAACTTGTTTTTTATTATAATTTTTAAATATTTAAAAATTATTTATTTTTATATTTTTAAATTAAATATTAACTTTTATTTTTTTAATAAATTAGATAAATATATATAGAGCATTAGCATGCACCTTATGTTATACATGATTGTTCATTTGAAGTTATCTTTATAACTATATAACTATTCTTGAAGAAATTTTGTTGAATAAGTAATTTTTAGTTTTATAAGTAAATGTGAAGAGGGTTATAAATTAGTCACATATTGAAAAAAATAAAAAAAAATTATAAAATAAAAAATCTATTAACTTAACATCTTAAAATTTTAAATTAGCTAAATATATTATTTTCTAATTTTATGTTATTTTTTTATTTGATTTCTTTTTAGTAAAACTCTTACTTTATAAATATGTAGTGGATACTTTACGGAAGTAATCACTCTTTTATATATTTAAAGAAAAAGTTTACTGGCCAATAATTGTTGTATTTTGTGACCAGCACTTAACCATCAAGAAAAAAGTGAGTGATCTCACCCTATTAAAAATATTATTGATGGTCAATTGATGATTACAAAACACAAAAATTGCTTACCCCTAGCACTCCTCATATTAATATAAGTCGATGAATATTTTTAATTTAATATATAAAGAGAAGATCGTATCAGTGAACATGAAATAGAAAATTATTTTGATGTTTAATAATATGTCATGAAGGGTAACATCAAAGCTGAGGATAAGTGAGACAAGCCATTTCGTAACTAATGGCCGTAGGAGTAGGACACGACATATTCCATTAATGTTGATGGAAATTTGGAAAAAGAAGTCAAGGTTCACATGATGGAGCTAAAATAAATAAACTCAAAAGTTGAAATTATGGACATTTTTTTTTCAAACAACTAAAAAATAATTACCTGTATAGAATAACGAACGGTGTGGTGGTTAGAATCACACAATCAAGATACGAAGAAAATGTAATAGATGATGCATGTGTGTCACAGATTACATATATATAGATAGAACTTACGCACATATATGTATATATAGCATGTGTTATTCGTGCATGACCCCAGCCAAAGTGCTGAATGCAGATTCAGTCGGCAGAAAAATTTAACAAATTTTTATAGTATTCGTTATTAGTTGTAATAATATTATATATACTTGTCTCTTTCATTTTAGAAAAAGCAATTTGGTATAAATTAAATAATTCTCTTGGTTATGAACATAGTATTATATATATGGTACATAACATCTCATCACATATGTGAAGAGACAATAACGAACATACAAAAATAATGTATATTTTGTAGCCAATTAAGAAGTATGAAGAATAAGAAGAATCACCTTAATTAACATGCCATCATGACCAAAAACTCAAGAGACAAATATTATATAAATGCATCATAATCTTGATCACATTCAACATGAGTAAGAAATATAGAATTAAGAAAAGGTATAGCTAGTTATACCTTAAGATATGCAGCTAGATGCTTAAGGAAAAAATAACTGATGAGAATTTATATATACCAATGAAATTAATGTGAATATGGATCAGCAACTAATTAATATATAGTCGAAAAGCAAGCATCCAAAGTTGTATTATGTGTGTCAAAATACTGATTTGTCAATTTAATTTGTTTGTCAAAAGATAAGTTTGAACAAGAAGAAAAAGGTTATGCTTAATGTAGCTGCTTTAGCTGAAAAAAATAACAGTATGTTATGTTTTCAATAATGTTATTTATTTTTATATAATAAGTCTTAATTAACAGTTTAGAGAATGACAAGGGAAATTTAAAAAGAGCAAAATTGTATATCTTTACCTTATAGTATGAAGGGTAGGAGCAAAAATGCATGAAAGAGCAAACTAATTGGATAACCACTTTTAATTGCATAGACTCTCTCTATTTAATTATTCTTGCATATGAAGCCTTTTTTTTTCCTTGAACCTTCCTTTGTTTTTATCAGGTGGGACATAGAACTAATATAATTAAGGCAAGGTATATTTGTTTTGGTGACTCAGTAAGGCAAGGTATATGTTTATGTTAATTAATAAGTAGCAAATGTTTAATTTAATTAAAATTATTGTTTAAATTATAAATTTTCATTTTTCTTTAATTTCCACTGCACACTACTCTGAGAATTCAGAAAGTAACAGAATGCTCTTTGCTCTGTGTACAAGCAAGCAAGTTCTGATCTCTTTGGTGTGTGATAATCAACAAGACACACGGTTTGATCGGTTTCTAACATACATATATATAGTTCCCTTGTGGGATCAGGTGTTGTTTTTGGGGGGTTTATTGTTGATGTGGGATGATATGATGTTTAAGTTGAGTAATTGTTATAAAGGAAATAATGGTTGTGCATGGAAAGGGTGTTAACGAATAATAGGTTTAATTGTGCGCTTTGCTTAGTGTGTAGTGTGCATACTAGAGAGGACAAACTGACTGTGGGGAAAGAGTTGAGTTTTATTTTAAATTATTATGTCAAGTTTCAATTTGTTATATGGGTGACTTTAATGAGATTGTGACCGTGGATGAGAGAAAAGGAGCCAGTATATTAACAGCAGCAGTGAAAGATTTTAGAAGTTAGATATAGGATATGGAGTTGGTGGATTTAGAGTTGAATGACCGTAAGTTTTCTTAGTTCAGGGGCCAATCTTGCAGTCGGGTGTTGGTAGCGTGAAATGAATTGAAAAGTTTTCTGAGATGCGACTTAAAGGTGGACAGATAGGTATTTTTAATGGTGTAAGATTTCAACTAAAAGTGTGGAATTACTTTTTTTTACTGGTTAAGTACTGGCCAAATTTTAATAAAAGTGATGACTCCCTAGACTTTCTCACTTAGTTATTATAGAGTCTATTAACATGATTAGGTTAGAGATAATTTATTTCACGATTCTGTTAGGAACTAACTAAGAGTGTAGTCAACTCGAGCCAACTAGTTAAAAAACAGGTCCATTACAAAAAAAAAAAACACAACTCTTCACTATCTTAATTTTTTGAATTTTAAAATTAAAAATAAAAAAGAAGAGTTGACTTATACTGTAATTTCCTCTAAATTCTTTCTTTATTTTATAAAAATAAAGTAAAAAAAAGAAGCTAATACTACCATATATTCTAATTCATCTACTTAGTGTAATGTGACATACATTCAGTTTCTATCACAATAATAATAGAATTTTTACTATAATAATTTCAAAAAAATTACATTCATTAATTTTTTAAGATTCTTTTTAATTCTATCAAAAAACGTACAAATTTTTAACTAAGCTTACAACCATTAAACTAACTTAGTTTAAATTTTTTATAATAAGTATTTTTCTAATTTAGCAAGAAGAACCTTTAAAATTCATGATACAAAATAAAAAATATATAAAAAAAATTTAACATAATCTATGACTTCTTTCTTCAAGTACACGTCGCATAAATGCCTTTCAAGGAAAAGATAAACTATAAAAAAGTAACATATTCAATGTAAATAATGAAAAAGAAGATTTATATAAAAATGCAAGTGGTACTGTGGTAGTAGTTAATTAAAGTACTTTTGACGTAGAAACAAGATTGTTGATGTTATGAAATAAAACACAGATGATGTGAGGATATATACTTGCCTTGGCGCATAATCTTGGATTTTCTGGTTAAAAAGAAAAACTAAACAGAATCTGAATCCAGAATATAATTATATATAAAAACATAAAAGATCAGAGATAACAACAACGAACCAAACGCGCTTAAAAGAACCCAATGCAAAGTGCATACGTATCATCAACTTCTTGTTTAATTTGTTCTTTTCGGCCAGGTTAAGTTTATTCACAATAAGAATGCATGCTTTTAATTTGTTGTTGATTTATTCTAAAGTAAAAATTCACGTAGAATTATTTTTAACTAAAATTATTATTAGTGAATAATTATTAAATATTAATTTAGTTAAATATATAAAATTAAATTATTTAACAATTTTTAATTAATAACTTCAGATAAAGATAAATGCATGCGAGTCTTTTCTTTAATCTGATTAAGCAATGATATTCATATTGTTATAATAAGACACCAGCACAGTCTTTATCTTGGGTCAACGTCATACAACATAGAAGTTGAAACGACACAACACGAAACTTCTGGGAAATTTTCAATGGCCCTTCTTTCCTATACTCTATTATTGAAACCTTGCTTCTAAGTAACATGCATGTGTATAATTATTAATTTGTTCATCATATAATCCTATACTTGATAATGTGCCAATGCAAATGAAAATTTTGTTTGGTTATATATATAAGTACGTAGTCCCCCTCATCAATCACATGATCAAAATGTGTTATAACATTTTTTTTAACCATCAGAAAATATATCTGTTACTTCATATTGACAAAGGCTCATCATTAGTATATAAATATCTTCTCTCTTATAATCTGTGACACAAACAAAAAATATAACTCAAATTCTTATTGTGTTTTATATAATTTTTAAGTGATGATGATGTTAAAAAAAATTGTACATTCTGAAAGAGAAAACGAAAAACAAAAGAAACAAAAGTAAACACTTTATTTTTGAAGAAGAAGTTAGAGAAATTTTAGTGAAAGTGATTGATAGATTCATATATAAATAGAATAATATTAATCCGCATTGCATAATAGTTAGTTAATTAGTGTACTCCTCCAAGTCTTTTTTTTTTCTATTTGTACTTTATTATTGGTCTTTATTTATTAATTTATATAGGATTGGGAAGTATCTAATAAAGATTAAAAGTATAGTACGTAGAATTTGTTTAGCTTCCCTCTACTTTCCTCCACTAACAACCAATAACAATTATAACGCAAAAGACTTTAAATAAAATGCTGTCTCCCTCATTATCTTTGTCCTTGCATGAATTTATGAAAGGTGAGTTTTTAAGTTTGAACGTGATTAAATATATATGACTAGATTAAATGAATGCCGTAGAAAACAAGAAAAAGGTTTATGAAACTTGAAACATAATAAGACAGGAATCTACCGAGTCAATGAGTTGGGAAAGTAGTTAGATGCATGGGGGGTGGTCGGCAATACTATGTACTATGATCTTGTTCCGTTAATGACGGTTCGACTTCGTCGGCAAACCAGCGTCATCGTCTGCAAGCCCAAATACATGGAATCCGTGTGTCGGTGGATGTAACCGCTTTTAAATGTAAGATGTCATTTTCAGATCATAGGATAGGGGACAGGGATCATGAACACTACTTCTGTGGTACTTTCGAACATTTTATTAAGAGTAAAGTGCCATTAGATTCTCAAAAATTTTGATCTTAGACTTCAAAAAAAGAGAATATTAATTAAGTCTTTTATGATTATGTATATTCTTTTGTTAATGGATAGTGTGAACGAAATAGAATTGTTTATGTATTTTATTATCGATAGTGATGCTCTGTTGCTATTACGTGAGCATAAAAATGATATAATTTTAAACAGTAAAATATTTATTATTTTTTAAATTTTTATACAACCTTTATCAACAGTTATTTATCTATCTATCTATCACAAATCTTACTAAAACAAGTGATTAAGTGAAATTTCACTTCAAAAATTGTTATTTGCATGATAATCTTTCATAAATAAACATCACATAGCAGATAAAGGTTGCTATTGTGATGAATTGATAGAAGAAAGACATTACATGTTCACCGTTTACTATCATGAAGAACCAAATTAATAATAGCCGAGATTTTGGATCAATGGCAGCATCACCTGTCTCACTGGGAGCTGCACCCAGGTTCAAATCCTCAGTAAGAAATATAGAACTATGTTAGTAATAATAGTGTGTGTGAGTGGGTGTGTTGTGTAATATAGAATTGGTAGTTGTCTAATCCATCGACAAAAAAAAAAGAACCAAATTAATATTTTTTTTTAAATAATTAGTTTGAAGTTAAAATTTTCAAGAATTTAATTATTAATTCACTCTTTTATTAATCTTGAGAAAATTAGTATCAAGAACATTAGCCATTTAGCGGGATGTTTATAAGGGAATTTCGCTTACTTGATAGCCTTAGATAATTACAAGTGTTTCGCATGGTTCATCATTTTGGACCTTATAGAATTTGTAGACAAAGCACAAAGTCTATAATTCAACTGTAATCTTTGCAATTATAATCGAACGGAGAATAGGGGGTTTCTTTTTATTTTTTATTGGTCAGGAGAATAAGGGTTTCTTTGTGTTCTTTTCCATTTGCGTTCTATTGGGCCAGACCTCAGTTCATAGCCCATATTTTTCATCGACATAATCTCGCGAAAGAAGGAAAAGGCATTTTTGGGTGAAAACGAGATCCCTGTTTCACAATCTGCAAGCCTAAACCAACTTCCATGACACTTTCACAATCCCTCAGCTCGGAGTAATAACAATCATCCAGCCCAGAACAAATTAATTATGAATGAACTTTTGTTTTACTAAATGCAACATTTAAATATGTTAAAACTCCAAAAGTCGATGCTTAATGGTTGTCTGGTAGACACAACAATTTGTCCACCTGAGAAAACATCGTTTCAGCACATATAAATATAATTAAACAAAATTATCATGGCAACGCAAGTTTTAACGTAATGCTGCACTAGCAACATCAAAGGGATTTTCCTTTCCCAAAGACGCAAAAAATGGATGCTTCAACGTTATTCTTCATCGGAATAATTGAACTTTACGGAGTGGGATTGTAAATCAATCTGTCCTCCCCTGTAAGATCCACGTTTCTTCTTGGTCTTCTCATGACGGAAATCCCTGTAAGGATAAAAACTAAAAAGAATTAGATCTCGTAAAATGCTAGCAAAAAGTGATGCCTACAAATGCATGGAAGCTACAAATCTAAACTTGAAAGAATACCCATAAAACAGCAGATTTTCCATTGAAAGTAAAAATGCAACCAAATGCATGAATAAATTTGTAGTTTTAAAACAAATGAAAAAGAAATTAGAAAAACTGTTAATTACAGATGCATGAAACACAATTTCAGACAAATGCAAAAGATGGAAAGAAAAATTGTTTCTACTACCACATAAAGTAACAGACCTTCCTCTAACTTGGCCAAGGATTTCCTCTGCTTTGGCCCCATAACCCACCTCAGCACCGGACTGCAATAACAAATTTGTTAGACAGTGCAACCCAGAAAAGAATCACAACAATGCATGGGAAATTGAACACACCTTTGCCCAATAGGAGTTATCCTGAAGCCTCTCATCAGCAAACTGCACCTTATCTACCTGTACTCGTTGAAATGCTTTCTTTGCAGATGTCTGCTACAGTTACAGTTGCATAGACAAGAATTTCAAGGAAAATCAAATCTTAGCAACCACAATGAAATTGGAATCTTAAATCAAAAGGTTAATTTCATAAAAAGCTTATTTGTGAGAAGAAATAATTGTCAGTGACTCAATAGTGAGATTTCAAAGTGCCACCTATTAACCAAATATATATTCAGGGCACAACTATTAGTTACAACATACCTCAGCTGATTCCATCTGTTGTTTCTTCTGAGATTTCTGTGCGGAAGATTTCCCTCCAGCACTCTCAAGCTGCCCATTAGTGTGCCCATTTGCAACATTTTCTTGACCAGAATTTGAGTCATTTCCAAGGTCTACACTTGTTTCTGCTAACTTCTCTCCTCCCTTAGATTCATCCAAGTTTTCTACTTTTCTACGTTTGGGTTCCTCAGCTGCCTTTTTGTCTGCAACCTGTTGACCATTTTCTTCAGAAGTTGGTCTTTTTCTTTTCTTTGTATCTTTCTTCTCCTCATCCGTCACTTCTTTATTTGATGCTTTAGAATTATCCTTTTTTGAAACAGTTCCATTGCAACCTCCAGTCTCCTCTACTGCATCCGCTTGACTATTTTCCTTCTTTTTCTTTTTCTTTTTATCCTTGGATTTCTTCTCTGCCTCAGCACCGTCAACAATTTTTTCATTTGCAGATATGTCATCCTTTCCCTTCTGTTCTGTAACCTTAGTTTGCAACTCCACTTGGTTATCTTCTAAACTAGCAAGAGACTCAGAATCTAACTTGTTTTTCTTTTTCTTCTTGTCCTTGGATTTACCCTCTTTGTTTCCGGATTGTGTGCCATTAACTGCTGTGGTAGAAAATCAAACAGAGATTTTAGTTGGCAGGCCCCGGAAAAAACAGAGATACGCAGTGCAAGTATCAAGGAAGAAAGAGAAAATAGCCATGACAAAAGAGAAGAATTTTATGATTTTGAAGAATACCTTGAACTTTCTGATCTTGGATATTTGACTTGGCGTCTTTATCACTGGAAAGAGATGAAAAAAGTAAAACAAAGAAAAATCTTAATCACTGCATAGAAGAAAGACATTTACAGACTCAAAACATAACTCATGCAGAGAATAACTGGTGGATAATTAAATAAATGTTATTGGCTTTTCCCATTATTAGAACCTTGTTAATTAGTAATTACCATTGTCATTGTCCCGCTGATGCATAGTTCTAAAATGCACCACGGGTAATGTAGTGTCCTTCAAACTTGGAAAATAAGAAGGGTTTTTCGCTAGCTTCTGCTAGCGAGGGCGTTACATTACTCATTATATATGTTGAGAACTACAATAATAATAAAAATTATGCGAAATATAAGCCACTGATTTCCATGCCGAAATGCAAAAATGCTTTATTGATGACACTATTATACGTTATAAGATTGCAGTAGATATACTGTAGCAAAACCACAGTTAAAATATGCTTCAACAAGAGTACCTATAATTAGAGAATATCAAATTGGAGTCTCCTCTTTTTGAAATATACTTCTGATCCAAGAAAAAGAATTACATAAATAAAATATCCATCCACAGTCTACACAGCTTGGAGCAAATGGGCATTGTAACAACACAAAGCCTATGGTTCAAGCCTTACCGTATCTCCAAATACTTGAGGCACATTTCTTCTAAATCAATCGACATATCCTCCACATTATCTTTCTGCATTACAAGCAGGAGCAACAGTATCAAACATCAGAAAGAAAAAAAGAAAAAGCCAGAGTCTCATCAATCTGTTATTCAACAGTTATAAGCATAAGAACATATACAGCAGGACATTGAAGAATTTCATTCTATAATGTGATATCACAGCACACGGCACACATTCTGCTATCGACAAACAAATATAACTGATAAAAGCAAACTTGCCATCCAAGCAAGAAGCTTTTCTTCTCAATTGAAAAAAAAAAACATTGGATTTCAATGAGCATTACAAGGTACAACACCATTATAAAGTAATCCTTCTAAGTTGTTGCATCAAAATCACAACTTAGGACTATAGATAAGCATGATAATAGGATTATTGTACAACTACGAATCACAAGTAGCTAAATAAATAAGTGAAACCTGTGAAGCAGGTTAAGATTCCGGTTCGAACTTGTAACATCGGAAATTCTGAAGGTAAAAAGAAAAAGGCACAATAGGGAATTAATTACGCACCTCGATTTGGGCCTCTTTGCGAAACTTTTTTAGGGTTTTGGAGAAGGAACTGCGCTCCAGGTAACGAGCAATGGAGTGGTGAAGAAGAAGCTTGAAGTTGGAAGAGGATTGCTTCATGGTTTGATTGGTTAAGAGAAGTACTTGGCGGGGAGTGAAAGCGAGGAGGGTAAAAGCGTCTTTTTTGTTGGCAGATGGAGTTGCAGGCATGCGGCGAAGAGTTTCTTCCTCTTCAGCTCTGACTTCAGTTGCTACCTTCGCAACGAAACGAAGCTGAACGAAACCTTGCAGGTCCTGAATGAAACAAGGGTTTTAGTTGACTCACAATTAGGGTTTCTTAACGCCATGGCTATATTTACAAGTTTACATTCTTGACCTTTTATGTTAATTAAGTTTTTTGCCCAGCAAAATATGTTATTTTTTATTTGACCCCTATTTAAAAAATTATCTTTGTGACTTAGGTGTTAGGACCCGTTGAAATAGGTTTATAATATTGCTATAAGAATGAAATGAATAACCATTGACGGCTCATTTTTTTTATGGAAATGCTATGTTACTAAAGTTCTTATCTTTAATGATAGTGAAAAAAGAAACATTTTTGCATATATAAATAGAAGTTAAATCTCAGTAAATAACACATAACTGATAGTAATAAAACATTATTCATTCTTTCTCTTATATTTTTTACTATAATATTAGTAAATATATTAATTATATTGTGATAATAATTATGGTAAATATTACTATTAGAGTTATATAATTATATTTATTATTTTATATTTGTTATTTCTTCCACAACACATTATCAGTACGAGACTCTGATCGAATTTTTAGAAAGACTCAGGTAACAAATTTTCATTATATCGAAACTCTCTCATCTTGAATTCAATGCCCTTGATATATCTGGAAACAATTATTTATCATGGATATTAGATGCTGAAATCCATATTGATTCAATGGATCTTAGAGATACCATTAAGGCTAAAAACAATGCATCTCAAAAGGATAAAGCCAAAGTCATGATTTTTCTTCGTCGTCATCTTGACGAAGGATTGAAAAATGAATATCTCATATTAAAAGATCCTGAAGATCTTCGGAAAGACCTTGAAGAAAGGTATAATCATAAAAAAAACGGTAATACTTCCTCAAACCCGATATGAAAGGACGTACTTGCGTCTGCAGGATTTTAAATCCATAAATGAATATAATTCTGCAATGTTTCAAATCACCTCACGAATGAAATTATGCGGAAAAAAAGATATCTGATAATGATATATTAGAGAAGACTTTCTCAACCTTCCATGCCTCTAATGTGCTCCTGCATCAGCAATATCGAGAAAAAAGGGTTTAAAAAATATTCTGAGTTAATTTCTTTCCTTCTTGTTGCTGAACGCAACAATGAGCTCTTAAAGAATCACGAAGCACGCTAAGTGCGGCAAATCATTACCCTAGAAGAGGTAAATGGCAAGGTTTTGGTAACAAGAAAAATCATGGAAGGAAAAAAAATTATGTTCAAAAGAGAGGATCTCACCAGATGTGGGATAAAGAAAAAAATATTGGGCAAAACAAAAGAAGATAAGTGTTTCCATTGTGGTGGAAAGCGCCGTTGGTCGCGTACCTGTCGTACATCAAGGCACCTAGTCGATCTTTATCAAGCATTTTTGAAAAAAGACGACAAAGAAAAGGAGACGAATTTCGTTTCAAATAATGTTGTTGAAAATTCCACCACTCATTATGATGTATCTGATTTTTTTGAGGACACTGAAAGAAATATTGGTCATTTGATCAATGATAGAATAGTTTAATATGTGAAATTGTTAAGTATCCATGTAAATGAATAGGCGAAAGCTAGTGTACTATAAGTAAAGTAGAGAGTGCAATACTCTTTAAAAGTTAATCTATTGTCAAAAGTGATCAGGTAAATTAAATTTATTTATTATTATTTGTTTTTTGTCATGTACTGAATAAACAAATTGACACCGACAAAAAAAACACTAATTCTTCCATTTAACACAGGACGACCTTTACACCACAAAAGTACTCAAAAAAACTTATCGAATTCCTCCATTATTCTGTTATTATCGATGTGATGTCTTCAAGTATCTTCACTATTTTGTTTGTTGACAGTGCTTCCATTATCGTTGTGGCTAGCCATAGATTTTGACGCTCTTGAACCCACTCCTTTCCACCTCTACCATGAATGACCTTCAAAGTCCGAAAAATCTTTGGCTAACTCCAAACGTAAATCCGATTTTGTAGAAGAATATGAAGGTGCCATGATTCTCAAGATGACAATGCAGTCAAAGTACAAAATGCATGGCAGTTACAACAAGTTCATTATCTTTCATTTCAAATTATTATCAACGTATACGTAATAGAATGAAAAATTAAAATACAATTATATTTAAACAATTATTTGTATTACTTTTTTATTAGTTTATTCAAAAAATAATTAAACTTTAAAACTAATTGATATAAAATATCACAGATATAAGACTAAGAGAAATTTTTATTTGTACAAGAATGAGCCTAATAAATAATTATTCTATTTAATATATAATTAAGAGTATTTCTTTCTTTGCCAATGAGCTATAGTTCAAATAGTATAGTTTTTCCATACTCACCTAAAAGTGGCGGATTTAAATCTTCCTATCTTTGGTAAAAAAGAGGTACTCCTTTCTTTTATTAATTTATATAATATTTATTGAGTAGTCGCAGTTACGTAAAATATTTTTGTCATAGTATTTGAACAAAAGAAAAGAAAATGTTATTTTAAGAAAAACTAATAATATATTTTTAATAATAATCTTAATACAAAATAATAAATTTAAAATATTATTTTAAATGATATATATTAACTAAAATAATATAATTATTTCAAATAATATATTTTAAATATAGTAAAGTAACATATTTCAATAAAAAATTATATATTTTTTTATATGAATTTTTGTTTTGAACAAAATAAAATTATTATATGTTTGTTTGCTTTTTACGTTGTATATATGTTTTTTTAAATTAAATTTATATAACACAAAATTTTTTATCATTATGTTCATATTTATATAACATAAAATCTTTTATCATTTTGTTCATATTTAATATTATAATTTTGTTTCACACAAAATAAAATTATATATATGTATTAATTAAATTTATATAACACAAAATTTATCATTGTATTTATATTTAATATTATAATTTTGTTTCACACAAAACAAAATTTATTTAAATTTTAATACTATGTACCTAATATATATTTAATATTATTTTTTTAAGATTCTAATATATTTTTTTTTTCTAAATTTAGTACATAAATTTTCAACTTATTTTTCATGTATTATTTATTTTAATTCTAAAGTCTAGTAACTTTTTTTTGTATAAACATGTTGCTTTTAATATTTATTTTTTTATTTTGGACTTCAGCCCAATATCTGAAACTTATAAAAAATTCTAAAACTTATAAAAAAAATAGTTAACCTGATTAACAAGTTACCTTTTTAAATTCAGACCATTCAAATAAAATATAATAAATGAAGAGTTCATATTTAACAAATTAACAAGGTGTGCAGCACTCCATACTTAGTAAGGAGCGTTTAAGGATGAGCCAAATAAATAATGTAAAGAACTTATTGTTAAGTTTTATTTTCTATGTATTTAAGTTTCAAATATCATGTATATAAATAATAATATTCATGAATTTTGAAATCATTAAATATGTTAAGGTTTAAAATAAAATTTTAGTATATGACATTATTTTTATGTACAATGTTTCTTAGAAAAATAATTCCGATCAAGTATTCAATTTAACTGTGCATACTACTCATTTTATTATTATTTGTCTTTGAAGAAAATGATAAGGATATATAATGAAGATGTATGCCTTGCGAATAGTGCAAGTTTGCACACCATTCTAAAAAATGGTATATATTTTACCCATATTGTGCTAAAAAAAAGAATATGTTAATACTATTATTGGCTCAGGCAATGTGATTGAAGGCTCTGGAAGAGCTATAACTTTATTTTCTGGAGGAATAAAACTCATAATAAATAATGTACTATTGTTTACCAAATCTCTAAGAAATTTGTTGAGCTTTAAAGATATTCGGCGAAATGGATATTATATTGAGACTATGAATGAGGGAAATCATGAGTACTTATGTATCACAACTCATGATTCATTTTTTAGAGTAATTGAATCGCATGCCACTGTAAACCAGAAGTTACTAGCCCAAATGAATTCATAACTTGGCACGACCAATTGGGTCATCCGGGAACAACCATGATGCAGAGAATTATTGAAAATTCCCGTGGACATTCACTAAAGAACCAGAAGATTCTTAAAAAATCTAGTGAATTTTGTTGTACTGCATGTTCTTAAGTGAAGTTAATTTTAAGGCCATCACCAGTACAGATTGGATTTGAGTCCCCTGAATTCCTAGAAAGGATTCAAGGTGATATATGTGGACCTATTCACCCACCATGTGGATCTTTTAGATATTTTATGGTCATGATAGACGCATCTTTGAGATGGTCAGATGTGTGCTTATTGTCTTCTCGCAACCTGGCGTTTGCGAGATTATTGGTTCAAATTATTTGATTAAAAGCACAATTTCTAGAAAATTCAAACAAAGCAATTCATCTTGATAATGCTGGTGAATTTACTTCCCAAGCCTTTGATGCTTATTGTATGGCTAATGGAATAAGTGTTGAACATCCAGTAGCTCATATTCACACACAAAATGGGTTATTAGAATCACTTATTAAATGCCTCCAATTAATTGCTAGACCCTTACTTATGAGAACAAATCTCCCAACTTCGGTTTGGGGGCATGCTATTTTACATGCCGCAGCACTTATTCATTTGAGGCCAACGAGTTACCATCAGTTCTCTCCTAAGCAATTAGCTTTTGGCCAGTAGCCAAATGTTTCCCATTTAAGAATATTTGGGTGTGCGATATATGTTTCCATTGCACCACCTAATCGCACCAAAATGGGACTGATGAGCGGATAATTTATACGCTTTTTGTCATTATTTTTAGGTAGTTTTTAGTAGGATCTAACTACTTTTATGGATGTTTTTATTAGCTTTTATGCTAAATTTATATTTCTGGACTTTACTATGAGTTTGTGTGTTTTTCTGTGATTTTAGGTATTTTCTGGCTGAAATTGAGGGACCTGAGCAAAACTCTGATAAAAGGCTGTCAAAGGACTGCTGATGCTGTTGGATTCTGACCTTCTTGCACTCGAAATGGATTTTCTGGAGCTACAGAACTTTAAATGGTGCGCTCTCAATGGCATTAGAAAGTAGACATCCAGAGCTTTCCAACAATATATAATAGTCCATACTTTATTCGAGATTAGATGATGCAAACTGGCGCTCAACGCCAGTTCCATGTTACATTCTGGAGTCAAACTCCAGAAACACGTCACGAACCAGAGTTGAACGCCAAAAACACGTTACAACGTGGCGTTCAACTCCAAGAGAAGCCTCTGCACGTGTAAAGCTCAAGCTCAGCCCAAGCACACACCAAGTGGGCCCCAGAAGTGGATTTTTGCATCAATTACTTACTTCTGTAAACCCTATTAGCTAGTCTAGTATAAATAGGACATTTTACTATTGTATTAGACGTCTTTGGATCATCCTGGATTGTATTTTTGATCTTGTGATCACGTTTTAGGGGCTGGTCATTCGACCATGCCTGGACCATCACTTATGTATTTTCAACGGTGGAGTTTCTATACACCATAGATTAAGATGTGGAGCTCTGCTGTACCTCAAGTTTTAATGCAAAGTACTACTATTTTCTATTCAATTCCGCTTATTCTTGTTCTAAGATATCACTCGTACTTCAACTTGATGGATGTGATGATCCGTGACATTCATCATCATCTATCCTTATGAACGCGTGCCTGACAACCACTTCCGTTCTACAAGCGAGAGCTAGAGTGTGTATCTCTTGGATTCCTGATGCACGACGCATGGTTGCCCTCGCCTGACAACTGAGCCTTCCATTCCATGAGATCAGAGTCTTCGTGGTATAAGCTAGAATCTATTGACAGCATTCATGAGAATCCGAAAAGTCTAAACATTGTCTGTGGTATTCCGAGTAGGATTCAGGGATTGAATAACTGTGACGAGCTTCAAACTCGCGATTGTTGGGCGTAGTGACAGACGCAAAAGAATCAATGGATTCTACTCCAACATGATCGAGAACCGACAGATGATTAGCCGTGCTGAGACAAGCATTTGGACCATTTTCACTGAGAGGATGGGATGTAGCCATTGACAACAGTGATGCCCTACATACAGCTTGCCATGGAAAGGAGTAAGAAGGATTGGATGAAGGCAGTAGAAAAGCAGAGATCCAACAGGGACAAAGCATCTCCATACACTTATCTGAAATTCTCACCAATGATTTACATAAGTATTTCTATATTTATTTTCTGTTTATTTATTATTATTCGAAAACTCCATAACTATTTATTATCCGCCTAACTGAGATTTACAAGATGACCATAGCTTGCTTCATACTAACAATCTTCGTGGGATCGACCCTTACTCACGTAAGGTTTATTACTTGGACGACCCAGTACACTTGCTAGTTAGTTGTGTGAAGTTGTGAAGTTATGTCTGGACCATGGTATCAGGCACCAAGTTTTTGGCACCATTACCAGGGAGAGAACGAACATAAATGCCATTATCAGAAATCACAATTTTGTCTATCAGGGACCCCAAAGAAAATTGGGGATATATGTTGAATATGATTCCCCCTCTATAATGAGGTATCTTGAGATACAAACTGGAAATGTATTTAAACCCAATTTGTGGATTGTCATTTCGATGAATCAAAATTTTCAACATTAGGGGGGAAAGAATAAGCTTCCTGAAAAGGAACTTAATTGGAATGCATCATCGTTGATGCATTTAGATCTTCGATCAGGGCAATGTGAACTAGAAGTTCAAAAGATTGTACATTTGCAAAGAATAGCAAATGAATTTTCTGATGCATTTTTCGATACAAAGAGGATAACCAAATCTTATATACCAGCGGAAAGTCCCCCAATTCGTATTGATGTCCCAGTAGGACAAGTAGCCACTAAAGCAAATTCATGCTAGAAGCGTGGCAGGCCTGTTGGTTCCAAAGACAAAATTTCTCGAAAAAGAAAAGAGGTAAATTCTATTACTGTTGAAAAATACATAGTAAAGACACCTGCAGTTGTTCAAAATTCTGTCCTTCTTCACTGGGCGTTTTGAACGCCCAGCTTTTTCTGTGCAATTCCTCTGCTGTATGTTCTGAATCTTCAATTCTCTGAATTATTGACTTGAGAAGACACAAATTAAAAATATTTTTGGATTTTTTTATAATCAAAATGCAACTAAAATCAAATAACAATGCATGCAAGACACCAAACTTAGCAGTTTGTATACTACTGACACTGACAAAATGAGAATGCATATGGAGAACAACAAAACACTTAAGTCAAGAGAATTCAAAGATCAGAGTAAGAAATAATCAAGAATTACTTGAAGATCCTTAAGACACATGAATGCATGCAATTGACACCAAACTTAAGATGAGACACTAGACTCAAACAAGAAACATAAAATATTTTTTGTTTTTATGATTTTGTAATTTTTTTTGTGCTTTTCGAAAATTAAGTGGAATAGAAAATAAAGATATCAAAATTCTTAATGAGAATTCCAGGAATCATGCAATGTTAGTCTAAAGCTTCAGTCTAAAGGAATTAGACATGGCCAGCCAAGCTTCAGCAGGACATTGCATTCAAGAGCTAAATTGATGATAATCAATCAGCTTTGGTGATGATAAGAACATCACCTTGAAACACTAGAATTCATTCTTAAGAACTCTGAAGAAAAATACCTAATCTAAGCAACAAGATGAACCGTCAGTTGTCCATACACGAAACAATCCTCGGCAACGGCGCCAAAAACTTGGTGCGCGAAATTGTGAACAATACTTTTCACAACTCTCATAATCCCCGGTAATGAACCCCAAAAACTTGGTGTTCAATACCATGGCATAAACACAACTTCGCACAACTAACCAGCAAGTGCACTGGGTCGTCCAAGTAATAAACCTTACGCGAGTAAGGGTCGATCCCACGGAGATTGTTAGTATGAAGCAAGCTATGGTCATCTTGTAAATCTTAGTCAGGCAAACTCAAATGTATAATGGTGATGAACGCATAAAACATAAAGATAAAGATAGAGATACTTATGTAATTCATTGGTAGGAACTTCAGATAAGCGCATGAAGATGCCTTCCCTTCCGTCTCTCTGCTTTCCTACTGTCTTCATCCAATCCTTCTTATTCCTTTCCATGGCAAGCTTGTGTAGGGTTTCACCGTTGTCAATGGCTACCTCACATCCTCTCAGTGAAAATGTTTGCCTATGCTCTGTCACAGCATGGGGTAATCAGCTGTCGGTTCTCGGTCAGGCCGGAATAGAATCCAACGATTCTTTTGCGTCTGTCACTAACGCCCCGCCTGCTAGGAGTTTGAAGCACGTCACAGTCATTCAATCATTGAATCCTACTCAGAATACCACAGACAAGGTTTAGACCTTCCGGATTCTCTTGAATGCCGCCATCTGTTCTCGCCTATACCACGAAGATTCCGGTTAAAGAATCCAAGAGATAAACATTAGAGCCTCGTTTGCTTGTAGAACAAGAGTGGTTGTGGTGCGCGAAATTGTGATCAATACTTTTCAAAACATAAACAATCCCTAGTAATGGCTCCAAAGACTTGGTGCTCAATACCATGGCATAAACACAACTTCGCACAACTAACCAGCAAGTGCACTGGGTCGTCCAAGTAATAAACCTTACGCGAGTAAGGGTCGATCCCACGGAGATTGGTGGTATGAAGCAAGCTATGGTCATCTTGTAGATCTCAGTCAGGCAGACTCAAATGGGTATAGTGATAAACGAATAAAGCAATAAGATAAAGATAGAGATACTTATGTATATCATTGGTGTAAGAGCTTCAGACAAGCGTATGAAGATGCCTTCCCTTCCGTCTCTCTGCTTTCCTACTGCCTTCATCCAATCCTTCTTACTCCTTTCCATGGCAAGCTCGTGTAAGGTTTCACTGTTGTCAGCAGCTACCTCCCATCCTCTCAGTGAAAATACGTCCCTGATGCTCTGTCACAGCATAGGCTAATCATCTGTCGGTTCTCGTTCAGGCCGGAATAGAATCCATTGATTCTTTTGCGTCTGTCACTAACGCCCTAGCCTGCTAGGAGTTTGAAGCACGTCACAGTCATTCAATCATTGAATCCTACTCAGAATACCACAGACAAGGTTAGACCTTTCGGATTCTCTTGAATGCCGCCATCAGTTCTTGCCTATACCACGAAGACTCTGATCTCACGGAATGGCTGGCTCGTTTGTCAGGCGAGCACTCGGTTGTCAGGCGATCAACCATGCATCGTGTTATCAGGAATCCAAGAGATATTCACTAAGCCTCAGATGCTTGTAGAACAAGAGTGGTTGTCAGTCACTTTGTTCATGAGTGAGAATGGTGATGATCCGTGACGATCATCACCTTCATTAAGTTGAAGAACAAGTGATATCTTGGATAAAGAACAAGTGGAATTGAATAGAAGAACAATAGTAATTGCATTAATACTCGAGGTACAGCAGAGCTCCACACCTTAATCTATGGTGTGTAGAAACTCCACCGTTGAAAATACATAAGCATAAGGTCTAGGCATGGCCGAATGGCCAGCCTCCCAATGATCTAAGATAGCATAAAAATGAAGATAGCTACCCAGATATCCCAATACAATAGTAAAAGGTCCTACTTATAGAAAACTAGTAGCCTAGGGTGTACAGAGATGAGTAAATGACATAAAAATCCACTTCCGGGCCCACTTGGTGTGTGCTTGGGCTGAGCAATGAAGCATTTTCGTGTAGAGACTCTTCTTGGAGTTAAACGCCAGCTTTTATGCCAGTTTGGGCGTTTAACTCCCATTTAGGTGCCAGTTCCGGCGTTTAACGCTGGAATTTCTTGAGGTGACTTTGAACGCCGGTTTGGGCCATCAAATCTTGGGCAAAGTATGGACTATCATATATTGCTGGAAAGCCCAGAATGTCTACTTTCCAACGCCGTTGAGAGCGCGCCAATTGGGCTTCTGTAGCTCTAGAAAATCCACTTCGAGTGCAGGGAGGTCAGAATCCAACAGTATCTGTAGTCCTTTTGAGTCTCTGGATCAGATTTTTGGTCAGATCCCTCAATTTCAGCCAGAAAATACCTGAAATCACAGAAAAACACACAAACTCATAGTAAAGTCCAGAAAAGTAAATTTTAACTAAAAACTAATAAAAATATAATAAAACTCAACTAAAACTACCAAAAACATACTAAAAATAATGTCAAAAAGCGTACAAATTATCCGCTCATCACAACACCAAACTTAAATTGTTGCTTGTCCTCAAGCAACTGAAAATCAAATAAGATAAAAAGAAGAGAATATACTATAGACTCCAAATTATCAATGAAACTAAGCTCCAAATTAGATGAGCGGGACTAGTAGCTTTTTGCTTCCGAACAGTTTTGGCATCTCACTTTATCCTTTGAAATTCAGAATGATTGGCTTCTTTAGGAACTCCGAATCCAGATAGTGTTATTGATTCTCCTAGTTAAGTATGATGATTCTTGAACACAGCTACTTATTGAGTCTTGGCCGTGGCCCAAAGCACTCTGTCTTCCAGTATTACCACCGGATACATACATGCCACAGACACATAATTGGGTGAACCTTTTCAGATTGTGACTCAGCTTTGCTAAAGTCCCCAATTAGAGGTGTCCAGAGTTCTTAAGCACACTCTTTTTGCCTTGGATCACAACTTTATTTCTTTCTTTTTCTTTTTCTTTTTCTCTTTCTCCCTTTTTTTCGTTTTTTTTCTTCTTTTTTTTTTGTATTCACTGCTTTTTCTTGCTTCAAGAATCATTTTTATGATTTTTCAGATCCTCAGTAACATGTCTCCTTTTTCATCATTCTTTCAAGAGCCAACAATTTTAACATTCATGAACCACAAATTCAAAAGACATATGCACTGTTTAAGCATACATTCAGAAAACAACAAGTATTGTCACCACATCAAACTAATTAAGCTAGTTTTAAAGATGAATTTGAAATCTTGTACTTCTTGTTCTTTTGTGATAAAAACAGTTTTCATTTAAGAAAGGTGATGGATTCATATTCATAGCTTTAAGGCATAGACACTAAGACACTAATGATCATAAGACACAAACATGGATAAACATAAAGCACTAAAATTCGAAAAACAGAGAAATAAAGAACAAGGAGATTAAAGAACGGGTCCACCTTAGTGATGGCGGCTTGTTCTTCCTCTTGAAGGTCTAATGGAGTGCTTGAGCTCCTCAATGTCTCTTCCTTGTCTTTGTTGCTCCTCTCTCATGATTCTTTGATCTTCTCCAATTTCATGGAGGAGGATGGCATGTTCTTGGTGCTCCACCCTTAGTTGTCCCATGTTGGAACTTAATTTTCCTAGGGAGGTGTTAATTTGCTCCCAGTATTCTTGTGGAGGAAAGTGCATCCCTTGAGGTATCTCAGGGATTTCTTGATGAGAGGGGTCTCTTGTTTGCTCCATCTTCTTCTTAGTGATGGGCTTGAGGTCATGCCTTCTCAGTTGAACCGGCTTTGGATGCCATAAATGGTTATGGAAAAACAAAAAGCAATGCTTTTACCACACCAAACTTAAAAGGTTTGCTCGTCCTCGAGCAAAAGAAGAAAGAAGAGAGTAGAAGAAGAAGGAATGGAGGAGAGGGAGATGGCTTTGTGGTTAGGCCAAAAGGGGAAGAAGTAGTGGTTTGAATTTGGATGGTGAGGTAAGTGGGGTTTTATGGAGGTGAGTGGTGAAGAGAGAGATGGGATTTGATAGGTGAGGGGTTTGTGGGGATCCTGTGGGGTCCACAAATCCTTAGGTGTCAAGGAAAAGTCATCCCTGCACCAAATGGCATCAAAAATCACGTTTTGAGCCAATTCTGGCGTTAAACGCCGGGCTGGTGCCCATTTCTGGCGTTTAACGCCAGGTTCTTGCCCTTTTCTGGCGTTTAACGCCAGTCTGGTGCCCCTTTCTGGCGTTAAACGCCCAGAATGGTGCCAGACTGGGCGTTAAACGCCCAACTGCTAGCCTCACTGGCGTTTAAACGCCAGTGAGTTCTTCCTCCAGGGTGTGCTGTTTTTCTTCCTGTTTTTCATTCTGTTTTTGCTTTTTCAATGGATTTTGTGACTTCTTATGATCATCAACCTACAAAAAACATAAAATAACAAAGAGAAACATATAAAATATAATCATTGGGTTGCCTCCCAACAAGCGCTTCTTTAATGTCAGTAGCTTGACAGAGGGCTCTCATGGAGCCTCACAGATACTCAGAGCAATGTTGGAACCTCCCAACACCAAACTTAGAGTTTGAATGTGGGGGTTCAACACCAAACTTAGAGTTTGGTTGTGGCCTCCCAACACCAAACTTAGAGTTTGACTGTGGGGGCTCTGTTTGACTCTGATTTGAGAGAAGCTCTGCATGCTTCCTCTCCATGGTGACAGAGGGGTATCCTTGAGCCTTAAACACAAAGGATTCTTCATTCACTTGAATGATCAGTTCACCTCCATCAACATCAATCACAGCCTTTGCTGTGGCTAGGAAGGGTCTGCCAAGGATGATATTTTCATCCATGCACTTCCCAGTCTCTAGGACTATGAAATCAGTAGGGATGTAATGGTCTTCAACCTTTACTAGAACATCCTCTACAAGTCCATAAGCTTGTTTCTTTGAATTATCTGCCATCTCTAGTGAGATTCTTGCAGCTTGTACCTCAAAGATCCCTAGCTTCTCCATTACAGAGAGAGGCATGAGGTTCACACTTGACCCTAAGTCACACAGAGCCTTCTTGAAGGTCATGGTGCCTATGGTACAAGGTATTGAAAACTTCCCAGGATCTTGTCTCTTTTGAGGTAATTTCTGCCTAGACAAGTCATCCAGTTCTTTGGTGAGCAAGGGAGGTTCATCTTCCCAAGTCTCATTTCCAAATAACTTGTCATTTAGCTTCATGATTGCTCCAAGGTATTTAGCAACTTGCTCTTCAGTGACATACTCCTCCTCTTCAGAGGAAGAATACTCATCAGAGCTCATGAAAGGCAGAAGTAAGTCCAATGGAATCTCTATGGTCTCATTTTGAGCCTCAGATTCCCATGGTTCCTCATTGGGGAACTCAGAGGAGATTGGTGCACGCCCATTGAGGTCTTCCTCAGTGGCGTCCACCTCTTCTCTTTCCTCTCCAAATTCGGCCATGTTGATGGCCTTGCACTCTCCTTTTGGAGTTTCTTCTGTATTGCTTGGAAGAGTACTTGGAGGGAGTTCAGTAACTTTCTTGCTCAGCTGTCCCACTTGTGCCTCCAAGTTCCTAATGGAGGACCTTGTTTCAGTCATGAAACTTTGAGTGGTTTTGATTAGATCAGAGACCATGGTTGCTAAGTCAGAGGTATTCTGCTTAGAACTCTCTGCCTGTTGCTGAGAAGATGATGGAAAAGGCTTGCCATTGCTAAACCTATTTCTTCCACCATTATTGTTATTGAAACCTTGTTGAGGTCTCTTTTGATCCTTTCATGAAAGATTTGGATGATTCCTCCATGAAGGGTTGTCAGGATCATAAGCTTCTTCCTCAGATGAAGCATCCTTAGTACTGCCAGGTGCATTTTGCATTCCAGACAGACTTTGAGAAATCAAATTGACTTGTTGAGTCAATATCTTATTCTGAGCCAGTATGGCATTTAGAGTATCAATCTCAAGAACTCCTTTCTTCTGACTAGTCCCATTGTTCACAGGATTCCTTTCAGAAGTGTACATGAATTGGTTATTTGCAACCATTTCAATCAGCTCTTGAGCTTCTGTAGGCGTCTTCTTCAAATGAAGAGATCCTCCAGCAGAGCTATCCAAAGACATCTTGGATAGTTCAGAGAGACCATCATGGAAAATACCTATGATGCTCCATTCAGAAAGCATGTCAGAAGGACACTTTCTGATTAATTGTTTGTATCTTTCCCAAGCTTCATAGAGGGATTCTCCATCCTTCTGTCTGAAGGTTTGGACTTCCACTCTAAGCTTACTCAATTTTTTTTGAGGTGGAAAGAACTTTGCCAAGAAGGCATTGACTAGCTTTTCCCATGAGTCCAGGCTTTCTTTAGGTTGTGAATCCAACCATGTTCTAGCTCTGTCTCTTACAGCAAAAGGGAATAGCATAAGTCTATAGACTTCAGGGTCTACCCCATTAGTCTTGACAGTGTCACAGATTTGCAAGAATTCAGCTAAGAACTGATGAGGATCTTCCAATGGAAGTCCATGGAACTTGCAATTCTGTTGCATTAGAGAAATTAATTGAGGCTTAAGCTCAAAGTTGTTTGCTCCAATGGCAGGGATAGAGATGCTTCTCCCATAGAAATTGGGAGTAGGTGCAGTTAAGTCACCCAGCACCTTCCTTGCATTATTTGCATTGTTGTTGTTTTCGGCTGCCATGTGTTCTTCTTCTTTGAAGAATTCGGTCAAGTCCTTTTAAAGAGAGTTGTGCTTTAGCTTCTCTTAGCTTTCTCTTCAAGGTCCTTTCAGGTTCAGGATCAGGCTCAACAAGAATGCTTTTGTCTTTGCTCCTGCTCATAAGAAAGAGAAGGGAATAAGAAAATGTGGAATCCTCTATGTCACAGTATAGAGATTCTTTGAAGTGTCAGAGGAAAAGAAGAGTAGAAGACAGAAGTGGAAAATTCGAACTTATCAAAGGAGATGAAGTTCGAATTTTTGCATTAAGGAATAGTGTTAGTCCATAAATAGAAGGATGTGAGGAGAAGGGAAGTAATTTTCGAAAATTAAGTAGAAGATTTTGAAAACATTTTTGAAAAACATTACTTAATTTTCGAAAATGAAAGTGGGAGAGAAGTAAAATGATTTTTGAAAAAGATTTTGAAATTAGAAATCAAAAAGATTTGATTGAAAACTATTTCGAAAAAGATGTGGTTAAGAAGATATGATTGGTTTAAAAAAATGTGATTGAGAAAATATGATTTGAAAACAATTTGAAAAGATATGATTTGAAAACAATTTGAAAAGATATGATTTTAAAAATTTATGACTTGCCTAACAAGAAAAGATATGATTCAAACATAAAACCTTCCTCAACAGAAAAGGCAAAAAATGTTCAATCAAATCATTAATTGTTAGTAAGTATCTTTGAAAAAGGAAAGAAATTGATTTTGAAAACATTTGATTGAAAAGATATGATTTGAAAAAGATTTGATTTTGAAAAACTTGAAAAAAATTGATTTGAAAACAAAATTCTCCCCCTTGTGCCATCCTGGCGTTAAACGCCCAGAATGGTGCACATTCTGGCGTTTAACGCCCAAACTACTACCCTTTTGGGCGTTAAACGCCCAGCCAGGCACCCTGGCTGGCGTTTAAACGCCAGTCTGTCTTCTTCACTGGGCATTTTCGAATGCTCAGCTTTTTCTGTGTGATTCCTCTGCAGTATGTTCTGAATCTTCAATTCTCTGTATTATTGACTTGAAAAGACACAAATTAAAAATATTTTTGGATTTTTAATAATGAGGAACAATCAAAATGCAACTAAATAACAATGCATGCAAGACACCAAACTTAGCAGTTTGTATACTACTGACACTAACAAGATGAGAATGCATATGAGAAACAACAAAACACTCAAGTCAATAGAATTCAAAGATCAAAACAAGGAAATCATCAAGAACAACTTGAAGATTAGTGAAGACACATGCATAAATTCGAAAAATGCAAGAAAAACAGAAACATGCAATTGACACCAAACTTAAAATGAGACACTAGACTCAAACAAGACATATTTTTGGATTTTATGATTTTGTAAATTTTTTTTTGGATTTTTCGAAAATTAAGTGGAAGAAGAAAATAAAGGTATCAAAATTCTTAATGAGAATTCCAGGAATCATGCAATGTTAGTCTAAAGCTTTAGTCTAAAGGAATTAGACATGGCCGGCCAAGCTTCAGCAGGACATTGCATTCAAGAGCTAAATTGATGAGAATCAATCAGCTTTGGTGATGATAAGAACATCACCTTGAAACACTAGAATTCATTCTTAAGAACTCTGAAGAAAAATACCTAATCTAAGCAACAAGATGAACCGTCAGTTGTCCATACACAAACAATCCCCGGCAACGGCGCCAAAAACTTGGTGCGCGAAATTGTGATCAATACTTTTCAAAACATAAACAATCCCTAGTAATGGCTCCAAAGACTTGGTGCTCAATACCATGGCATAAACACAACTTCGCACAACTAACCAGCAAGTGCACTGGGTCGTCCAAGTAATAAACCTTACGCGAGTAAGGGTCGATCCCACGGAGATTGGTGGTATGAAGCAAGCTATGGTCATCTTGTAGATCTCAGTCTGGCAGACTCAAATGGGTATAGTGATAAACGAATAAAGCAATAAGATAAAGATAGAGATACTTATGTATATCATTGGTGTAAGAGCTTCAGACAAGCGTATGAAGATGCCTTCCCTTCCGTCTCTCTGCTTTCCTACTGCCTTCATCCAATCCTTCTTACTCCTTTCCATGGCAAGCTCGTGTAGGGTTTCACTGTTGTCAGCAGCTACCTCCCATCCTCTCAGTGAAAATACGTCCCTGATGCTCTGTCACAGCATAGGCTAATCATCTGTCGGTTCTCGTTCAGGCCGGAATAGAATCCATTGATTCTTTTGCGTCTGTCACTAACGCCCTAGCCTGCTAGGAGTTTGAAGCACGTCACAGTCATTCAATCATTGAATCCTACTCAGAATACCACAGACAAGTTTAGACCTTCCGGATTCTCTTGAATGCCGCCATCAGTTCTTGCCTATACCACGAAGATTCCGGTTAAAGAATCCAAGAGATAAACATTACGCCGGTGACTTTTCGGCTGCCATGTGTTCTTCTTCTTTGAAGGATTCGGTCAGGTCCTTTAAAGAGAGTTGTGCTTTGGCTTCTCTTAGCTTTCTCTTCAAGGTCCTTTCAAGTTCGGGATCAGCCTCAACAAGAGTGCTTTTGTCTTTGCTCCTGCTCATAAGAAAGAGAAGGGAACAAGAAAATGTGGAATCCTCTATGTCACAGTATAGAGATTCTTTGAAGTGTCAGAGGAAAAGAAGAGTAGAAGACAGAAGTGGAAAATTCGAACTTATCAAAGGAGATGGAGTTCGAATTTTTGCATTAAGGAATAGTGTTAGTCCATAAATAGAAGGATGTGAGAGGAGGGAAGGTAATTTTCGAAAATTAATTAAAAAGATTTTAAAAACATTTTGAAAAACTTTAATTTGATTTTCGAAAACCAAGAGTGGGAAAGAAATCAAGTGATTTTTGAAAAAGACTTTGAAATTAGAAGTCAAAAAGATTTGATTGAAAACTATTTTGAAAAAGATGAGGTTAAGAAGATATGATTGATTAAAAAAAATATGTGATTGAGAAGATATGATTTGAAAACAATTTTAAAAAGATTTGATTTTGAAAATTAAAAGCTTGACTAACAAGAAAAGATATGATTCAAACATTAACCCTTCTCAACAGAAAAGGTAACATACTTGAAATGTTAAATCAAATCATTAATTGATAGTAAGTATTTTTTAAAAAAAGAAAGAAATTGATTTTAAAAAAAAAATTTGATTGAAAAATTGATTTGAAAAATTTTAAACGCCAGTCTGTCCTTCTTCACTGGGCGTTTTGAACGCCCAGCTTTTTCTGTGCAATTCCTCTGCTGTATGTTCTGAATCTTCAATTCTCTGTATTATTGACTTGAGAAGACACAAATTAAAAATATTTTTGGATTTTTTTATAATCAAAATGCAACTAAAATCAAATAACAATGCATGCAAGACACCAAACTTAGCAGTTTGTATACTACTGACACTGACAAAATGAGAATGCATATGGAGAACAACAAAACACTCAAGTCAAGAGAATTCAAAGATCAGAGTAAGAAATAATCAAGAATTACTTGAAGATCCTTAAGACACATGAATGCATGCAATTGACACCAAACTTAAGATGAGACACTAGACTCAAACAAGAAACATAAAATATTTTTGGTTTTTATGATTTTGTAATTTTTTTTGTGCTTTTCGAAAATTAAGTGGAATAGAAAATAAAGATATCAAAATTCTTAATGAGAATTCCAGGAATCATGCAATGTTAGTCTAAAGCTTCAGTCTAAAGGAATTAGACATGGCCAGCCAAGCTTCAGCAGGACATTGCATTCAAGAGCTAAATTGATGATAATCAATCAGCTTTGGTGATGATAAGAACATCACCTTGAAACACTAGAATTCATTCTTAAGAACTCTGAAGAAAAATACCTAATCTAAGCAACAAGATGAACCGTCAGTTGTCCATACATGAAACAATCCCCGGCAAAGGCGCCAAAAACTTGGTGCGCGAAATTGTGAACAATACTTTTCACAACTCTCATAATCCCCGGTAATGAACCCCAAAAACTTGGTGTTCAATACCATGGCATAAACACAACTTCGCACAACTAACCAGCAAGTGCACTGGGTCGTCCAAGTAATAAACCTTACGCGAGTAAGGATCGATCCCACGGAGATTGTTAGTATGAAGCAAGCTATGGTCATCTTGTAAATCTTAGTCAGGCAAACTCAAATGTATAATGGTGATGAACGCATAAAACATAAAGATAAAGATAGAGATACTTATGTAATTCATTGGTAGGAACTTCAGATAAGCGCATGAAGATGCCTTCCCTTCCGTCTCTCTGCTTTCCTACTGTCTTCATCCAATCCTTCTTATTCCTTTCCATGGCAAGCTTGTGTAGGGTTTCACCGTTGTCAATGGCTACCTCCCATCCTCTCAGTGAAAATGTTTGCCTATGCTCTGTCACAGCATGGGGTAATCAGCTGTCGGTTCTCGGTCAGGCCGGAATAGAATCCAACGATTCTTTTGCGTCTGTCACTAACGCCCCGCCTGCTAGGAGTTTGAAGCACGTCACAGTCATTCAATCATTGAATCCTACTCAGAATACCACAGACAAGGTTTAGACCTTCCGGATTCTCTTGAATGCCGCCATCTGTTCTCGCCTATACCACGAAGATTCCGGTTAAAGAATCCAAGAGATAAACATTAGAGCCTCGTTTGCTTGTAGAACAAGAGTGGTTGTCAGTCACTTTGTTCATAAGTGAGAATGATGATGAGCGTCACATAATCATCACATTCATCATGTTCTTGGGTGCAAATGAATATCTTGGACAAAGAACAAGCGGAATTGAATAGATGAACAATAGTAATTGCATTAATACTCGAGGTACAGCAGAGCTCCACACCTTAATCTATGGTGTGTAGAAACTCCACCGTTGAAAATACATAAGAACAAGGTCTAGGCATGGCCGAATGGCCAGCCTCCCAAAGTGAGTTCAATCATAAAAACATGATCAAAAGCTCTTTCTAATACAATAGCAAAAGGTCCTACTTATAGAAAACTAGTAGCCTAGGGTGTACAGAGATGAGTAAATGACATAAAAATCCACTTCCGGGCCCACTTGGTGTGTGCTTGGGCTGATCAATGAAGCATTTTCGTGCAGAGACTCTTCTTGGAGTTAAACGCCAGCTTTTATGCCAGTTTGGGCGTTTAACTCCCATTTGGGTGCCAGTTCCAGCGTTTAACGCTGGGATTCCTGAGGGTGACTTTGAACGCCAGTTTGGGCCATCAAATCTTGGGCAAAGTATGGACTATCATATATTGCTGGAAAGCCCAGGATGTCTACTTTCCAACGCCGTTGAGAGCGCGCCAATTGGGCTTCTGTAGCTCTAGAAAATTCACTTCGAGTGCAGGGAGGTCAGAATCCAACAGCATCTGCAGTCCTCTTTAGTCTCTGAATCAGATTTTTGCTCAGGTCCCTCAATTTCAGCCAGAAAATACCTGAAATCACAGAAAAACACACAAACTCATAGTAAAGTCCAGAAAAGTGATTTTTAACTAAAAACTAATAAAAATATACTAAAAACTAACTAGATCATACCAAAAACATACTAAAAACAATGCCAAAAAGTGTATAAATTATCCGCTCATCAGGGAGCCAATGGACAATATGAGTTAAAAATGAACATTCAGGATAAAATATTACTAATTTCTCAAACACAATGCACCCATACTATTCAGAATATCCATCCGGGTACCAAGGATAATAAACATCTGATATCCTATTGAATCGAACATCCCTAAACCCCATTGTACACATTGTACAGATACTCCATTGGCTCCCTATACTTCCTCATGCAGCAAATTTCCAAGACAGATACTGCAATGAATGATTCATAATTAGGGTAAAGAGAGTACTTTCATATATAATGAATAATAGATACAGAACGAATATTTAATAAGTTTGCAAAAAAAAAGAAATCACTCTTTTGAGATCAACTTGCCAGTCTAATCCGAATTTGTGATGGTCTTCTCATAATAAGCATCTAGAGTGTATCTGATTCAGGATATTTTAAACTTGTTAGTCACTACATTAAAAGATATCGATCTGTACCACGATATTAAAATGCAAAACATAAGGAAAAAAATTACATTTAGCATTACCCGTGGTTAGACAATTCGCTTGTTTCATTACTTTGTTCGCTGACCTCCATTGATGAATTGCTTGCACCACACAAATCTATGGGATTATGAGGATCATCCCCTTCTAGTGTCTCATTTTCATCATCATTTTCATCACCGTCTGATGAGAACTCATCATCAGATAGTTCAGACCCATAGAGAACCATCACATCAGGTGATGAGGACTCACCATTCCTGTTATACTTTATGTGGAACACTCTGTATATGTTATCAAGTATCGCTGAGTCTATTAGGTCAGCCACATATGAGTCAGGATCAAGGTGAATCCGAATGGGCTGGTTCATGTGATTTCACAGTGAAATAAAAAAGATTCCGAAACTAACATATATAAATTGCACACATGCCCCCTCTATTGACAAAATAGAAAGATCTAATCTGTTCAAATGAGGTGTCAATTATAAGCAGCTGATCATTGTTTCTTTTCAGCTTCAGCACCAATCAATTATCGAGATCATCAATGACATAGAACATTGTCCCTAATTCTTCTCTATGAGTTGAAACAAATCTTGGGGGAAGAGCTCTCTCACCCTATATTCGATTTTATTCCTAAAGTTAATTCATGTCTAACAAAGCATAATAAAAATGCATCTCATAATATTACATAATTATTTAGCAAAGAGGGATATGTATACATTTAAATATACCATTATTATCTATTGAGCAAGCCCATAGAACAATAATCAGCTAAATGAAATGGCATTATAATCAACATCACAAAAACAGGTAATTAACTAAGAAAAACATATTAAGTGTTATTGAATGTCCAGAAAAAAATATTGAAGTTTTGAAAGAAACACTGAAAGAGAAATATATGTATGATTAGTAAATATTGTATTTATTTATTTTGAATTTACATTGATAACTAATCAAAATTAATCTTTTATAAGAGTCCCACAAGTCTATTAGAGTTGTTGTAGTCTACACACATTTCAGATTAAAAAGATCAGGAACTCAGAGTTAGCTAATTAAATTTATCTAACACGCAAAAGAAAGTATCAAGAGGAGGAAAGTAGAAAAGACCAGTAACTGAATACAAACTAAAAACAAGGCATTCGAAGTTAAAGATTTAACCCATCTCTTTAATGGGTTAACATGCATAATATAATATTGCATAATATATTTGGTTACCTGCCCATTGAAAAGGCGAAATCTAAAAATTCATTCTTTTTCGTTGGGCCAATATTCTTGGGTTGTTACAAACCTCCTATTAACACATAATGGTATCATATCCATGAAATACCTCATCGAGTTCTCTTCACTGATTCGGGTTCCAACTACATGGATGTAAGTGTTCAAAGAAGAGGCAATAGTCTCTAATTTACCGAAAGATGGTTGAATCTACTCACCTATTATGACCAACCCAATAGAATGTGGTTAAAGTTAGATTTCTTAGGAGGAGCTCGATTTTTTATTGAGGAATTGCATCCACGAAACTTTTTAGGGCAAGTTCAAGTTCTATCCCCTCCATGCTTTTTACGTCTGCCCGAAAATCTTCGAAGTGGAGCACATAATGAAATTGAATTCCCTTAGTTTTAGTTCAGTTTTGCTAAATTCGTGACAAATTCAGATATGCAATTTCAACGATTGGTAATATATTTAAATTTTCTTAGTTTAAGATGTTCATTATTAGAATAATTTTTTAACATATTTTATTTTTTCTAGAAATTACCAGCTTTCTTTTGCATGCATGCAATGCCATTGAGGGGAATAAGAGTTAGTTTGGTTTCTCGGTGTGACAATTCTATACCTTGCCGCATTGCATGGATAGCGGATGATGAAGCTTATCTAACAAGAGAATGGTCTAATTTTGCACAAATTCTAAATATTGAAACTTACGATGTTATTTCAGTTGGTTGTCGTTACAAGAATGATTCTATATGGTGGGTGAAATTGTGATTCATGCTTGAATTGTTGTTTGAAATTAATTCCCCAGTAATGGCCCCAAAAACTTGGTGCTCAATACTATGGTCTAAATATAACCTCACAACCTCGCTCAACTAACCAGCAAGTGTACTGGGTCGTCCAAGTAATACCTTACGTGAGTAAGGGTCGATCCCACAGAGATTGTTGGTATGAAGCAAGCCATGGTCATCTTGTAAATCTCAGTCAGGCTTATCCATGTGGTTATGGGAGATTAGATAATTAAAAGATAAATAAAACAGGATAGAAATACTTATGTAAATTAATGGTGGGAATTTCAGATAGGTGCATGGAGGTGCTTGTCCCTGTTGAATCTCTGCTTTTCTACTGCTTTTATTCTATTTTATCACTCCCTTCTATGGCAAGCTGTATGTAGGGCATCACCGTTGTTAATGGCTACATCCCATCCTCTCAGTGAAAATGGTCCAAATGCTCTGTCACAGCACGGCTAATCATCTGTCGGTTCTCAATCAGGTTGGAGTAGAATCCCTTGATTCTTTTGCGTCTGTCACTAACGCCCAGCCTTCAGGAGTTTGAAGCTCGTCACAGTCATTCAATCCCAGAATCCTACTCGGAATACCACAGACAAGGTTTAGACTTTCCGGATTCTCATGAATGCCGCCATCAATCTAGCTTATACCACGAAGATTTTGTTTAAGGAATCTAAGAGATACGCGCCCGGCCTAACGTAGAACGAAAGTGGTTGTCAATCATGCGCGTTCATAGGTGAGAATGATGATGAGTGTCACGAATCATCACATTCATCAAGTTGAAGTGCAACGAATATCTTAGAACAGGAATAAATGGAATTGAATAGGAAATAGTAGTAATTGTATTAAAACTTGAGGTACAGCAGAGCTCCACACCCTTAATCTATGGTGTGTAGAAACTCCACCGTTGAAAATACATAAGTGAAAGGTTCAGGCATGGCCGAATGGCCAGCCCCCTAAAACGTGATCAATAGCCTCCTAAGATGAATGATTAATTAAAACTGAGACCAAAGATGTCTAATACAATAGTAGACTATCCTATTTATACTAGACTAGCTACTAGGGTTTACAAGAATAAGTAATTGATGCATAAATCCACTTCCGGGCCCCACTTGGTGTATGTTTGGGCTGAGCTTGATCTATCCACAAGCTGAGGCTTCTTTTGGAGTTGAACGCCAAGTTGTAACGTGTTTTGGGCGTTCAACTCCGGGTCGTGACGTGTTTCTGGCGTTTGACTCCAGACAGCAACATAGAACTGGCGTTGAGCGCCAATTTACGTCGTCAATTCCAGAATAAAGTATGGACTATTATATATTGCTGGAAAGCTCTGGATGTCTACTTTCCAACGCCGTTAAGAGCGCGCCATTTGGAGTTCTGTAGCTCCATAAAATCAATTTCGAGTGCAGGGAGGTCAGAATCCAACAACATCAGCAGTCCTTTGTCAACCTCCTTCTCAGAGTTTTGCTCAAGTCCCTCAATTTCAGCCAGAAATTACCTGAAATCACAGAAAAACACACAAACTCATAGTGAAGTTCAGAAATGTGAATTTAACATAAAAACTAACGAAAACATCCCTAAAAGTAGCTTGAACTTACTAAAAACTACCTAAAAATAATGCCAAAAAGCGTATAAATTATCCGCTCATCACAACACCAAACTTAAATTGTTGCTTGTCCCCAAGCAACTGAAAATCAATTAGGATAAAAAGAAGAGAATATACTGTAAATTCCAAAATATCAATGAATATTAATTCTAATTAGATGAGCGGGACTTGTAGCTTTTTGCTTCTGAACAGTTTTGGCATCTCCTTTTTCCTTTGAAGTTCAGAATGATTAGCTTCTCTAGGAACTCAGAGTTTCAGATAGTGTTATTGATTCTCCTAGTTAAGTATGTTGATTCTTGAACACAGCTACTTTTATGAGTCTTGGCCGTGGCCCTAAGCACTTTGTTTTCCAGTATTACCACCGGATACATAAGTGCCACAGACACATGACTGGGTGAACCTTTTCAGATTGTGACTCAGCTTTACTAGAGTCCCCAGTTAGAGGTGTCCAGAGCTCTTAAGCACACTCTTTTTGCTTTGGATCACGACTTTAACCACTCAGTCTCAAGCTTTTCACTTGGACCTTCATGACACAAGCACATGGTTAGGGACAGCTTAATTTAGCCGCTTAGGCCTGGATTTTATTTCCTTGGGCACTCCTATCCGTTGATGTTTAAAGCCTTTGATCCTTTTTACCCTTGCCTTTTGGTTTTAAGGGCTATTGGCTTTTTCTGCTTGCTTTTTCTTTTTCTTTCTAATTTTTTTTCGCCACTTTCTCCTCTTTTTTTTTTCGCAAGCTTCTTATTTTTCACTGCTTTTTCTTGCTTCAAGAATCAATTTCATGATTTTTCAGATTATCAATAACATTTCTCTTATTCATCATTCTTTCAAGATCCAACAATTTTAACATTCATAAACAACAAGATCAAAAATATGCACTGTTCAAGCATTCATTCAGAAAGCAAAAAGTATTGTCACCACATCAATATAATTAAACTAAATTCAAGGATAAATTCAAAATTCATGTACTTCTTGTTCTTTTGAATTAAAAATAGTTTTCATTTAAGAGAGGTGAAGGATTCATGGAATTATTCATAGCCTTAAGACATAGTTACTAAATACTAATGATCATGTAATAAAGACATAAACCTAGATAAACATATAACATATAAAAAAACGAAAAGCAGAAAAAAATTTAAGAACAAGGAATGAGTCCACCTTAGTGAGGGTGGTGCCTTCTTGAAGGACCATTGATGCTTTTTGGGCTCCTTTATGTCTCTTCCTTGCCTCTGTTGCTTGATCCCTAGTGATTTTAGTGCTCTTATTTTTATTTGCTCCCAATAGTTGTGTGGAGGATAATTTATCCCCTTAGGTATCTCAGGGATCTCTTGATTTGCAGTCAAATATTCTACCACTGAGCTATAAACCCTTTTAGATGAGTCTTTCCATCTCCCATGACTCGGAGGTGGAAGCTTATTGTCTTCCCTTTTCTCTTTTTTTTCTTCTTTTTTTTTTAGGTTTCTCTGAATTGTTGATTTTAAGTTTCTCTTGATTTCCTCTTCAGAATCCTTTCAGGTTCAGGATCTGCTTCAATAAGAATGTTTTTGTCCTTGCTCCTGCTCATATGAAAAAGAAGGTAACAGAAAATAATAATAGGGATCCTCTTTGTCCAGATATAGAGGTTCCTTTATGTGAGTAAAAAAGAAGAAGAATAAGAAGGAGAAGAAGAAAATTCGAACTCAGAGAGAGGGGGGTTCGAATTTTAGGATGAAGAGAAGTGTTAGTAAATAAATAAAATAAATAGAAAGAGATGAGGGGGAGAGAAATTCGAAAAAAATTTTGAAAAATGGGTTAGTAATTTCGAAAATTAAAGGAAGAAATAAAATTAAAATTAAAATTTGAAATAATTAGTTAATTAAAAAGAATTTTGAAAAAGAGGTGAGATATTTTCGAAAATTGAAGAGGGAAAAGTAGTTAGGTGGTTTTGAAAAAGATAAAAGATAAAACAAACAAATAAATCAATTAATTAGTTGAAAAAGATTTGAAAATTAATTTTGAAAAGATAAGAAGTTAGAAAAGATTTTTGAAATTAAAGATTAAAAAAGATATGATTTTGGAAAGATAAGATTTGAAAAGATATTTTTGAAAAGATATGATTTTAAAAGATATGGTTTTAAAAAGATATGATTGAAATTTGTTTTGAAAAAGATTTTAATTTTAAAATCACAATTAATGACTTGACTCACAAGAAATCACAAGATATGATTCTAGAACTTAAAATTTGAATCTTTCTTAACAAGAAAGTAACAAACTTGAAATTTTTGAATCAAAACATTAATTTTTGATGCAATTTTTGAAAATATAATGTAAAGATAAGAAAAAGATTTTGAAAATATTTTGAAAAAGATTTTTGAAAATTTCGAATATGAAAAAAAATGGAAAAGATATGATTTTTGAAAAAGATTTTAAAAAGATAAGATTTAAAAAGATAAGATATTTTTTATTTTTGATTTTTTTTTGAATTTTTTTATGATGAGAGAGAAAAACACTGAAAATACTCAATGCATGAAAATTTTGGATCAAAACACATGATGCATGCAAGAACACTATGAATGTCAAGATGAACACCAAGAACACTTTGAAGATCTTGATGAACATCAAGAACATATTTTTGAAAAATTTTCAATGTAAAGAAAACATGCAAGACACCAAACTTAGAAATTTTTCATGTTTAGACTCTATGAATACAAGAATGCATATGAAAAACACCATACAACACAAAACAAGAAAATATGAAGATCAAACAAGAGGATTCATCAAGAACAACTTGAAGATCATGAAGAACACAATGAATGCATTAATTTTTCGAAAATTTTATGCAAGAAAAAGATGAACATGTAATTGACACCAAACTTATGACTTGACACAAGACTCAAACAAGAAACACAAAATATTTTTTATTTTTATGATTTTCTAATTTTTTTGTATTTTTATTATTTTTTTCGAAAATGTTCTTTAAAAAAATGAAAATAAAGAAAAATTTTGAAATTTTTTTTTGAAAACTTTTTGAAAAGAAAATTACCTAATCTGAGCAACAAGATGAACCGTCAGTTGTCCATACTCGAACAATCCCCGGCAACGGCGCCAAAAACTTGGTGGGCAAAATTGTGATTCATGCTTGAATTGTTGTTTGAAATTAATTCCCCAGTAATGGCCCCAAAAACTTGGTGCTCAATACTATGGTCTAAATATAACCTCACAACCTCGCTCAACTAACCAGCAAGTGTATTGGGTCGTCCAAGTAATACCTTACGTGAGTAAGGGTCGATCCCACAGAGATTGTTGGTATGAAGCAAGCCATGGTCATCTTGTAAATCTCAGTCAGGCTTATCCATGTGGTTATGGGAGATTAGATAATTAAAAGATAAATAAAACAGGATAGAAATACTTATGTAAATTAATGGTGGGAATTTCAGATAGGTGCATGGAGGTGCTTGTCCCTGTTGAATCTCTGCTTTCCTACTGCTTTTATTCTATTTTATCACTCCCTTCTATGGCAAGCTGTATGTAGGGCATCACCATTGTCAATGGCTACATCCCATCCTCTCAGTGAAAATGGTCCAAATGCTCTGTCACAGCACGGCTAATCATCTGTCGGTTCTCAATCAGGTTGGAGTAGAATCCCTTGATTCTTTTGCGTCTGTCACTAACGCCCAGCCTTCAGGAGTTTGAAGCTCGTCACAGTCATTCAATCCCAGAATCCTACTCGGAATACCACAGACAAGGTTTAGACTTTCCGGATTCTCATGAATGCCGCCATCAATCTAGCTTATACCACGAAGATTCTGTTTAAGGAATCTAAGAGATACGCACCCGGCCTAACGTAGAACGGAAGTGGTTGTCAATCATGCGCGTTCATAGGTGAGAATGATGATGAGTGTCACGGATCATCACATTCATCAAGTTGAAGTGCAACGAATATCTTAGAACAGGAATAAATGGAATTGAATAGGAAATAGTAGTAATTGCATTAAAACTTGAGGTACAGCAGAGCTCCACACCCTTAATCTATGGTGTGTAGAAACTCCACCGTTGAAAATACATAAGTGAAAGGTTCAGGCATGGCCGAATGGCCAGCCCCCTAAAACGTGATCAATAGCCTCCTAAGATGAATGATTAATTAAAATTGAGACCAAAGATGTCTAATACAATAGTAGACTATCCTATTTATACTAGACTAGCTACTAGGGTTTACAAGAATAAGTAATTGATGCATAAATCCACTTCCGGGGCCCACTTGGTGTATGTTTGGGCTGAGCTTGATCTATCCACGAGCTGAGGCTTCTTTTGGAGTTGAACGCCAAGTTGTAACGTGTTTTGGGCGTTCAACTCCGGGTCGTGACGTGTTTCTGGCGTTTGACTCCAGACAGCAACATGGAACTGGCGTTGAGCGCCAATTTACGTCATTAATTCCCGAATAAAGTATGGACTATTATATATTGCTGAAAAGCTCTGGATGTCTACTTTCCAACGCCGTTAAGAGCGCGCCATTTGGAGTTCTGTAGCTCCAGAAAATCAATTTCGAGTGCAGGGAGGTCAGAATCCAACAGCATCAGCAGTCCTTTGTCAGCCTCCTTCTCAGAGTTTTGCTCAAGGCCCTCAATTTCAGCCAGAAATTACCTGAAATCATAGAAAAACACACAAACTCATAGTGAAGTCCAGAAATATGAATTTAACATAAAAACTAATGAAAACATCCCTAAAAGTAGCTTGAACTTACTAAAAACTACCTAAAAACAATGCCAAAAAGCGTATAAATTATCCGCTCATCACTATACTATACATGACTAAGGACTAGAATAGGTTTAATATTATTTAGATAATTTGGTTTTACTATTAGTATTTGATTAAATTATAATTATAGAATTTTAAATTATTGCCTCAATTTATATATTACGATTATTTTTTGTATAAGTGCTATTTTTAAATAATTTAATAAAATAAAGTAGTGTCAGATATTATTAAGTTTATTTTTATCCTTTATTTCTTTATTTGTATTTTTATTATATTTGACAAAAAATGAACCTACACATATATTAAATCGTTGACCTAAAGACAATTTATTTTCCAATAAAAACAGATTTTATTTATAATTGGAATAAAATTTATTTGCCAATAATCGGTGGATAAAATTGAAATTAAACTCGTGTCATATAATTATAATTGATTAATTAGTATAAAATGAAATTATACCTGTGCCATGAGTAATAATCTAAATAATTATATCTTAACAAAATATAATTTGAAATGATTAATAAATAATTATCTTAACAAAAATAATTATTTAATAATTGATTTAACAATCAATGTAAAAAATAATTATTAATAATAGTATTATTAACTGGGTAAATAATATAATTTTAAATTATTACTTGATATATAAATAATATATGGAAATCTATTGAGTAAATCAATCATTTTGTACCTTAATAATTTGACAATTATTACTCAATTAACCAGTTAATTGAATTAGTGATAACAATTTTCAATTTCAAATTTTGTATATTAAGTAGTTATTAAAAATTGGGTAATAACGATTTACACGGGAAAATCATTGATAAATTCAATTAACCATATAGAAGATAATATACTAACAGTTTTAGTATATTATTTATGGCAAGCGAAATTATTTTCTCATATTTTCTATTAAAATTGAAATTAGTAATAGTTTAAAAAAAGGTTTATTAATAAAATTACTAATAGTCACATTTTTATACACAAGATATATGTTTTCTATATATTATTTAAAAAATATAATGAAACATGAATAATGAATGAGTATGTTATTTCTTTGACTAGCTAATTAATGCAAAATCAAGTACCTTTTTTTATTCGATTGAGGTCATATTCTGTTTGGAGAAAATTTTAATCACCTTAATTAAATCCTGTCTTTGTGCCTTAACTTATACAAGTAGTAATATGTTACATATTATTTGGTATATCTAAGTAGTTATTTCTCATAGTGGAGATGTAAAAAACCATATTAAGGTTTATTTCCAAATAATTAGTGGATGAATAATAGTAGATTATATTATTTTGGGAAAGCATTTTCATTATAATTATATCAAATTAATATTTAATTATGATAAAATATGTTAATTATAATTATATCATAGAATTATAATAATTACGATATTTATGTTATATATTTTAATCATTTATGTACGTAAATAATTAGAAATCAATCAAATTAAATTATCACGGTAAATAATATGTTGTATATTATTACGGGAAATAATCCGTAGATAAAATTTAAATTACACCCGTGTCATATAATTATAATTGATTAATTGGTATAAAATGAAATTATACCCGTGTCATGAGTAATATTCTAAATAATTATATCTTAACAAAATATAATTTGAAATAATTTATAAACAATTATCTTAACAAAAATAATTATTTAATAATTGATTTAAAAATCAATGCAAAATATAATTTTTAATAATAGTATTATTAACTGTGTAAATAATATAATTTCAAATTATTACTTGAAATATAAATAATATATGAAAATCAATTGAGTAAATCAATGATTTTGCACCTTAATAATTTGACAATTATTACTCAATTAACCAGTTAATTGAATTAGTAATAACAATTTCCAATTTTAAATTTTGTATATTAAGTAATTATTAAAAACTGGGTAATAACGATTTACACGGGAAAATCATTGATAAATTCAATTAACCATAAAGAAGATAATATACTAACAGTTTTTGTATATTATTTATGGCAAGGGAAATTATTTTCTCAAATTAAATTTTATATAATTATAGTAAGTCTCTATAATTAAAGCAATATAAAACTGCTTCATATATAGGAATAATATTATACATATTTATATATCTCTTTTTTTTATCTCTTTTTTTAAAATATTGACATATAATTAATGTAAAAAATATATAATATTAAACTATTTTGTTATGCATATATATGAATTTATATAATAATCCGTATAATTTATACGTATGGCATAATACATATGTCAAAAAAAGATTTCATAATTTTTGAAAACCACTGTTTTGTTATATGAAATTGAAATTGAAATTAAATAATTTCTATTTATATAATGTTTTTCTATTAGTATCAAGTATTTCCATTAAAAATTCATATCGTTTGTAATTAGTATATATATATATATATATATATATATATATATATATATATATATATATATATATGTATGTATAAGTCGTAATAGTCAATTGTTTCAATTATTTTGACGTTAATGCTCTTGCGAATGAACTAAGTGGGTATTTAAAAAGGCTAACTAATGAGCAGAAATTTGCATACAATCAAATAATTGGTGCTGTTAGCGGTAATATGGGTGGACTTTTCTTCTTATACGGTCAAGGTGGTTGTGAAAAAACATTTTTATGGTCAACTATATTATGCTCAATTAGGTCTAAAGGAGGTATAGTTTTAAATGTTGCTTCGAGTGAGATTGCTGCACTTTTGTTGCCTAATGGAAGAACTGCAAATTCAAGGTTTAAAATTCCTTTTGCCATAAATGAGGATTCTTTGTGTAGCATTAAACAGGGAAGTCCTCTTGCAAGGTTAATATCCAAGCTAAGGCCAAATTAATCACATGGGATAAAGCTCCAATGATAAGTAAGTATTGTTACGAAGTTTTAGATAAATGCCTCAGAGACATCTTAAGGTGCTCAGATTCGTATAATGCTCATTTGCCATTTGGAGATAAAGTTGTTGTTCTCGGAGGAGATTTTAGACAAATTTTACCTGTGATTCCCAGAGGCTCAAGGCAAGATATAATTCAGTCTTCTATTAATTCTTCATATTTGTGGCATAACTATAAGGTTTTGAAGCTTACAAAAAACATGAGATTGTCACTAGGTGAAAACAACAACATACAAGAACTCAGAAATTTTGCAGAATGGCTACTCAAAATTAGTGATGGTTTGGCTGGTGATACAACAGATGGTGAATCGATCGTTCATATACCATCTGACATTTTGATTAAGAACTCTGAGACAACTTTGGATGACCTCATTGATTTCGTGTATCCAAATATGTTATCCAATTTATCCATTGAAAATTATTTCAAGGATAGAGCAATTCTTGCACCAACTTTAGATTTTTGTGTCACTGATGTCAACAACAAGATGACTGCAGGACTACCTGGACAAGAAAGAGTCTACTTAAGTTCAGACTCTGTGTGTGCTGAAGAGGGAAATATGGAATTTGAGTTAGATGCTTTCTCGCCAGAGATTCTAAATGGAATAAATTGTTCAGGTCTACCACCACACAAGTTGGTTCTGAAGATTGGCGCTCCTGTTATGTTGCTGCGGAATATAGACCAAACTAATGCTTTGTGCAATGGAACGAGGATGCAAGTTAGAAGAATGGAAAATCATGTGATAGAATGCAAGACTTTAACTGGTAACAAAGCTGGAAGTATTGTTCTTATCCCAAGACTGAATCTAATTCCAAATAATGAAACATTGCCGGTCAGGTTTCAAAGAAGACAATTCCCAATTATCATGTCATTTGCAATGACAATAAATAAGTCATAGAGACAAACTCTATTGAAAGTTGGAATTTACCTTCCAAGGCCAGTTTTCACCCATGGTCAATTGTATGTTGCGTTATCAAGGGTAACGAGTAAAGATGGTCTGCGAGTGCTGTTGCAAGATCATGGACACTTGGAAGATAACTGCACGATGAATGTGGTATATAGAGAAGTTTTTGAGAGCCTATAATAAAAAGGTAATAACAAAATGTCTTACTAAATCTATTTATTTATTAAAATTTATTACTATCACTTAAAAAAATTTAGAAATTCTAGGAACTAATAGATGAATTCTTATTATACATTAATAGTTTGAAAATATTAAAATTATCATTAAAATTCGTATAATTTTATTCTCTTGACAAACAATTTTATAATTACGTTAATCATATAATTTTATATATAAATATTGATACGGTGTTGTTTCATGTATATATTTTGCAGGTATCAAAAGATAGCATTGAATTGTTATTCAGTATGTTTAAATTATTTATTGTTTATTATAAAACTTTCTGCATTAGGATTCTTTATTAATTTGTTCTTCATTTTGAGCTGATTTTGATATTTTCTTACTTCACAGTAAACCAACATATAAAATTTTGTTAGTAGATTTAAGTATTACTAGATTATTTATGGTCATATTGAGTATATATGCCTGATTTATTGAAAAAAATAGATTAAATAACTATTTTATAGTTAATACAATTAATACTATATTAAGAAAAGAAAAACAACGCATACAAGTTATTTTTTATTAATTAAATTATTATAATTAATATGAAATTTAACATAACAACTTAAAATTATAATTTCAATCTTATCACGTGCATGGCACGGGTGATTAAACTTGTTAGAGGTTAAAACTGAGACTTTTAAGCAACAAACCAAGTAACTAAGTATACCCAAAAAAAAACTAACGAATTAATGAACATTACAAACTATTACCAAAAGCTTCATCTCTTGCTAATGACTGATTTTTAACAGTAGCAAATATGACTACAAAGGACAACCAATCTTTAACTAGTTACTTCTGAAATCCAAACAAACATAAAGCTATCAACAGGGTTAAATATCACAAGGAATGCAACTTATTACCGTATCCTTTCTATAATAATGCTCTATTTCTCAAACTAAAGCCCAAGAAACCACTTTATAAAATTATTATACAACATATTTTAGAGATTATAGAAAGCTATGAAATGTGGCCTAGATATAAATGAATAGCCAATAAAATTGAATGACAACATGAAAAATATCTGAGAAAGAATTTTTAAAAAAGTATAGATGGCATAACATGGAAATTCAACTGACATTAAAATTTTCACAATTTAATGTGAAATACATTGAATAGAAAGCTAGATCATACTTCAATGAAATCGAAAATGCAGCAAAAAAAAAAAACCTAAATATCAAGTTAATAAATACAATTACAAAAATTGATAGTTTCTAGAAATTTATTTTAAAAACTAAGGGGAAATATTAACCATAATAACATAATCCAGACATTGAATAGATCAAGTTAAGCCTGTGTTCTAGGAGTTGTTCTAATGTTGATTGCATGAGAACAAGATTCTGGTCTGAACTATTTTTTCATCTATGAAACGGAGTAACGTAAAAATTGCTTTTAAAGGATAGAGAGAGAAACTCAATGATCTTGTTCTTGAACCAATTTTTTCTTCTGTTTTTTCAATTCATTCATGGCCGTTGTTTTTTTTTCTAAAAAAAAAAGAAGCATATGCAACATAAAACCAAAACAAATTGCTGATGAGAAAACCAAATTGAATATGAGGCACAGCTAAAATTGTTGAAAGTGACGGATTTTTTATTAATGTTCATCATCATACTTGTTTGGATATTCTCTATCCGCATACATTGCTATTCAACCTTATGAGATAGCTAGATTTCGTATAAAGATTCGAGAACAAAAAGAAGATATTGTCTCTTACTGCAAAACAGAGTATTATAATAAGGTAAACCCTAATAGAAGATTTCAACAGATTCAAGAAAAACAAGTAATAAAATTCAATCTAGAAACAAAAAGAAACAATTTGGATTTCAGCAAAACAAAACCTGGAATAAAAACAGCAAGCGTTGATGAACATTGGCCAGCGATTAGAAGGCAAATGCACGGATCACTGTCAGAGAGAAAAAGAGCAAGAGAAAGGCTCCGAATTGGGAGCTTATGATCCGCAATGACGAAGAGATGGTAAAAGGGTTGAAAGAGGAAGATGGTTGAAGCAACCATATGCTAAGAAAGAATCAAGATTCGAATCTGTTGATACGTTTCTTTTCAAGGAGGGTTTGGAATGTATGTTTGTAATTTCAGCCCAAATACTTATCTTCTTCATCTTCCATTTAGTCATTAAAATTATTATTTCTCATTCATTTTTTGCAAATTAGAGAAATGTTCACCACTAAGAATATTTATTATTTTTAAATAATATTTGATTAACTATGAATGCTAAAAAGTAAACTCCAAATATTAAACTCTAAAACTTAAATCTTAATAGTATAAAAATAAATTGTCAAATAATCTTGTTAAAAAGTATTAATTTCTAATATTTTTCTTTCAAGTTATCATATGTAAATTAAAAATTAGTTACTAATAAATATAATATGTGCCTAAACCCCAAAAAGTGTGCCTTAGGAGTATATGGAGGTAAGTTCATTGGATTCATGTTAACCTAATACAGTCATATAAATGAAGTCACCAACAACGATCAAGGAAGTCCAACAGTTAACCAAAAAATTGGCGGCCTTATCAAGATTCTTACCAACATTAACAACAAAATCATGCCATTTCTTTAACACTTTGGAAAGTCTAATAACTTCACATGGTCAGATGAATGTGAGACAGCATTCACCGAGTTTAAGAAGATCTTGGCATCCCCACCAATATTGAAAAAACCAATACATGGTAAACCATTGTATCTATACCTTTCAATTTTTACTAATTCAACTTCATATGTACTTATAATAGGAATAGACCGGGAGTAGCATCCAGTATATTTCATTAGTAAAATACTACAAAACACAGAAACGCGATACCCAACCATTGAAAAATTAGCTTATGCTCTTTTGATCACGGCAAGACGCCTCCGACGCTATTTTCAAAGCTATGAGATAATAGTACGAACCAATCAACCGTTAAGGCAAATACTCGCCAGACCAGATTTGGCAGGAAGGTTGACAAAGTGGTCCGTGGAGTTATCCGAATACGCTATAAGCTACCAAGTTTGGGGTTCCCTTAAATCCCAAGTGCTAGCCGATTTCATCGCAAAATTTGCTACAACAAACATACCACTAAACAAAGCTTTTGAGTTTAAGTTTCATAATTTTAAGATCGAAAACTGACTTGAGCGTCGGAGTTCGTTTTGTAAACTTTTCACATTAGCTCCGACAAGAAAAGAACCCGTGGTACAACACAAAGGAGAAGGACGTCACTGGTGCTCTTTCCCTTGTTGACAAACTACACCTCGCACTACAAAAAACAAGAGATTTCTGTGGCTAAACTCTAAAAAAACTGTGGTAATTATGCTTTGGCAACAAATGAACATCCGTGACTAAACAGGGTGACGCGTTTTTAGTTACCCATGCTTTTTACTCCATTAGCCACAGTCTTACTAGGGGTGTGCAAAAATACTGGTTTCAGTGAACTGAACTGAAACCATGGTTTTTATGAAAACCAGTTTTTATGGTTCAGTTTAGCTTTAAACCAAATTAAAATTGGTTTTATTCGAATCCTAAAATTAATTTTTTCATACTCTTTCTCTCTCTCTCCCTTCTCTCTCTCTCCCCCTTTCTCTCTCTCTCTCTCTCTCTCCTCTTTCTCTTTCTCTCTCTCTCCTCTCTTCTCCCCTCTCTCTCCCTTCTTTCTCTCTCTCTCTCTCTATTCTCTTCTCTCCCTCATCTCTCTAATTTTTCTCCCTCTCTTTCTCTCCCTTCTCTCTCTCTCTCTCTTTCCTCCTCTCTCTTCTCCCTTTCTCTTCTCCTCTCTCTCTCTCCTCTCTCTCTCTCTCTCTCTCTCTCTCTCTCTCTCTCTCTCTTTTCTCTCTCCCTCCTCTTTTTCTTATTTTTCTCTTTCTCCCCTTCCTCTTTGTCTCCCTCATTCTCTCTCCCCCTCCTCCCTCTCTCCTTCCCCTCTTTCTCCCCCTTCTCTCTCTCTCCTTCCCCTCTTTCTCCCCCTCCTCTCTCTCTCTCACTCTCCCCCTTTCCTAGCTCCTTCTCTCTCCTTTTGCTCTCTTTACTTCTCTATCCGTTCCCCTTCTCTTTCTCTCCCATTTCCCTCTCTCTCTCTCTCTCATCCTTCTCTCTTTTCTTTCCCCCTCTCTTTCTCTCCCATCCCCCCCTCTCTCTCTCTCCTTTCCTTCCCTTTTATCTTCTCTCTCTCTCTCTTAGTCTCCCTTCTCTCTCTCTCTCTCACTCTTTTTTCTCTCTATCTCTTCTACACCTTCTATCTCTCATTTCTCTTTCTCTCTCTCCCACTCTCTCTCCTCTCCCTTTCTCTCTCCTTCTCTCTCTCCCGTATCCTCTCTCTCTCTCCCTCATTTTCCTCTCTCTCCCATATCTCTCTTTTTTTCCTCTCTTTTCCCTTCTCTCTCTCTCTCCCTCCCTCCTCTCTTCCCCTTCTCCCTCCTCTCTCTCTCTCTCTCCTTTTTTTTCTTTTCTCTCTTTCTCTCTCATGCTTCTCTCTCCTCTTTTCTTCTTTCTCTCTTTCCTCCTTTCTCTCCCCTTTAGTTCTTTCTCTCTCCACTTCCCCCTCTCTCTCCCTCTTCTCTTTTC